>NC_044204.1:20688370-21040870 GCF_900880675.1 Sparus aurata | reverse complement strand
TACTGACTTATTGTAAATGTCATTAGTAACACTGCTGTTATGTGTCTGCTGTGACAAAGGCCATTGTGAATTTCCCCTTTTATAAAGACGTGAACTGATGAACTTATTAATAATTAGCTCTCTTCTAGTGTCCCTGTAATCCATGATCCGACTAAGACACCAACAAGACATGCAGCCACCCGTGTTAATAATTACACATGTGCTTTTCTTCTGCTCTAACGTGTCAAAATGTCTTTTTTCCCCCGTCTTTAAAACCAACTATTTAATCTCCATAGAGTATAACGTGATCAGCATTTGAAGCTGAGGTTTTGTCTCTTTATTTCCTCCAAACTTAATATATCAGTGTTTCAGTTAAAGAAGTTGATCATTTACTCTCCATATGTCAGTGAAAATGGGTTTCTCATGCTGCCTCATTTCCCTCTCAAATCCGAGGTGCAGCCCCTTCATCTGCAGTGTTACTCATTAACAATACCGGTCAAAAGTCAACTGTTTGACCAATAGCAGCCTGTCGACTCATCCAGCTGAGCTCAGCGGTTTTCATCTTTTGGACTTTAGTTTAAATGTGAAAAGCTGATGTATTATTAACTATCAGCAAGTGGTGGAATATAACTAAGTACATTTACTCAACTACTGTAATTTAAATCTGAGGGACCTGTACGTTAGCATTTCCATTTATTCAGCTTTATTCCGCTACATCTCAGAGAGAAATGTGCTTATTTTCATTTCACTACATTTGTCTTGTCTTTAGTGACTTCTTATATCTCATTATATTATATTTCTTGTGTTTCATTCTCTTTCTGTAGAACGAAACCCACGTGTCATTCAAAATGTGGTGTTTTTGAACGTGAGTGTTTCTGAAAACTAAAGCTAAAATGATCGATATAAATCTGGCTTTGAATGTACCGGTGCTGTAGTCGAGTATTTTCACACTGTGACATCAGTACTTCTACGTATTTGGAGGATCTGAATACTTCTTTCACCGCCTGCTATTAGCAGAAGTAGCAGGAGGTCAGGTTAATCTAACATCCTCTCATCCCACTCATGCCTGTGTTTGTCTGTGGGCTGTTGACTTTTCTACACCCACGCCGATCCTTTCACAACCTTGTCCATGTCAACAGAGACTTTGACAATTGGACGACCCCAGGTTTTGATCACGTGGGGTGATAGAAATCAATACGAGGCATTGATTGTATCGTGGAAGTGCACTGCTGTGTCACTGCCTGAATGAAATTTTTCTTAATGCTAAAATAAACCTGTTCTATCTGCAGGCTCTCCACTCATATTTGTTTCCCATTCGAGGTTAAATGTGTTTTAAAGGTAATGCACAATATCTTCCATAAGATGGCGCTGATACCCTATGAACTCTGAGGAAGACCTCGCTTAATGTCAGGGATCCTCTGTGGAGGCTCACCCATATGTGTGCTGATCCATTCATCTGAGAGCTCTGTCAGGGAGTCACTGATAAGCCTCTGAGCAGCTAAATCATAGACTCACTCGGCTCAGTACTCACAGTTACATTTCATAAATCACAGATCAGTTTTTAGAGATCTTTCTGTTTTGTATTTCGTACAGTTCACTACAGAAAAAAACCTTCAGCAGCTGTCCAATACGATCATAAAATAAGCAGGCTAACTTGTGAATGGCTGATAGTATATAAAGTGATTAAAGTCAAAAACTGTAACTTTAATCATTCTGAAAGTTCATTTATCAAGCAGCACACAAAGGTAAAAACTGAATTTCAGCAGAAAAATACTGTGTTATATCTTCACACAAGTCAGATGACTGGAGCCAAAATACAAGATGTAGTGTGATTACAACACATGGACTTTAGAGGATGATTTATTCATCATGTTACACACAGATGTGTTGATTTGAAGGAAATACGCAGCGCTAACAATATGCACATGTCACACACATGTTGCCTGTAGAATTGGGACGTCTGTCACATGTGGCCGAACCTGGAGTTTGGTCATCATCGCTGCTGCAACAGGCAGATCATCATCCAGATGGACACATTTCCTCTTCGCAGATGAGTCACGCAGGCCGTCATCTCTTCTTTAGTCAGAGATGTGCTTCTTTTGCTTCACCTGACAAGGATTTTGAAACTTTATGTCCAAAGCTCTGCATCAAAAATGTAATAAATCTAATAAATAATACACTTTTGGCAGCTTTTCACACCAGAAGAAACAGCCGCTGCGACATCATATGAGTGGTAATTACTTGTCAGTCATGTGGGAATCTGCCGCAGCTTGTGAGGAATCCTTTGTATCCATGTGGACTGAAAAAGAGTCAGGGCTTGGGGTTAGGATGTCCCATGCTTGCTTTTGCCCATGGCCCCTCAGATCTCTGCACTTCTTGTATAACTGCATTACTCAAGCACTGAAAAAGGAGAAGTATCCTGTTTTCGATTTGTTTGTCATCGTCACTGTCGACAATCTCTACCTGCACCAGAGACATGCGGTTTACGCCTTTGACCAGAGCAGGTTAGAGCAGCTCCATTGTTAAAACCCAGTCAAAGTGACCTTGCTTGATGAGTTCTTTAAGTAGAAATCATATTTACGTACGATGTATGATGGGTGAGCCTCATTTCCAGTGACACCACTGTCAAAACAAAGGCAAAAAAGGAAATAAAACAAGGAGAAACACTGACAAAGAAGAGGCAGTCCTCTGAATGGCCCTTCAACATTGCAATTGATTAATTTAGGTGCTGTGTTTTGTCCCAGGAGCCGGGTGCAGATTAATCAAAAGCAGTCTATCCTAAACTCACGAAGCATATAACGAGAGAGCGTGTCCTATAAAGCCCATCTGACAGGTGAAGTCATGCCGACAGATAACCAAAGAACGCAGATGTACGGCCAACATATGACTCTATTTTAATAGTTTTCGCTGCACATCTGCCCCCGGCCTCCTGTGATTTATGTCTGCTCATATGTATGTTCTTTAGGGTGTGACATCATCTACCCAGAGTGCAGTCAGTGTAGAAGACAGGATGCCAGACATTCCTCGAATACTCCACACAGGATCTCACTCCGGCTTGTGAACACAGCGCTGTAGCTCCAGTGAGTGGAAAAATACAGGCTCTGTTCGGACGCAGCATGGTGGACGAGGCTCGGGGGGGATTGATGGGTGTCCTACTTCTGGCCTTCATTCAGATATGTGATGACTGTTCATGATAGGGAGCAAGTAAAAGGCATTACTTCTCCACATTTAATTTGATGTTAGATTTTGGAGAATTAATGTCCCTGAGGCACAAAAACTCTTAAATCTAATCAAGTAGATTTGTCCAATTTCCAGTCAAAACATCTCATTGGCACTTCAAATTATCATACGCACGATTTCTGCGCTGAATTGTCTCAAAACAACGAGACCTTTGTCACACATTTAGCCGAGAGCTGTGTGCTCACATTATCTCAAATGTTTTCGGACAACGGTCAAAGTCGGAGATAGCCACAAGTTTACTCAAGGTGACGGTGCGCTTCATCCGGTTCATCCCTAAAACTTCAGAGAATCACAGAGTGAGGAAGATGGAACTAAAAACATCACCTCGTCTGTGAACATCTGCACACATGTGTTCGCTTTACCCAAACAGCCAGATTACTTTACCATACGTTAGCCATAAGCAAGCAATTTGGGCATGTGTGTCTGAATTCAGGTCAAATACTGAACTAAGCACCCACTTGAGACTCCATGTATCCGTGTATCGTCCCTGTCAAATAAACAAGTGAGTACAATAAATTAAAGTATAGTTTAGAAAAAGAAAAAGCTGAGCCCTCCCCACACAGCATTCAACTGTTTTGATACAGAGACCCCTCACTGCAGAAATGACATATTGTGCGTCTGATATAAGACACAATCGCATACAAAGTAGCTTTTCGGTGAGACATATGTTTTCACTCCTTTAAATACCAGCAGGAAATACACTGTTTTCCTTTTTTAAAATTCATTTCTGAAGTGGCATTTCTTCCAGTGTAGCGTATCTGGACGGGTGAAACAAACACAATGGCAGATTATCCATCTCCTGCAGAGATTGCGCCGACTGATATGGCAGTGCGACCACTTCAGAGTCGACACAGTTTCTCTTCCACCGTCGTCTGACATTCCAGACGGGGTTGTGAAGGGGAAGGGGAGCTGGCGAGGAGAAAGCCACTTCACTGCAGCCATACGTAACGTCCTGACATTCCTTTCGGCCGTACAAGCCTTCGGTTATCATGCCACAGATCTGGCCTTATCTGAGCCCCTGTCACGCAACTGCAGCTTGTCTGGCTTCTTTTTTCGCAGGGTATCTGGTGGAGCTTTGCTCTGGAATGTCATGAATACTGAAGGTTTGGTTGACGCATGTCTCTTTTTATTGGCAGTGACAGGAAAAGGTTGAAAAATCTATCTCGGTTTATCACGCAAGCCTTTTTTCTCTCTCTCTTTCTTCCTTTTTATACGTGGTACCTGCAGTGACGCCGGGCTATGTTTTTTGAAGCAGGTTTGGCCTTCAACACATTGGCCTCTTTTACAGTAAAGTTCCACGTTGACGCTGTTAATGATAGTGCTCACATCAGATTTGGCATATGGCACAACAGACTGAGTGCCTGTGTCTGCGCTCTGTGCTGATGTAAAGGTTAGAACAAGCCAGTACAGCCCTTCAGCCACAGGATGTTACAGAGGCCCCTCCGTCACAAACATAATCCTCTTACAGATTTACTGCAGGTGAGTCGTGACATCAGTGTGTGGACTAAATCTTTCGCACTCAGGATATTGTGTGTGCTTGTGAGACAGGATGTGTGTGTGTGTGTGTGTGTGTTAAAGGGAGGCCTAATCCACTTTCAAGGTACGCTGAAGTGTGAGAGGTGTAATTACCCGGCATCCTCCGCTAATCATTCACACTTCAGCCTCTATCACGCAGGAATTTGGGTCAAAATCAGTATGGCCTTTGTTGTTTGGTCTCATGTCAGCGTGTTATGTTCTCATGTTAAGCGTTAAACGGAGACAACTTGATTTGGAAAAAAAGTCAGCTGGTGCATTCCCGAACTGTGTAATCGATTAGATTTCCTACACGGAGGGGAAAAAAAAAAACTTCCGTACTTTCGATTAAAAAACAACTTCCCTCTTCAGGCGTTTAATCAAAGTTTCCTTACGCAATGGAATGCAGACGGTTGAAATGTGGTGCAATGAGTCTTGAAATACAGCATCAACCAGGTTTTAATGGCTGTCAGCATGTCAGTAAATCCTCCCCATATCATACTTTGACATGCAGCCATAGAAGTACGTAGACTGTGGAGGGGACGGGGTCTCCGCTAACAGACACAACAGTAGCTAATATTAATCTAGAAACGTAATCTGCTAACAAACTAACAGTTCTAACTTAAAGTTCCACAGAGCACCTTTAAGTACAATTTTGAGGTATTTCACTTGAGTTCTTTAATTTGATGCCACGTTCTATTTCTCTTCCGCTACATCTCAGAGGAACATGTTGTACTTTGTACTTAGCTTCATCTGTTTCATGATTTTAGTTACTAGGTACTTTACAGGTGAAGATTTTAAAGACCCCTAATGAGATCGATATTAACATACAGTGCATCGATGAAGGATAGGTAAACCATGTAACAGTATGACAATGAACAGATTAGCTCTCCTGCAGCCAGCTACAGAATTAAAATGCACCTGACATGTTACTGCATGAGTAGTAATAATCTAAGACTGTCATATATGATAATGTAACAACTTTAAGTATGATTATATGATTATTATAATGATGGATTTTATTTTTGCTCCAGTAAGATTTTAAATGCAGTACGTTTACTTGTATATAGTGTTTCTAAATTGTGGCGTTTGTGTTTTAAAGTTTTTCTTTTTCTTTTTCTTTGACAGCAGACATTTTGTTGTAGCACTTGTTGTGACAGGGAGAGCACATGTGTTAGTTACATTCCTATAGCCAGTATGCACTAAAACCCTTAACGTGAAACATCTAAGAGGAATTCAGCCATGATTCACTTTATTATACATGTGTCCCTATACAATTGCTCCCTCGGGTCATCTGGGACGGGTTTCCTCTGTGTTTCCTGGATCAAGACCAAGCAAGGTGACGCAACTATTTTTATGTTCCCCACCTGTGGAACAAGCCTCCTGAATACCTGAGGGGAAAACTGTCAGATAATTTAAACCAGAACTGAACACAGCACTTTTACGTGTAGCTTACATATCTTCTTTTTAACTTGTGATCTTGTATTTGCTTAATCTCTCTTGTTTTCCTTGTCCTTTAAACACAATTTTTTTTTTTTGCCTCTCATGTCTATGTCTATGTCAAGACATATGTTTACATTTGTAATTGTGAACATCTAAACAAAACTGGCTTGTAATGTGAGTTACTGTGACCAAAAGAGACTAAGGGCTGATTTCCTTGTTCTTGGTTTCGTCATGAAGGTGCTGCTGTACCTGTGTGTGCTTGTGCTGTGGCCTCACCTTCTCAAAACTGTAACGTCACGTCGGGGCTTCATATTCTGAAGAAAAGACAATCTGATGTGTGTTGAACCTGCCTTGAAAACAAACCCCAAAAATGGTAAAAAAAAAAATAAATAATTGAGATAATAGTGTCGTCATCCTCTCTTCAGACATGTCACTGCCAGGACCTAGCACTCCACGGAAACTACGCAACCTGCCGTTGGTTTGCTTGAATTTCCTTGGCTTTCTTGTGTTTCTATCACACATCTTTGTTGTTCTTTGTTGCAGCACACATGAACACACTGATATAGTTCGTGACACAGCTATGACAGTTACCATGCAATATTCTACTATAGATATAAATCCGTTCCCACGACAAGCATCTTCACCGTTATCATCTTTACTGTGACGTAGAACTGAACCTTGAGTTGTTGTGCACAATCACACTGTTTCATAATCATATTGTTTTCTACTCATATTGTTTTATGCCGATGATCTTTTATTCCTTTACATCGAGGTTTATACCACCTATTAAATTACAGAGTGTATGTCAAAGGTTTTAATCAAACGCTTAAGATACGCGTGACTGAAGTCTATTTGCGTATTTTAATTTTTTCTTTTTTTGTCTTTTAGAGAAGTGAGATTGTGTCACATATCTGATGTGGAATAGTGATGAAACTCGCACCGGCATCTCCCACACATCTGATCTAAACTGGATGAGGTAGAAAGAGATGGGTGGGATCGTGTCTCTTCCTGTCATGGCAGCTGTGTCTGACACATTATATAACCATTGTTTCCACAGGGCCTTGTTAATTAAAATGACTTTGAAGTTGAGTCAGAGCTCAGTTGCTAAATGGAGCAGCCAATTGGCAACATTGTGAAACTGGCAAATGACGTTATGGTCAAGTCTGTCTGCTGATACCAACAGAAAAATGTGATGATAAAGACAAAGGAGTGAATCTATCAGAAGCAGGATTTTTCTTTGCTTTTTTTAAACATGAATCAGTAAAAAAATGACCCGTCTTTTTTTCAGGATTGCACCTTGACATTGTCTCACACCGCACCCAGACTGTGTCACATGCACACTTTAAAAAAAAAATCCCAATGCTTTAATGCCCCCAGACCTGGCAATTGACAGAGGGTTCCTTCCCCCTCCAGAGCACCCTCATCAGATCATAAAAGACGCCTAACGACTTTCACACCATAAACACACACACTCCTGCCAGCCTGCCCTCCTGACAACAGGGAATCTGAAGACACAAAGGGGGGTGTGTGTTCTGGTTGAAGGAGGGGGGGGAGTCGCACATATGTCACCAAAACTGCAGCCTGTCTGAGGGAGCTGGTGAGGTAATGAATGAGCCTTTTCATGGCAGAGGCATCATCGCTGGTGATGTTTTCTTCTGGAGACCAACATTTGTTTTGCTGTCAGATAAGAAGTGGACGTCAGTTTGTACGGAGTGAATTTTGTCCATTTGTCCAAAATTCACGTATTTAAAGCGAAGCAAAGTTTTCCGCCTCAAAACCTTTATTAAAGGCGGACGGTTGTTTTTGTGGTGAAATCCTTGGGATAGCGTCAGCATCATCACCTATGGAGGAAGTTTTCTCTCACACATTTTCTCACACCCCACCGAGGGTCATAGCCAATGTTTTGGCTAATTTGCAACCCAAACATATTCTTTTCCCTTTCACGGCCGTCTCGGTCTCCACCTCCCCGTTGGTGTGTGTGAGCCGGGGTGGGGTGGGGGCTACAAGGCCGGTGCTTGACTGAGCCCTGAATGCTCTTTAGTTGTCACACTTTTCCCAAACGCCTTGCAGCTGCTCCTATTGTGGCCGCAGAGGGAGGGCTCCTTCGCTGATTCTTTAGGCCTCCTGCTGTTGCCCTGGTCTCACATGGGTTCACTGAGAGGGAGTGTGGCCCGAACAATGGCCGAAGCCATGACATCATGCCTCTTGTGTGTGGGCAAGATATAAGATTCCGTTGCATGGGACAAAACAAGGAGAGATGTGCACAAAGATATATCTGACATGCCAGTAGGTCAGGGTCAGCTCAGCTTCCTCGAGGTCCACTGTGAATGTTTTTCAACTTGGGCTTTTTAGTCTTAAGAAGCCTCAGAATAAAATTAAATTTGTGAAATACATGAGCATATATATGTTTCAGAGCTTAACGGGGAAACTTTTTGATAATATATTAATATTTTTTTTATTTTACACCTTACATTTAGACTGAATATTTACTGGTTATATTAGTCTTCTATAATATTTGGTGAATTATATTAGGTTTTAGACTGTTTATTTGGCCAAACTAGCAATTTGAATGTCAGTTTTGGGTTTGGGGAAATTGTGATGATGACATTTATCCAATGATAAATCAAAATAATCCTCAAATGAATTGATAATGAAAATAATGGTCTGTTGCAGTCCTAGGCTTTTTGTGTTACTGGGCATGTTCACAGATTGGATCTAAAAGGATAGGCAGGGTTGTAAAAAGCACACAATAAAAGTAAAGATATTGTGTTTAAATATTACTTTGGTAAGTGAAAGTCAACCATACAGATATAAACAGATTTGAATAAAACTCTTAATAATTAAAATGCTTAAAACATTTTGGTTGTTGTGAAGTCTGCAAAGTAATGAGAAACTAATGTTGTAAAATAAATGTAGTCAATAACATTTAACTCCAAAATGTAGTGGAAAGTGTAAAGTAGCAGAAAAGTACTTAAGTACAGTACTTGAGTAAGTACTTAGTTACATTCCATCACTGAGGATAAGATTGGGAGATTATTAATCTGCTTTGTATTTTACACTAAATTTGTATTTTTATACCCTGAAGATGTTGCTTTAAATGGAAAGACAAATTTGTTCCATGTAGTCAACTCAAGTTATCATTCATCACTATAGATTTATAAATCAGTAACTAAACATTGACACTAAAGATGTGACAACTGTTTACAGAGTCAATCTTTGTGGTTTAAAATGATCATTAACTTTTATGTCACCATGCACTCACTCACCACATAAATCTGTCTTATATCAGGTGAAAACAAAAAGAGAAATACAGCACAGAAGTAAGTACAAAAGTCAACTGAGGTTTATTTGACAGTATAAAAAAAACAACATTTAAAAACATATGCAAAAATAGATATGATAAAGAAATATATTACTTTAGTTCAATAAATATGTCAGAACGCAGCCACTAACGACTACGTGTCCCCATTTTTAGCAGTTTTGGGGTTCTGTGGGTCTCAGTGCTGCAGTACACAGTACAGAAACATGAGGTATTTAATGGTCCATTTCCCCAAATGTGTCAGGATCGTCAAAGATTCATGATGTCTTTAAAAGGCAGGCATTTATATTGGCAACCCGGCATTACTGCCACATCTACATCGACAAGAGGGGGATACATTCATTGTTCATCAAATGATGGCGCAAATCCCACGCCGAGTTAGGCAAATGGGTAAATTGCTTTCTTTAAGCAATACAGAAAGCAACACGGGCATCTGGAGAGGATAAGACAACATTCCTGAGCCCTCTCTAGTTTGATTGCTTACAAATGATTGTGATTATCAAAAGCAGTTGCCTTCATGAAAAACAAAAACAAAAACAAACTCAAAGACTTCTAACTTCCTTTTTCAGCCATTCCCAAATCATCCAGGATTAAAACTGTAGATGGCTTTCACATTTAGGAAGTCCTACATGAATACTGCCTGATGGTAGTTGTCAAATCTCCCTTTGAAATGATGCTCAGAGAGTCACATGATCTGACTCTAAACATTAGCTCCCATTCTGTCCAGTGATACCAGTATCACCATAAAATTAATTATAATCATGTTTTGTGCAGCGCTCTCTGCAGAGGCACTTGTGAGTTCAAGTCCTAACAAAGTCTGTGCTCCCCAACACCTTTCTCAGCAGCTGGGAGAGGTGGTGATGGGACTGTGAAGGAATGACAGCTGACCTGCCGAGGCGTGTACAGGGATGGACACTGGGAAATTGAAAACTGTGCTGTTGTTGCCAATGGCCGGACTGCCTGCCTCTGAGGAGCAGGTAGACGAGGCCAGGACCTGGGACTCGAACTGGAGGAGCTGTCCCATGAAGCTGAAGTTAGGGGAGATGATGCTGCGGCGCTGCTTGACAAACTCGAAGGCCTCGTCCAGCTTCACGCGGTTGGTCCGCATGAGGTAGGCAAGGCAAATGGTTGCGGAGCGGGAGATGCCAGCTTGACAGTGCACAAACACACGGCCTCCTTTATTCCTGACTGAGTCTGGGGGGGAAATGAAATGAGAAAACAACATAAGCACACAGTGGAAGATCAGAAAAGTGTAAGCAGAGAATGGGGGTTAAAAATTTGCCTGTCACAGGAAAGCAAAAAACAAAAGTCTTTGTAACACTTTCAACTGCTATTTAAATTCAACAGGGCTCATTAAGACACAGGAACACAGTTAATAGGGGTGCAGGGTGTGAGCTTGTGGGGGTTATTCCCAAAGGAGGCAGCCTGAATGGACAAAGAAGGGGAACAGACCCCTGCTGGGGGTATTGATCTGGGGAGGAAGGCCGACAGTGAGTGAGGAGAAATTGCCTTTTGTTCAGCCAGAACAAAGAGTGGCGTGGAGGGAGCTATTCAAGCACAGCCAGCCTAGCCCACAGCAAAACTAGTTTGGGGCCGCTGCCTCGCAATTCATTAAAGGGGGCATCCCTTTTTCTACGCCTGAGAGGTGGCGATGATGTCACCACCATTGTGGTGGAGTGGGGTGCCTGTGTTGAGCCAGCTGGTCTGTTTTGGAGGGAACTTTTTTAAAATTTAAATCCAGGAGTCAAAGAGGGAAGTGAAGGAAGAGGGGGGTTGGGTGTTTGTGTTGCTTGCCTCCAAATGGGCTCAGGAGCTAACAGCTGTGACAGGCGCTCACATTTGGCAGTTGAGAGAGCGCCAAGAGAGTAAGAAATGGTGGATGTACTCACCGATAAACTCAATCGCCTCATTGAACCAGGAGCTGATATCGGCTTTGTGGTTGTCCTCGACGGGTATGCTCTTGTAGAGGAAGGAATCCTCAAAGTGGTTCGGGCAGTTGGCCGAGACGTTGATTAGAGCGGTGATCCCCAGCATGTCCAGCATGTCTTTTCTTGAAGCATGGTAAGCACTGCCAAGGTACAGGAAGGGAAGGATCTCTACAGGACCGCCCTGAAGAGAAGAAAATAAACAAAAACCACAGTCAGTCAACGACAAAAACAGGAAGTGTGAAACCAACACATCGAGTGGTGTATTCAGTTTGATTATAAACAATGTGAACAAACAAACCTGGTCATAAAGAGGGGTGTTGCATGGACTACAGCTTGGGTCTGCACTCCCAGGATGGCTGGAGCTCAGGGGCAGACTGAGCCCCTGTGGAGGGGAGGGTTTGGTACACATGTCTGGACACTCTGAGGAAAATGCTTCAAATCCGCCTGAAAAAGTAGAAAAAAGACAACTAGGTTAACGTTAGATCACAGGACAACACAGAGACACATCCTAGTTTAAATATGGCTCTCCAAAAGGTTGACAACTGCTTATGGGGCTATTCTGGAACATTGTTTACACGAGCACCAGCTGGTGTGGTGACAGCTGTAATCCACATTTGTTGTTCCGTTGTTAGGATACACTGAAACAATCGTGTGCGGCTCTTCTAAAAAGTAAATTTCTCTTGGATTTACCTTTGAGAATGAAAACTCGGACTCCACAGGGGTCGCGACACAGGGCCGTGACAGCAAGTGTCAGGGTCCCGTCTTTCTTCGCCTGGCTTAAGTCCAGACTGCGGTCATCGAGCAACACCACGGACTGGTACTCCCCGGAGAGGAGCCGGCTCCTGGTGTCCTCGTTGGGGACGATGTGCTCAAGCCCCAGCCCGCCCCTGGCTCTCCTGCGCACTATGGTGCTGAAGCGGACGTTGGTGGAGCCCGATATGTGGGACGAGTTGAAGGACAGGAAGGAGCGGCAGTCCAGCACCAGGCAGCCCGGGACGTCGTCCTCCATCATACCGCGGAGGGACGAGCAGTCGATGGTGGGAACCTCCATTATGACCATAGTAGGACGGCGGGAAAGAAATGTTAAATCCAAATACATAAAGCGTGTACGGGTTGGAGGGCAGAAGTTTAGCTTGTTGTGGAAAAAAGCTATCTCCCAAAGCTAACTACTAAATAATCTTCGAAGCGGCGAGTCCTTTGTTCCGGTTAGCTTGTTTAGAGAAAGAAAAAAAAAACAAGCACTCAAAAAAGTTTTAAGACTATCTAAGTTGGTCCTTTTCTTCTTCTTGAGTGTATCCTGTAGTTGTGTTCTTCTTCAAAAAGTTTTAATATATTCAAGTTTTCAGTGCGTGGCTTCTGCCTCCGAGCTGTCTGAGGAGCGCTTTTATACGGCTCGTGCTTGTGAATGAGGGGCAGCTGACGTCAGGCGGCCGCCCTCTTGGCTTCCTGCCAACACCGCAGACGTCATCGCCCCTTCCCCCTGCCCCCGCTGACAGGGGCACGCGCAAATGCGGGACATTTCTGTAGGAGCGTACAGCACGTAACGTTACGCGGCCACGCGGCGTCAAGCAGCTTCTCACTGAGAAATCTGCTCCTGTTTTTTTTCTTTCGTGTTTTATCACGCGTGTGTAAGTCACCCGGCGTTTACCAATTTAACGTGTAAAACGTGTTGTTTTTGTTTACCCGTCGGTGTGTTTGCATTCATGCACTTTGTACTTTTCTCATCGCGAGCCCCACAAACTCACATATAACATCAACAAAACGAGACAGAGTGAACATGACACATCAGTCGAACATCAATAATCACAAAGTGAGCCATTGTGTCAAATGTCAGCAAATAAGGAATTTGCCAAATTTTCCATGATGTGAGTGTTTGATTAGATTTTTATTTTGCCTCTTCAACCTGAGAGTTGACAAATAACAAGATAATAAGTAAATATCTGCCATGGGGGGCCATAAAAGTTTATTCTTTGTTTTTATTAGTCAGAGGTACATAGTGTTCAATGCCCCGAGAGCAAAGGCCAACCATAAAAGTTAATCACTATATAGAAATCTGAAGTCCAGTAAATTTCCACGCGCTGAGCAACAAAAACACAGGTTTGCCAGGAAGACAACAGCAGGTGGAGAACTCTTGATCTGACAGTACTGTTTCATTTGTGACCTTATTGAAACAGATGGATGAGGTGTTTTGTTTTTCCCCTCCCTGACAGATTAGAGTAGATTTTAAAAAGCAAACATGATTACAAACACTCTGGGAAACCCTTCCGATTCACCGGTGTAGTTTGCTGACTCAGAGCAGACAACACTGGTGTCTCATAATAAGGAAACAGGAAGAGCATTATTGATGGACAACAGGCGTCTTTACACTCACGAGAGGGTGTGTTGAAACTGCACGGCAGCAGAGACACGCCTGGGTTGTTTTGTTGTGAAACAAGTGTTAAGCAGACTTAGAAACAGGTTAGGAACCCTGATCCTGACCCTGCAACAGTCCCATTCTACTAGTTTCATTTTGAAATGACAGATTATGTATCCCACTGCCCCAAACATCTAGTTTACTTGCAATAAAGTCTGTATATCTAAAATATCACACTATGTGCTAAGAGTCGTGCACCATATATTGATTGAAAAGATAAGCTTGACATACATTATATAGGCCATGACATCATTTTCACTTTACTGTCACCTGCACATGAGAGGACGTTCAGCCCGGTGAATCCACATCCAATCTGTTTTGACCCCCTTTTTTCAAGCAAAGGGAAACTGGATGTGTTTGCCTATGTGAGAAAAGGAAGAGGGGAAAGCTTAAAGGACAGAAACTTAACCAATCACAACAGAGTGCAAAAACTGGAAGCTCACACTCCTGTGAGATGAGTCAACTGTGAAGCCCCTGCCACAAAGCAGGAATGTTACACACTACGAGTGGAGGAGGGTCAGGCTGGCTGTGAAAACAGTCTGTTCCCAAACAATTTGTCCTCACTGTAAATGCGTCTTCCTTACAGTCATGATGCAAGCATTATGTGCTGGAGGTCAGTGAATAAATTAGGCACCCCTTTGTCGAGGGGGGGAAAAAATACTTTGTACAGATGAAGCAATTGAGTATTCCCCCCCCCCCCCTTTTTCATTTATTCACAGCAGCTGCGACTGTTTCCTGATACTATAGGTGTCCAAAATGTTTGACAAACATAATACAAAAAGTTTGCTAAGTGTGAAACCAAAACCTGAATGTCTGTAACAAAAAAAATTGTGTGTAACAGAATACTGAAATCTAAAAACAGAGCCCGCAAGAGTTGTCGCTGTGTTTTGGATTCCCACAATAATGGCCCGTATCCAACAGTAGCTCTCATCCAGAAAGGGAAGTGAAACAGAGGATGTCACAGAGGCATTTCCTGTGGTCTAACCCCGCTGTCACTTGCTGTCATCCCTGCCTGTTTACTGTCATTGTCACTATAGGCAACGGCTGAGCCATCAGTGGGAAAACACAGGGCCTATCCCGACTTGTAGTGTCTGAGTTACAGACATGTTATTTGGGTCAAAAATGTTTCATTTCATGCAGACAAGTTTGGTGAGGCAAGAAAAGAGAGGACAAAAACCCCACTTGGCTTGCCATGGGAAAAACCTATAGTGATGGAGTTTGTGGATTTACTTGCATAAAACATGACGTATCGCTCCTCATGTAGTCCAAAATACACTATGGGAACATTCAGTTTTACTGGAAAAAAAAGAAAAGAAAAGAAAAATGCCTTTTGTTTGTGAGCATTGAGTTTCTGATGAAAATGTACTTGCCTACCAATCCACCTTTCTGATCTTGTACACTTAATAAAGTACTACAAGCTTAAATAAAACAAACTGTTACCATTTGGGCTCATAAAAATATTTCAACCACCATTATCATGTTATTTCCTATTTACATTGTTTATTCCTCAAATTCCTTAATTGCTCTGTTTACTCGTACTTTAAGCAGTACAGACACCTAACAAATTATTTAGAATACATAGGTATCTATACTATCAACAATATTTAACATGATGCACATGTGCACACATATTTGCTTTCAACCAAATAATGGTGTTTAAGTATTTATTAATTATGTATATACTGCTTCAAATGCCATACATGTTGGCATTTAACGTTAAACATTACATTTGTTTACTCAAGTTCAAGTTCATCACAATCATAAAATAGGTTCAGAAAACTATAGATGTGTTGGTAATAGTTTACCTTCAGCAGTATAACCCAATAAATTATTTATAACCCATTATAGTTGTAAGCATATATAATATATAAGGACATAATTACATGTTTTTTTGGAAATGTTTTCTTTCAATGAGTCTATGAAAAAATCCTTAGTTATTTGCACACAAGTGAGTTAGATGATTTAATGAAAAATGTAAAGAGAAAGAAATATTTACCAGACATGCGGGGTTTAGTTTAGTTTGTTGGCATAGGAGTTTTACAAGATAAGCCACTTTATACTAATTTTAGGTTCTTTTTATTCTTACACCAAATGTATTTCTTTTTGTAGGTCTTGATAAAGTTTAGATACATGTAAATCCTTTTTTTATTACCATGTTAATCTGCATTACAGACTACCATTATATACTCTATATGTATATAGTAACTGGCAATATCTGGCACAAAGCATCTCTTCTCTTTTTATGATATAAAATGTTTTGTTTACATGGTTCCTGAGGAATGAAATTAATACTACTGGAAAATAATACGACTCATGATTGTTCGTGAGTCACACTTTATTTGAAAAAAAAAGAAGTAATTTTATGTTTTTTTAAAGAATTTACTAAATAAGACATTAGATACACAGTGAATAAGATATATATATTAGTGAATACAATGATATAAAACTATCAAAAAACAAAACCATTCAATTGCTCCGATCATTTTTTATTTTTATCTTATGTTTTAAAAACCATAAATAAATATATAAAAATAAAAATGACGCTACGCTCTCGGCGGAAGTAGAATCAGAGCAAACCGGAAGTAGCTCTCAGCCAATCGGCTTGTGCAAAGCGTCCTAAGCTGACGTCAGCCCGGTACCGATGAACAACCGGTAGCAGCGAAGAGAGCTGTATGGTTTCCCGTTGCTTGTGGCTTTGTTAGCTTAATAACCCCGTGAAACTTGCAAGCATCATGCCTTTCGATGTGAGGAGGTGAGTACGGGGCTTCGTTTCACTTCGGGTAGGACACGGAGGGTCTGTGTCGGGGGAGGAAGGGGGGGGGCGGTCAGTGTGTGAGCTCTGGATGAATTAACGCTGGCGGAGCATCGCATACTAATGAGCGAGGAACAGTTGAAACAGTTTGATTCACGTCAGATATGAATGGGCCACATTGTGAGGAGGGGAGTAAGTGTTAGTTGAGGAGGTGGAGGGAGTGATGCGCAGGTATGCTCACAGGAGTTTTTGGCCGGGCTTCCCGCCTGCGCATGTGCAGATTTCCACATCCATCCCATTATTTGCAAAGCTTGAACCTCAGACAGAGATACAGTTTACAGTCAACACAAGTTTTGTCATAGCCGCATGGTTTACCCAACAAACGTGACATCCTGGGCAGGTCTCATTTAGAAATCAGTGCTTTTTTAAAATTCTCAGAATACACAAAAATGTGTCAAAACATTCCGAATTATTACCCACCAATACACAGTGTGAAGCAGGTAATGAATAATAAGTAATACACCTGACTGCAGGCACTGCCGAGATAATCAACTAATCTATTGATACTTGAGCAACAGGCACAGAGCTAATAGTCACACCTGCAGGACTGCTGAAACTGTCAACAGGGCACACCTCATTCAAAATAAAGAACAGGATGTTTGCAATCAGCCATAGTGGTCTTTGACAGATACTGACAGGTATACAGCCAAACTCCTACTGTTACCACCATGTACTCAATCCCTGAATTTGAGCGGAAAAAGTTTTAACTTTCACAAAATTAGAGGAAAAGTAAGTAGTAGGAGTGCAAAGAGTGATTATTTTCATGACCAATTTGATCTATCGCTACTGATTTTATTTTCCATCCAAGCCATAATTCTCAGAACCCAAAAGGATGTATTCACATATACAATGTTCAACTTGCAATATTAGTAGCAGAAGCAGCAAACCCTCTCATTTGAAAAGTTTTAACAAAAGAATGTCATGCCATGCCATGTGGATTTGCTTATCTAATCTGCTGAATTCTAGTGTATTGGTGTACGGCATACTATTTTCATAAAATTATGATAAAGCGTTTGTTACAGTCCTTTAAGTAGGGATCCAGTCCCAGGCAATTATTGGGATTCACATTCAGCATTTCACAATTATTGGTATCAGGGATTTTTCTGTCAGTTTGCCTATTGAATAAACTAATTTGAAAATGTGCTACTTTAGTTCTGATGAAGCATCCTCTCACACAATGTCCCGCCCACAACACTATAGGATTAGTAACATATGTTAAATATTAGCCTATAAAACACAGAATAATCATAATCTGCAAAGTAACTAGTAACTTAAATTATCAAATAAATGTAGTGTAAAGGAAGTATACAGTAGCAGAAAAAGAAAATACTCGAGCTCATCTCAAATTTGTTTCTAAGAATAATACTAGAGTAAATTGAACCATTCCATCATTGGTCCATCCTCATCCATCTAAATATCAGTTACTGGTCCCCTTGATTTCAAATAACCATAATCGGCATTGAAAAAGCCGTATCAGGTGACCCCTACCTTGTAAGGATCATTGTACATGATGATAATAATAATATTGGTGAAATACTGTGATACTGTGGGACCTGGGTATCTTTTAACATCTCACAGTGAAGATCTCATACCATTGCAACCCTAACCTGGTGTAACTATTTCAGATTACGAGGTGTAATCACACTAGCGCTGAGAATACAGTTGATTAATCACTTTGTTTATTGTTATAAAAATAAAAGAGAAATATTGTGATCGGTTTATAATTTCAGTCATTTATAAAGCGAAGGTTTTCAAATATTCTTGTGTTCTAGCTTCTCATCTGTGAGGATTTACAGTTTTATCTTTGTATGATTTTAAATATAAAACTTTTTGAGTTTTGGGGTCGTGTTTAGACCCCCCAAAAAATTGTAGATTTCATCTATGTAACTGATGAAGCTGATCATCAGGTGCAACCCTAAATAACACACATGAGTCATTCCTTCAGACCACAGCTGTGTTATAATGAGGGAAATAATTTACCGACACACAGGATCTGGTGTAACTCTCGTTTGCACTACTACACTATATGACCTATGTTTGAGTGTTGTGTGAGAGCGGCCGTGTCATGGGGTTACCAACTGGTCACGCCCCGTTCAGATGCTTCACTGGTGACCCAATTGTACAACACTTGCGTTGCAACAACTGGAAATAGCTGGATTGACCAACTAACTAGTTGTTTTGAGGTTTCGTTGACTCATACTCAGTAATTCTTGGGTGGGGGTTAGTCAGCGGTGTGAGTAACAATACAGGTTACCGTAGATTACACCTTGCCCTGGTGTTACATGTATTCCCAGAATGCCACCTGTAAACCACATCAGTAATAGGCGTATTTGATATGATAGGATCTTATTCTATTACTGAGTGTCAGCAAATCCTGTGAGAGGACCAAAACCAACATTGTCTTAGTACATCTCACATTACTGCATTACATCTGTGGCTGAGCCGTGGTTCCCACTGGAAACGTTAAACCATTAACAATCTTCTCACATGTGGAGTTTCATTGTTAAAGGAGGGACAGTCATTTGCTCAGAGCTGGGAATTGTAGTTTCTAACAAACATGACTCAAACAGAGGGTCATGTTGCATTTGTTGAGGACTATTTTCAGTCGCGGCGTGACACACATTTAGGGAATGTAAATCAGGAGAATCACATACATATGATGGATACTTGTTGCAATACTTGTTATTGAATCATTTGATTGTTGGTTTGGGACTTTTCATGGCATTTGGTGACAAGAAACAGAATATGAGGAAAAGATCTGATAATGTGTCTGTGGGCTCGGCTTCATCAAGACGTCATGACGTTCATACCAACATGGAACCTCACACTCCTTTAGTTACATTCGTTAAAGAAAGTTGAGTAAAGAACAGAAAATCTAACTTATTAAATATAGTGAATCTATTAATTTATTCAAGTTGCAGTGTGTGTGTGTGTGTGTGTGTGTGTGTGTGTGTGTGTGTGTGTGTGTGTGTTGATGTATGTTTTGATGTACATGACCTAAATGGCAAATAAACTGGATTAAGTGTTAACAGAATGTACCGGCTTTCATTGTGGCTTCTCAACAGTCATAAAGTTAATAGTTTCTCTCTAATAATAACGATAACCTCATCCAGAATGACTGAGCAGCAGCTCTTCTGAATGAATTAACAAGTGAATAACAGAAAGGCTGTTAAGTTTAACCAGCCTTTCACATTATGTCATTTATTGACACACGTAGGCTTGGTCCAGGCTAACCTGATGATGCGGTGTGTTTGGCTTTATCACTTCTGTAAGGAGGCTCAGTGTCAGTAGATTTCAGCTCTCTTAACCTTGACAGTGATGGGTGACTGCTGTTTGAGACCTGACGTACAGGAAGATGACTGAACAGAAACCTAAATAAAGACAGATGTAGGCTGCGGTTCGTGATGTGAGTTGACCATGTGTGAAAAGAAGAACCTTGACTGTCCGTTATGTGGGTTTAGTTAGCAATACAAGAAAGGGATGAACTACTGACTCACGTTGACTCATGTGCGAGATACAGTTTTTTTAGTAAGGGCCCTACCTTGAAAAGCATCCCTGTGGTCTCAACAGAGAGACGGTGGTACAGTGTGTACTCTCTAATCACAAAACATCTGAGCCCAGTTCAGAGGTCTGAACAGTGGGAAGTGACGAGTGAGAACATATTGACTGTAATTCAGGAAATTACAAGCATCAGGGACAGACTGAGAGATGAACTCTCAGGCACCAGCGTTAATATTCATGAAGACAAAATGTTCTGAGCGGAGGAAATTAACTGAGTTCTCATTCAACCTGAAATTAAATACACTTGAGTGTGGGAAAAAAAAATAAAATGATGTCATAATATTAAGTTTGTCTGTATCTCCAACGCTTAAGCGCTAGTGTAAGTAAGACCATGTGTCTTGAGTCTAGATATATCCAGAATGTCTACTGTACATCCATCTGAAACTATTTATAATTCAACATGTGGCATCAGATACTGTCTCACGTGAGATTTTTTTCCATCGCTCAAATTCAAATTTAGCCGCGACAAGCTGCGAGGGCTCAAAATACAGATTTGTGATCCTACCGCGAGAAGTGAGGATTTCTGTAACTATTTATACCCTGGGCTCAGGCGTAGACTACAGCACTGTTTCACTGTAAAGCTAATAGGGTGGAGTAAGTGATGTTAAGTTCTTGTAATGAAGCTTGAGCATTTAAAAGTATACATAACATGAATATGGTATGACTTTAAATGTACATTACGTATGTTAAGATGTCTTGTTTTTGTGTAATATAACGGAACAAGAACTATTAATAAAAGCAATATTCACATAAATTTCAATATCAGTAGAACTCAAAGACAGCGTGTGTACTTAAAGCATATGTACCAGTTACCCAATGTAAATGTGTAACATTATTAAATTCATTAAAAGATGTTTGTATACAAGAATCAGAATTGTCGCAATTAGTTTATGTAGAAATTCTGTTCATTTAAAAAGAAAAAATGATTCTGATGGCCCTTACAGACAAAAGATGATAGTGGAAAAAAAAGTAAACTTGGATTAAGACATAAAATGTATGAGCGGCAGCTGACCCAGTGACGGGCATTAGGAATAGAGAGCAATAACTTAAACAATAATTATCAATTTATCTATTTAGGAATAACTCGAGTGGATGGAAAGGTCCACAGAACAACTCGGAGGACAACAACACTGGTTTAGGATATTGTTGGGATCACTTTCAAAGGCAATCGATGAAAGATAAATACACTGATTAAAAGCCATCTCATTTTAAAAGGCATCACGTTAATGCTTGTATAACGTGATATTAGCCTGCAACAAAAAAAAACAACATTATTTTTGCATTAGACATACTGTAAAGTGGTGCTAATGGGGTCACTGAAGTTACTTTTGTCTTTTCTTACAGTCTCCTCACCTGGATATTGATGTTCACTCATACACATGTGTGACTAATATCCGTTGTCATAAGACAACAACTCATAACAGAGTGTTGGATTCTCCCTAGTCCTCTCACTTTTGAATAGTTTCTTGAACCCACCCATCCCTTAAGTTTTGCTTTCTGTTTCTCACAGTAATGAGCTGTCATTGATATTCATGAGCTGCTGACACAGGGCTACTGTCTTGTGGGAATGCTCACAAGTATTATTATAGTTATCCTTATAGTGATCGTTCTTGGAGTGGGTGGCCTGTTACTACTTTAATAATGCAGCTACAGCCAGTCTACTCACTGATGGTCCTCTTTGTTTTTGTAGCTTATATTAAGGGATCATTATTGATTTGAGACAGTTTCATAACCAGTTTGAAGAACCTTGTAGTATTATCATATTTTAGCTTACATATTCTTCGATGATATATATACACACATTGTATAGACACATACTTGTAAACAAGCTCAGTGGTCATAGACCCTTCCTACAGTATGTCATATAGTTGCCACACGGATCATATTTTTTACTCCACAGGGGAGCATGTAGTCCCTGAACTGAAAGCAACAAACTAGACTTCCAAGGTTTTCTCATGGCAGTGGTGTAAATCACTGTGCTCAACCCGTCTGGTGGTCTGAGGAGGTCAGGGCTGTGGCTGGGTGGAAAGGATGTTGAGGAAAAGAGGCTCTGCACTTTAAAGCTTCACATTCAGGAAGTATGTCATTCTGGAAGTTATTCTGATCCTGATAGAGAGCGACCCCACCCTGAGATCCCCGCCCAGCGCCTCTCTATGTCGCCTGCCCTACATATCTCGCCAGGCCAGCTATTAGCACACAGTGATCTAATACTAATGGGACATTGGTGCAGGAAGTTAGAGGTGGATGTGGGTCATAAAGACAGAGATGAGGGAAGCTGGCTGAGGTGTTAAGGATCCAGGGATAAAAAAAAAAAAAAAAAGTGAAAGCAGGAGCTGAGGCAAAACAAGAGAAGCAGCAGGGTCGGGGCTGGACAGGAAGCCCTCCCTCCTACTTCCTCCCCCGCCCTGCATTGCATCAGCTGTGATCGTTTCACTGGCAGCTCTTGGTGGAAGAAAATGTGAACAGATGTGAGTGTTTTTTGGAAGGAGAGCGAGTGTGAGAGACGGTGGGTGGGATTTGCGCGTTCGGCGATGGAGTTTGGGGTCGAAAAATGTTTCACTGCCCAAAAAGGACATGCGCAAGAACCCGTGAACCTAAATAGTCAGCTCCCCAAATAGGCAACAACAGTGTTTCACAAGAGTAGAGTTGATTTTGTCTGGTGGTAAATGATCCTCCTCCGCTTCTGATTCACTGATTTACACACAATCCGTTTGTTATTTCTGAAATGATCCGAGTTGATACGAAAACGTTAGACGAGAATAAATCTGCAGTCTGATCCTTTCACACTGAATCCTTCGCTGCTGCTATCATTGTATGTTATCCTACTGTACTCACTTACAGTAGCACTTATACTGCCAAAAAAATAAATAAAACCATATAATTTTGAGGTGTGCTTACATATCGGTTTTATGCACATAATCCAGCGTGTCTTGTTTCATTGTTGTGAGTGTTTCTGTTGGCTTTGGGTTTTGTTGTGTACACATCGTGTGTCAGAGTCCTTTTGTTGAGGTCTGGTCAGAATTACAGAGCACACACTCAGAGGAAGAGGTGTAACACTGTAAAAAGTGTGTGTGTGTGTGTGTGTGTGTGTGTGTGTGTGTGTGTGCGTGTGTGTGTGTGTTGCGGCTGGCTGTCTGGACCTGTTGTGCGTTATGGCGGTGGTCCAGAGCTAACATTCCACCACTCTTCTGTAATATCGCACGGCCTTATGGGTACAGAATGTGCTTCTTTTCTCAGCACGTAGTGTTTACATTTTCATTTTTTTTTTTCTCACTTGCCTTTCTCCCTTCCCTTCCTTTTCTCTCTCCTCAGATTCGATATCTACAGGAAAGTGCCAAAAGATCTCACCCAGCCCACATACACAGGAGCCTTCAGTGAGTAGTACTTCACGCACAGCGAGCCAAAACTATGAGCTTTTATTGGTTGGTCTTTGGATTTGGGTATTTTTAATTTAATTTTATGAGTTATTTAGTTAGAGATTAGAATAGTTTGCAACCAAAGTCCGCCTTTAAAGATAGACTAATTAGTAGATCATTCCCCATGTTTTGTGTAATGACTTTCAATGTCCTGCAAAACCTCTGAAGTTTCATTTAGCTACTTGTAAGCAATCACTGTTTTTTTTTTTTTTTTCAATTCAAACGCAGAGTATTGTAGAACAAACCCTGAAAATATCTTAAGCTTGTTTTAACCACAGACCATATTTAAGGCATCTCACTGAAACCCATTCAAAAACCCACTGACTTCAAGATGAGGGAAATGAAGGTACAAAATGCTAACTTGTTTCTGGGTTTTAGGTCTCATTCACGCGGCACCGTTAACTTAACCAAGGTTCCTTTCTGCAATTTAGCTGCCCGGAATTATACCACTTGTGTCTGTACATATAATACAAAACTAAAGCCAGTAGACTGTTAGCTTAGCTCAGCACAAGGACTGAAAACAGGAGGAAACAGCTGGCCTGGTTCTGTCCAAAGTGCGAAAAAAGGTACAAATAAACACCAAAACAAAGTGTGAAAATGTTGAAGATAGTCCTTTTTGCACTTATGTTTTTGCACAGATCAAACAAACATTACATGTGAAGTCAACTTTACAGGTGCTGGTTAGCTGATTAGCTACATTTGTGGACAGAGTCGGGTTAGCTGTTTTCTCCCTGTTGCCGGTGTCATACTAAAGGAGACTAGTGCTCCTGCTGCCAGCTGTAGCTATATATTTATGACACAGACATAAGGGGGCTAGATTCTTGTCTTACTCTTGGCAAAAAAGTAAAGTTTACCCAAGATCTAGAACTATTCATTTAAATATTTATGTTATTCATAAATACCAAATCAACATTTTCACAAGCTAATGTAGCCTTAAAAGGTAGTAATGGAAGCTTTTTTTTTTTTTCTTTTTTTTGTTTTTACTGAAACAGACTTTAGTCTATCAGAGAACCTCTGCTTGAATTTTTGTAAACTGATAAACTTCAGTGACATGACACGGTGTATAGTGTCTGCTCTTAAATGAAAATACCAAATAACGTTGAAGTCTTATCAGTACATCAGAGGTAGTTTTTCATGCAATGTTGTAAGTATAACATCAGCATACATGTACGCTTTTCATTAGAAGGTATATGGAAAGTGGTACCAGGCACTGTTGAGGGAGGTGGATGAATTGACAAACAGTTTAGGAAGGGGAGGACTTGACAGCTGTAAATCAAGTGCCAGCCTGTACCAGCTCAGAGTAGCGTCCTGACAGAGTCAGTCAGCTCGTGGCAGTTACCTGTTTAAGCACAACTAGTATGGTAAGAATGTTGATGATCATGTTCTGTCATGGCCTCAGGCACTGGAGAAGTCATCATGAGAGTGCTTGTCCTGGCTGGTCATGCTGTTTTCCTACTTGTCATCAGTATGTCATCGTGTAATCAGGGATTGTATTGATTATTCACTGTTTTAATGGTGAACAAAAGATCTGATGACACATTTTCGGCTCCTCAGTCATTTTCTAGTGCTGGATTGTCATTTGTCAGCTGATGACACAGGGTAGAGGGAAATGTCAACCCCGATGGCTCAAACTGATGGCAGATTGGATAAGCAGTTATGTCACAGAATAGAGAACAGTTTTAAACAGATTATAAACACCTTCCTGAATGACAGGGAAGAGAATGAACTTGCTAAACATATACGCACAGTTTCCACCCATGAGGAAGTGGATGGAGGTTCTTCCTGTACACAATCAACACCCTTCCTGTCTCCATCCACTGTCTAGGGGTTGAGGGCGTTGGGTTGATTTTGATGTTAGACGACTGTTATTGCTTCACCCACGGTGGGTCAAACTCACATTTAGGCCTGTAGGGTTCAGAGGGAGCCAGAAACACCCCCCCCCCCCCCCCCCCCCCCCCCCCCCCTTCACAAAAGGCCACATTTTTGACCCTGTCTGCTTTTGTTATTCTGTTTTAGGGCCACATTCCTTTGAGTTCAATTTTTACGGTATTTATTGTGAACCTGTGTTTTAGCCACAGTGGTCTTGGGTAGCTGTAATTTATAAACCCTCTGTTTGACTGTTTTTCTGGCGTATTTGTTTGTCCTGCTTGAATTGACAGAAAGTTCTCATTTGTCAGCACTGCGTGGGGGAAATGAGCCAAAAATGAATAGCACATCTGATTACGAAAAAGAGGGACTGTTTCGGATGTCACCGACCAATTCATGGAGTTGCTGTATGTACTGTGTTACTGTGGCTTATTTGTGTCACAACTGTGAGAAAAAAAGCTTCCTCTCTGTTAGAACGAAGCCACTCTTGATCGCATTTAATCCCAGTGTGGTCACTAGGAAAGATGAGCTGAAGTTCAAATAAAAATCCACTCATGTGAAGAAGTCTTTGTAAATCATTTGGTTTGTCAGTATTTCCATTGCGGAGTTGTTGAACTTTAAATTATGTGTTCTTTAATAATTTCCAGTATTGTGACCTATGAAGCCTGGGAAGAATTACTGTACAAGCCTTTTGATGAACCTGAATCGGTGACCTATGTGTCATAGCGACACTCCCTATTGTGTGTTGGTTAAACATTACCTTATGTAAGTCTCCACTAACCACAGGTTTGGCGATGATGGCCTGCCAACCACGAGGTCATGTGACTGTGTGATCCTAGGAGACAGTTGCCACGTAAACATGCCTCACCTGCTGAGCGAGAGCTTTCTGACCGCGGCACTCGCCATACCGGATAGACCACAGTTACGCAGACACAGATCAGTTCCCCTCCATTTTTATCTTAGCAAACACCTGACAGTGTTTTATGTGAGCCTCTGGTTGATTAGTTTGACACATGAAATGAAACAGACAAGCTTGGCTTCTTCCCGTTTTAGGCCTAGACTTTATTTTGGCTCAAACTGAACAAAGATACTTATTCTTTAAGGTTAATGCTCCTAATTTGGTTTCTGTCTCTTTTACTGTAGGAGCCATTTTTGGTCTGGGGTTAATGTCAGTGTGTGAGTTTGTCTCAGAAAACCTAAAGCGAGCTGTTCGTAGGACCCACGTAGCATGAGCTCACCTCTCTCAGAGCAGATATGCTGTAATGGCAGCCTGTTCACTGGTATTTAATGTGTTATTAGTGTAGGAGGCTCTTTAGAAACCTGCGTAATGGCAGGCTTAACACCATCAGTAAAACAGCTATTTAGAAAATCTTTTATGGCTGCTTTGATTTTTGTTAATGTCAATATCTTAGGTCAGCCATTCCTCAAGGCTGGAAAAGCCTGGCTCATTTGGTTTTCATCATCCCATGAAATCCTGCTTTAATTTGAGATCAATGTGCTGTACGTAAGATTAATTAGAACTGTTCCTCTCTGCCCACAGTTTCCATTCTCTGCTGTGTCTTCATACTCTTCCTCTTCCTGTCGGAGCTGACGGGATTCATAACCACTGAAATGTAGGTATCGCAGAATAAACCTGTAATATCCTGTTACACACTAATCAAGAGATCGTTCCCTTGTTGCCACACAGGTCGAGGACCTGCTGTCTTAAATATACAAGACTTAATCATGAGTGTCGAAGCACCCGTTATGATGTAGTCGGCTCTGCCCATGTTGTAACCAATGAGTGCAGTCAGTTTTCTCACAGGAAATTAGCTTTTTGAATGCGTCAGCCTGTTGGCGATGTGTAATAAGGGATGACTTGGGGAGGACATGACAGGAAGGAAATTACACTGTCAGAGATACACAAATGCTCTTTTTCTCGCCATTTGGCACAAGATGAACCCTCAGCTGTTAAAGGACAAGATGTGGCTTTTTCCTTTACTCAAAATAACCCCCCCACCCCACCCCTTCTCTAACCATTTCTTCTTTTTTTCACAGTGTAAATGAACTGTATGTGGATGATCCTGATAAAGACAGTGGTGGGAAGATAGAAGTGAGTTTAAACATCAGTTTGCCAAACTTACACTGTGATTGTGAGTATATACATAATATATACATATACACAACTCTCACTTTCTTTGCACTACACTTCCTGTTTGTTTGTTTCACATTGTTTGTGGCCTACGGTTGCCTTTTCACCCTTATCAGACAGTATCATACCTCACCTTATCATCCAGCACGGCTTATTGGTAGAAGATAAACGGTGCCCGAGATAAACACTCAGAACCAGATAGTGGTTTGTTTACGCGGATGTGTTGTGGCATGCTCCCTAGATATCACCAGATTTTAGCCCAGCCTCCGGCCCCGCGTTTGATCTGCCACACAGCCGCGATCCGAGTTTGACACAGAGTTGCCTCTGCTGGCCTCGTCGGCTGTGCTTCAGCGTCAGAGAAAGTGGGCTGGCCCTGGCTGGAGCTTGCCAAGACGGAGAGCAGTCACCATCTATTTGCTCCTCATGACTCCCGGCAGAAGCTATGCCCAGTGACAAATCATACTCATGCACACACACACACCGACCACAGTGGTGAGGCCCCGGGCAGCACAGAAAAACACACATTCGTTTGGGGATATCCAAAAATGGCAAAGCTAATAAATGCTTGTGTGAAAAATGAAGCCCAGATTTGTGTGAGAGAGGTTCTGGCTTGCGGGCGTGCAGCTGCCGGCCATGTGTTTAGACGAGCTCACTGATGGCATGCCTAAACAAAGGCCGTTTCCAATTAAAGCTCTTGATGATTGTATGTACGGTGGTTTTGTTTATTTGCAGATTTTTTTTTGTTTTTTGTTTTTGTTGCAGAGATGTGGGGCCCTCTTAAATACCAGCTCAAACATGTTGTTTTAACCACACTGCAGCTGCACGTAATGAGCAGAAATGTTCCTCAGCCGTTCTCCCAGCGAGTTAATATTATACACCGGCTTACTTTTCCAGACCTCCAAACGGTTGTCATCCATTACAGATTTACTCATTTCATCATGGAAAAGCTGGCACTTCCACCTCTTTTTTAAGATTTATCTGCTCTGCCGTGCCGCTCGTCTCCCTCCTCCAACCTTTACGGGTTGCCAGGTCTTGATTTGTGACTTCATGGAAAAGCAGATCCGCATGTAATAACCTTATAATAATTTCACCCCGCCCACACCGCCCCTGATCCACTCCACATGAACACACTTCCAGGTCTAAATGTCTTAAAAAGGAGAAATGAGCAGCTCAGACATAACTTATATTTGTGCACTATATTTTGAGATCTGGACAGACGGGAGGAACTTGTCTTGAATGTCAAAGGTCAGACAGCCAGCATTGCAGAGGTGTTTTAGCACAGATCCGGCAGACGTTCCCCTCTGTGCTGCCGGCCAACACACATCACCTGAAAATAGGCCACTGCCGGTGTGCCAACACACTGTGGCCTGCAGGAGGGGGGTCGGTGAGGCCTAGATGGAAAAACACAGGCAGAGAGAGGGCGACGGGCAGGATAGGTGGTCTGTTTGGACTTGATTTGTGTTTACTCTGCGGATCACACTCAGACTTCATCTATCAATCATTTCTTGGATCTACTCATTTATTGTTTAGTCTTTAGAAAGTCCAAACAATTTGGAAAATTGCCCGTCACAAGGTGGTGATGTCTTTATATAACATGTTTTTTGTCTGAAACAGTCTCATACATAATTTTACGGCTGTGTGAGAACGTGAAGATCAAGATCGTCCTAAAAAATAGAGAAAATGCAACAAATGTTTATCATTGGTTAGTCATTAGCAAAGAAAAACATTTAAAAATTCTATGCTTTCTGTTTCCTACATTTTTCAAACTTTCTGTGTGTTATATGATTGTAAATTGAATGTGTGAATTTTGAATTGTTTATTGCTGTTTTGTGACTTATTTTGGACAAATTCAGATCAACTGAGAATGAAAACAATGACATTTACAGCCCTAGTTTGATATTATTGCTTTAAAATATGATTTAAGAAACTAATTAACCATCCACATTGTCTTCCTTTTTTTCTGAGTAATCGATGAATCATTGAGTCTCATCACTAAAAATAGTTTGGAGAAGTTTGGAACCATAAGAGGAAACTGTCTAAATACTTTGTGTCATATTGTTCCCTACATGTCTAAACTCTCTCTCATGTGTCCATGATGTCTTTCAGTGGTGGGTTTGGACATCCAGGATGAGATGGGCCGCCATGAGGTTGGCCACATAGACAACTCCATGAAGATTCCCCTCAACCAGGGGGATGGTTGTCGCTTTGAGGGAGAGTTCACCATCAACAAAGTAAGGTCTCACCACACAGCAGAGTGATGGGGGAGAACGACCCATACAAACACACACGCTGTATGAATGACCTATTTTATGTGGCCTCTCGGAGAAAAGTCCGGTAATTACATTATGATGGATCAGATAGCCTGATAGTTTGTCGGAGTAGATGTTGTTTATTTGTCTTGGACTTCAGTTAAACACAGAGGGTGAACCCCTGCCCGAGACAACCAGTTTCCTTCTCCAGTCTAAATTGAGTTATGTTAAATTGATCAGCTTCGGTTACATCTGGCAGCACAGTTTTTGCAAAATCTTGAACGTTTGGAAAATGCTTGATTTGAACTGTTTTCAAGGCTAAGAATGTGCTTAAATTAGTGCACGTTCGTTGAAAAATGCTTAATTTTCAACATTATCAGATGTTTCATCGACACAATTGCTCATTCAAACCAAAAATGTTTCGTATCTGAAATGAAACAATCCTTTCATCATATTTATTTGATGTGATAATACAGGTTTTAAGAGTCCTCAAATTCTTGAAAGTGCTTAAAAAGTGCTTGAATTTGACTCTCAAACAGCTGTACAAACTGTGAGTACAGGCTGGGCCTTGTGGAGCCCTGTTTGTCCCATGAACAACATCCTGTGCGTCAGTCTTTCCAGTTCATTTTAAATGATTAACCCCGCAGTTGTGCATTTAAGGCTCTTGCTTGTGGAATAATTGGAAATATGTGAAACCTGTTAAAGGGGGTAGATTTCTCTTCCGGGAGCGCGGAACATTCAGTTTCCAACCATTCATGTGCGTATGCAGTCTTGGTCATTAGCTAACTAAATGTGCTGCGGGTGGTTGTTATGCTACTGACGCACATAACTGTCTGTATCTATGTGTGTTTGTGCGTGTGTTCAGGTACCAGGAAACTTCCACGTGTCGACGCACAGCGCTACAGCGCAGCCCCAAAGCCCTGACATGACCCACACCATCCACAAGCTGGTGTTTGGAGAAAAGCTCCAGGTAAGGAATCGCACTACTACACACCCGGACAAAAAATGGACACAGATAAGATCTGAAGTCTCAAAGCATGACACTGATCCGTTGTCTCTCTTTTGTCACGCAGGTACAAAAAGTACAAGGAGCCTTTAACGCGTTAGGAGGGGCCGACAGACTGGCATCTAATCGTACGTATGCACGCTAGGCATGTGTTCACCGTGACCACTGTGTGACGTTTATGTAGGCCACAGAAATGAGAGACCTCTTGGACGGCTAACTGAGTGGAAACTTGATTCACACAGCTGACACTGCACTTGAGAGGGAAAGAGTCCAGCCAAGTTGTGTCATTACCAAACCTAAATCCTTTTTTTTTATTAAAATAACTTTTTTTCTCCTGCAGCTTTGGCGTCACATGACTACATACTGAAGATTGTTCCAACAGTGTACGAAGACCTTTCGGGCAAACAGAGGTTCTCCTACCAGTACACGGTAGCCAACAAGGTGCTTCTTCTTTTCCGTTCCTGTGAGATTATACCTCTGTGTCATGTGTTGTTTTGTTTTTTTGCACTTGTCATGGAAGCCGCGTGACCACCCTGACATATGGCCAGAGCATGTATCGCCGTGCTAACTTGTGCACTCACCTGGAAGTGAAAGCTCACCCCTAGTGACGGGAAACGTTCCCCAGATGTCAACAAACCATTAACACGCTTCTTAGAACTGTGTTGACGGACAGTGACTGAGTTTGGAGTAATAACAGTGCAGGCTGATGGTGCAAAGTATTTCAAAATCTCCTTGCCAAAGCATAATTAAAGGTTTGGCAGAGACATGCATCAGTGCCTGGAGCTTTATCTCCTGTTAAATTAATACTTTTGGTGAATTTAGCTGAAATTTTGGCAGAAATGTGAGTTACATAAAGGCACTAAAATTGAAGTCGTCTTATGATAACTCGGAACACATTGGAGCATCCCCTCCTTTCGTTATTTTTATTCTGCCAGGATTAGTTTTTAATGAATCATTTATTACTTTTGAACCACTTATCCGAAACCAATTCAGTAATGACTCATAAACTCCACAAGAGATGATAATGAATTGTGCAGATTGCTCTAAATTGATTTCTAAACATGGTGGGATTTACCGTCTCGGTGTTGATTGAATCGACTTGTCTCGCCAGGCGCAGCTCCGAGAGCATTTGTAACGCGTTGGTTCTCTCCTCTTCCATCCCACACAGGAATACGTTGCGTACAGCCACACGGGCAGGATCATCCCCGCCATCTGGTTCCGATACGACCTCAGTCCAATCACAGTCAAGTATACGGAGAGGAGACAGCCCTTCTACCGCTTCATCACAACAGTGAGTGCCTTCTCATCTGGACTTCAAAACAACAATGAAATCTTAAAATTGTGAAGTGAATGTATTTTAAGTCCGGGTCTTGACTGAGTGCAAACTGTGATTTGAGGTCTTAAATGTGATTTAAAACATACTAACAGTCAAAGAACAATCTGTGAACACAACACCGACATTATTATCACCTTTTTTAGCGTCTTTCAGCACACTGTTTCTTTCTATAATGTTGTTGTTCACTCTTTTGCCTCTCATTAACCCTGTTTTTACCAGCAGGAAGATGTTTTCAGAAAACAAAGCTCTGATGAATCCACTGTTTGTTAGCTGCCCAGCAGACAGACATAGTCAAAGACTTTTGCAGCTAAAGAGACAGATACTTCCCCAAAGTTGAGACCAACACTAAAACTAAAACAAGAATGAATATTGAACTTAGATTTGTCAGTGGACTAAATAAATTCTAATTCCGTGTTGTGTAGTCCCATGTAAACTTCCATGTTGCTAGGTCACAATATTAGCGACAAAGTTACAAAAGGCAGATCGCAAACGTTTAAGTTGTCACTAAGTCACTGCTGAAAGTTGAGAAAACCTCAACATATTGTACATCGTCACACCTGTCACACCACAACAAGTTTTGTGGCACCAGTTTCAAGCTTCGTATCACCATCTTATACTGAAAGTGACTTGTAGCCTGTCGCTTAGTCACCGGTAGTGTGAGTACACTGTTAAGAAATTGAGCACATGTCTCACAAAACTATGATGGGACTTCTGCTGTTGCTCTTCACTTTTCACCTTAACTTTGACGATTTTTTAATTATTTTCTTTTTATTTATTTTTTATTGGTCTCAAAGAGATCCTTGAAAGTCTTTAAAGAAATGGTTCAAAAGAATGGGAAATGCTCTAGAATATTCATACCTGTATTTAATTATAGAGCTCCAGCTAGCAGTCAGTCTAACCTAGCACTGAGGCTGAAAACAGGGGGAAACCAGTGCCTACCAGCACCTCTAAAGCTATTTAAAATGTTATACCTTCCTTGTTTAGTTTGTACAAAACTACCCCTTTTCCTTCCTCAATTCCTTTCCCCTTCTCTGCCTCCACTCCCACCTGACCTCAGGAATTTTTTGGCTAATCCTGAACCACCTCATCAGGAAAGATTTCCTGCTGACTGATAATGCGGTCAGGATTAAAGTGGCTGCCTGGCTGATGAGCTACACCGTTATTTGTCTTCTGTGTTGTTTAGGTTCATTGTGACGGGTAGGATATGACTGTGCTTATAGTGTGATTATGAGTCATGGCTTAAGATTGTGAGTCAAGCTGCAGCAGGACTTTCTGCTGGATTCCAGCACATTCTGAGGTGTCAGTGTGTAATCTATTGTTATGATTAAAAGCAGCTGATATTTAGCTGTTTTATAACCGGGGATGAAAATGCCAAAGCTTTTAAATGTTGACACTGAAGGTGATTTGTTTTCTGTAGATCTGTGCCATCGTTGGCGGGACGTTCACGGTCGCTGGGATCATCGACTCCTGTATATTCACCGCTTCAGAGGCCTGGAAGAAGATCCAGATAGGAAAAATGTCATGAGGACTGCTCCCCTGTCCCCCTTCCTCCTCCCAGCTTATTTATAAGTGCAACTGCTAGTCTGTTAGCTAAATCCAATCCTCGCTCGAACCAGCTTCCCTTTGGAGATTGTATCACCGTGACCAATGAAGCGGCTCTGGCACTCGATCTAACTACCAGGCTACACGACTGCGTCTCAGTTACTGAAGGTCCTCTCTGGCTCCAACCGCCCTCCTGACGCGTGGTCGCTGACTATCACATGTCCGCTTCCTGCGTCTTCAGTGACAGAAGAGGAGGTGTTACCGTGGTGATAAAGTCTATAAAGTACTTTGTGTCAGGGTTCAGACTATAATGGGTATTGGAAGGCTGCTTCTGATTTAAAAGAAAAAAAAAAAAGCTGATATTTCTGCTAGTAATGAATTTGTTTTTCTTTATTTTTGATGCTAGCATCACTTCACTTGAATCTTTATTCAATCATGTCAAATTACAGACAATAAGACCGTGCTATAGCTAATCTTTTGATCATTTTCTTGATTAATAGATCAGTTGTTTTGTCCATAAAATGTCAGAAAAATGTCGATCAGTGTGTCCGAAAGTCCACAAAAACAAAGATAATCAGCTTACTGTCGTAGAGGAGTATAGAAACCAGAAAATATTCACGTTTAAGAAGCGAAAGTCAGAGAATTCAGCCAATATTTCTTGGGAAAAAAGAAAAATCAATTGATTATGAAATAGTTGGTGATTGACTGAATAGCTGACGTCTAAGCGGTTAATCGACTATTCGTTGCAGCTGTAGTGCCAAAGGGAATGATCATTGAAGGAAGTGTTCTGGTTTATGAAAGCCTGTTCCATGTTGCGTAAACAGAACTGAATTTTTTGCACACTGTCCATGAAACTAGGGCTGCAACTGATGAAAAATCCGCCGATCATTTTCCCGACTTATCGATTCTTTTTGTGGTCCATGAAATGTCAGAAATATGGTGAAAAATATCGGCCGGCGTTTCCTACAGCCCAAGATAACGTCCTTAAATGTCTTGTTTTGTCCACAACTGACACATGTTTAGTTAACTGTCATCGAGGAGTAAAAAAAACAGAAAAAATCCACCTTTTAAGAAGCTGAAATAAGAGAATTTGGACATTTTTTTGCTTTAAGAAGTTACTCAAATTGATTAATCGGTAATCAGAATTAGATGATAGGTGATTGATTAAATGCTTGACAACCGATGGTTAATTGGTTAATTGTTGTAGCTCTAGTGCCAAAGGGAATGATTATTTGAAGGAACTGTTCTGGTTTAGACTGGATGAACTCTAAAGTGTTTTCACACTACATTTTCTATCATGTGACATTATTCTCTCAGCTCTTTATTTTTTTTATCTCCCCTGTTCATACTGTGTGCCTTTAGGTTTACGGTCCCACCATACAGGATTAGTATTATTGGTTTGTCTATCTGTTTCAGTGAATCCATTGTTATCACATGTTCTCTCATGCGTGTTCCCAGCTTAAAGTGTAGTCTACACTTATTTAGTTCAATACAGTGACCATTGTTTTTCCTCTTAGTCCATTTATACCAAAGCTTTCATCAATAATGCTAATTAAAGGTCCTAGCTTTGGGGTTTTTCGCAATGAATAGACTGAATGTTTTTCTAAGAGATAACTTGATTTAGTTAAATGTTTTTAAATGGTACGTGGCTCTGTTTACTCATAGTGTTTCCATGAAGTTGTAAACTGTAAAGAACATTTTGTTTTGTAAGGAGAAAACTTGTAGGCCAAGATGGTTTTTCCTCTTTGGTCATTTTTCTTTCTTTTTCTACTGTTGTATAAAAGACGTCTCTGATCGAGGACAGTGATAATCAACAGCCCTCAGAACTGGTCTTTCTACTCAAGGTAGTCTATTTCCTGTTCTGTCTCAAATTACTCTGTAATGAAATGTGTTCCTCCAGTAATGGTGCAATAGTACACTCCGTGTGTTCAGGTTGTGGTTCTTTCAACCTGACTTTCATTTTGGATTTAATTCCTAATTTTTAGTCGGTTTTTGGGTTACATTGGTTTACAGATCTCAAAGGGAGTCTTCACCTACTACACTTTGGTTTAAACAGTGAAGATTTATTATATTTTTAGGCCTAAAAAGATGCAAAACATTGATTGATTTCATAAGAAATCCTAAAGTACTTAAAGGAGACATTTTATGCTATTATGTTTTTTCTTGTTGTTTGGTGTTTTTTTGTAAAAGGTCTTGAAAGTTTAAAAGGTCCGCAACAGCAGAAGCTCCTCTCTTACACACAAACCACTGCGCCTGAAACACCTCGTCAATACTATGTCTTGTCTTTGTTTCTGTGACTTTGTGACATCACACTACATCATCATGTCACACAGTTGCCTAATTTATTAAGCAGAGCTAAAAACAGACAGAGGGGGAATACAATGTTACAATGTTTTTTGAGCACTAAAAGCATTTAAACGTATTCTAGTAGTAACCTTAAAGGAGAACTTCGGTCGATTTAAACATGCAGCTTCATTGCTCAAGCTACCCTTGACTTGCCAGTACCGAAGACGCGAACAAATTTGGTCCAGCCATTACAGAGCTCCGTGAACGGAGATGTAGCATTGAACGCTAACAGCACGGGGTCAGAACTTTACACTGTGTTTTAAGCGTCTTAACATGCTCCACATCTCACACCAAAAGTTATGCAACATCAGCAGACACCTTAGCACACAGCACTGTAGCGTGTATGACTCAAACTGAATAAAAAAGTAGATAAAACAGTGTGTTTGTGCAAGGAGCTACTTACATGTTTGTTGACATCCGTGTGTTCCGGTAGCTAGACCAAAGTAGTCAATCCGTCGAGCGTGCACTTACTCCCTCACTGGCGGAGACAGAAACGTAATCCAGCATTTTCGTGTTTATGTTCATAATGTACATGTCCATGTTACAGCCTGTCATGAGCCATGAGCCTTACAATAGCCTGTTAAGCCTGTTAAGTGCACACTCGATGGATATGCTAGTTTGGTCTAGCTACCGGAAGACGCGGATGTCAACAAACAGGTAAGTAGCTCCTTGCACAAACACACTATTTTAACTACTTTTTTATTCATTTTGAGTCATACACGCTACAGTGCTGTGTTGTAAGGGTCTGCTGATGTTGCATAACTTTTGGTGTGAGATGTGGAGCATGTTGAGACACTTAAAACACAGTGTAAAGTTCTGACCCCATGTTGTTAGCGTTCAATGCTACATCTCCGTTCACGGAGCTCTGTAATGACTGGACCAAATTTGTTCGCGTCTTCGGTACTGGCAAGTCAATGATAGCTTGAGCAATGAAGCTGCATGTTTAAATTGACCGAAGTTCTCCTTTAAATAACATAAGGAACCTGGAAATGAGCAGAATTATGTCTCCTTTAAGTTATGGAGTCAAAACTAAAGTAAAACAGTGCTACAGGTTTAAAAACTGAGTATGTCAGTTCAAATGTGTCGACTTGAACCTTTTTTTTTTCTTACCTGGAACAGTTACCTGCATTTATCCAGATACCCGCATCGACACTTTTTCACAGAAACCGAAAATGGATCCTTTGCACCTCTGACTTCATCACATAAACCAGCTCTACTGGCTGTAATTGTGTGTGTGTGTGTGTGTGTGTGTGTGGACTTTGCACCCACAACGCTGCTCTTTTCCCTCAGCTGGCAGCCAGAGTCAACACCCTGCAGGTTGTCATTTGTGATGTGGGCATGTATAGGAGGCTGTTAAGCTGTCACAGCTGTCATCATGCTTACGTCCAGCTCTGATAAGAGGTGCTTAGTGTGACTCACTCTTTTATTCGCCCTACATCCCTCTGTTTACCTCCGTCACTTATTTCTTCTTCACGGTGGTGTTGTGTAGTTAAGCTTCTCGCCGCCTCCACCAAATGACACAGATCCACAAATATCTGCTCTTTTCCTTGACTGACCCGTTACGTGGACCATCAAAGAGCTTATTTCGCCATGGACCTGTAATTTATCACAGTATGACGAATGCTAATTTGCTCTTAAAGCCAGCTCTGGACTAATGACAGCTCCGGTCTCATATTAATCACAGAGAGAAGAACAAGAAGAAGATAAATTTCTTTATTTCTCCCTGTATGAGTCATAATTTGTACAAATAAAGGAAGAATACTCTGTATATATAAAAGATAAAATTATAAATGTGTGAATAGAAAATACTTGTTTTTGTCATAATGCTGCCACCCAGTGGCTCATTAGAGGAACTAACCATTCAGTCCGTGTGTTGAGGCAGCAGCCCGAGAGAGAGGACTCTGAGATGAGGTTGCTCTATAACCTGATCTTTAGGAATACATGAGTAGCAACATGTCAATACTGGGATGTTACTAAAGCCTTATACACCTCCCTCCACCTGCCCTGTCCGCTTCTTTTTTTTCCCCCCATTTCTCGGGCTGCATCTTTGATCTTTGGCAAGGTTACACATTGGAGGAGGCCAGGCAGGGGGCGTCCGGTGAGGAGAAAAAGTCGCAGAAGCCCTCCTCGGACAGGTGTCCATACTCGTTGTTGTAGAAGGTCTGCCCTGACAGCTGGCTGAAGAAGTTGGGACGGTGCCGGGAGCTGCAGGCGCCGCTGCTTCGGCCCAGGGAACCATGGGAGGCCGTCAGAGGCTCTGTGCTGCTGCTGCTGCCTATACGACTGGGTGCAGATCATACAAACACAGCTGTCAGCGTTATTGTCAAGTGCACCGGCCAAACAAAAAAACAAGTGATTCTAATGACAAGAAGGCCTGATGTGACTTATTCCTCTGACAAGGAGCTGCATTGTTCCAGGAACTATAAGGACACATCAGTGAGCCGTACTATTTTAGTGGCTGACATGTTCCTTCATTACAATAATCATGTGCTCTGTAGTTTATTTTGAGTCCATCCCACACACAAACGCACACCGCTGCTGTGAATACGAGAGCAGTGGTTTTCAGACTGGGGTCCAGAGACCAGGCAGGGCTGCTGAATGGGTTGTTGGGGGGTCCCCAGCTAAAAGAGGAATAAATTAGTGATCCTTAATAGGTCATTTATTGACTTTTTTAATCTTTAAACTGCAAATAAAAAAGTATTACTCAAATAATCACAAGACAAGACAAAATCCCCTCAAATGTGCATCTATTGTGGGGTCCTTGACTTGAATATTTTTGGAGCTTTAGTACAAGAGCATCAAATCCTCCGCTTACAAAAAAAAAACAATCCCGGGACCACTTCCTTCTGTTTGAGCAACTCTGTCAAACACTACCAGTTGTCGTTCCAGGATATGTTTAGCCCAGTGGGCCCAAGATAAACTAAAGGACAAGCCAAAACTTTTCAAGGCACACTTGCATTCACATCCATGCGAAATAGCCTCTGTAAAATGCTGCCTAATCACTCTGCACTCACTTATTTTTGGTTCTGCGGAAGGTTTTTAAAGGATTTGCCTCTGCATTGGAACATGAACCTGAATAATGTACTGATAAAGTACATCAAAAAGGTGTTTGTTACTTATATATTTGCATATTGCAATAATAATTTATAGTGACAGCACACCTGGACTTTCTATTTGTAGCTCATTTTGACAGGTTATGTCTTTAGGAGGAACCAATGGGCTTAAGGCTTGAGTGCCACAGAAGGCAAAAGGTTGTGAGAGACGGACGGTTTCATGAGATGTTTTTCCTATAAATACCAAAAACATAAAACATAACCTTGTCCTTGAAGTGGAACAATACAAACCTTCACCTTCACTCAACAAAAGGCTCTGCTGGTGTCATAAAGCAACCAACAGCAGCCAGAGGTGAGTGCAAACCTTCTGAGACATGTTTTTTGACATCAGTGGTCACGACAAATAAAACTGATGTATATAAATGTGACGTTTCAGAGTAGCTTTCATTTGCAGGTTGCCAGTTTTGATGCTTCTGTCTTGTCGGCTGTTGACAGGTTGTTTACACCACTCTTTTTGCATTCCCAAGGATAGAAAACAACAAGTGTACAGATGGATGTCTTTTGTTTGCGCTCTCACTTGTCCCTGAGTTTCTATGTTATGATGGACATAAGTCAGGTTTTGTCTGGTTTTGTCTCTATTTCAGCTGGTTTTCTGTTCATAAAGGTCGGTTCACATGGTTGTCAGTTACTTGTTAGTTTCCCGCCTTTGTCGCAACTAGAGATTTCATTTTTTCACTCCTTTAAAATCATCCAGGATTTCGTTGTAACACCATATCGCTGTGTAAAACGTGAGTTCGAGCGATGCTGCAGATGTTTCACTTTGTCTCCGACCGGCTTTGATGATTGATGTGAACACTTGGGAGCTGCTCTCACAGTAACTCTTCCTCCTCCACGCTACTCTCAATAGGAGTGAGCTGTTGGATAAATAAGGCCCATTCTTCACTTTTGGCAGTGACCTTTTTGGCTAAGTTGGCTGTTCAGGGCTTTGCTACAATTTGGAAAACTTTGATAGATACAAGTAGGTCTGAATGACTCACACTGCTGTGTACTCCTACTTTACAATGCGTTACACAAGACTCTGAAACATCCATAAAAGTAGCCTTCACTAATACATCTGCATGCTGTTGTTTCATAGTGAGACTAAATAACCGGCTTCTCTCTCCTCTCATCTTTCGGTTTCAGACAGAAATATTGATCACCAGCTTTTGGTATGATTAACCTTTTGGGGACGGCACCCCTGTGCTGATGTTCGATTCTCTCAAATTCCTCCGAGGCCAGAACCATCCCGCTGTCCGTCTGGTTTTCCTGGGAAAGAGACACAGTGGGACATCATGTGAATTAAGTGCCTCCGGCTGACCCCGCTGCTGCTACGTTGCTGAGTGCAGCGACTATTTTTGGTAATTATCTGAGGGGAAGATTTCCAAAGTCGAATGGCATTCGCAAAATGTCAGCAGCCGGTTCACATTTTTTCAACGATCGATGTGGGAGATGAAGAGCTTACTTGAGGAGCCTTCTGTGGGTGCATCTCCAGGGGCAGCTCCTCAAATGTCTTTACTCTGGGCTGGCACATTTTGGAAGGTCCCGCGAACACGCAGCCAGTGAAGGGCACGCAGTTATAATACCTGGTCAGAAAATATAGGAAGGTTTGTCAGATTAAAACATGATAGTCCAGAGCAGGTGGGAATATGGGAACTAAAAGCAGCATATGTTTGAATTTTTAAAATACTTTTAGTTTTTGAAAAAGGTCGACTTTCAGAGTTGTGGTCTGTGGTTTGAAAAGTGATGGTAAATGGAGTTCTTATCGGCAGGATCATTTTCCCTGTTTTTAGAAAAATTTCATGTGTTTAATCAGTTGAAAAAATATTTGCTAATTCAGACGTGCCAACATATCTGGGTAATTTTTCTCATATCACACAAACTATCTCGAGCCTCCCTGTGAGGGTTTCAGACCTCTAGTTTAATAATTGCCCTTCAAGAACAGTCAGTTCTCTAATTCACAATAACAAAATTATGAGTCACCGACTCACAGGCTAGAAAGTAGTACACACTGTGCAAAAGTAATACCAATGGGGCAGGAAACAAGGAGCCTCATACAAAGTTCTTTCTTTCTTTCTTTCTTTCTTTCTTTCTTTCTCTTTGTGCAGATTGTCACCATTCAATGACAACGAAGATGATGTTCTCTATAGTTTGTTCATCAGTCCTTCTCTCAATACTTTTTAACTTTATTTGCTTGCCTGTTTCTCTCAGCCCTCAGCTCTTTGGTTCACACTGAAGATGTTCATGCTAAGAAATGATAACAGATATACTTTTTAACTTACAGTTTCAAAAAAGAAAAGAAAAAAATATACCACAGCTGGGCACGCATCTGTATGCAATCATCTCAAGAACAGACAGAGTGGTACATTTGTTGGGGACTATTTTCAGCTGTGGATTTGGTAGTAAATACTAGTGAGTATTTATGGCAGCGGGGCGGTGTGTGTGTGTTTGTGTGTGTGTGTGTGTGTGAGATCAACTCAAAATAAACTTCACAGTAATTAAGGAACATGTCACCCAGGGCAAGGGTGTAGTTTACTGATGTGTTTTCGTGGTGGCAAGGAAAAACATATATCGGGCCTTGGCTACACCGAATGCCATTCATTAAAAATATCACCGGATGAGGTGATTTGAACATGACAAGTCTCCAGGGTCCAATTTTCTTTTCCTTCCACGGGGTCTTGAAGGACGACAGGAGCAGCTGTAAGTACCTGGCAGGCAGAGTGTTGCAGGCCAGTCTCAGCTCCTCTTCAGATGGAGGCCGTGATGACGCCTGTGAGAAACCATCGTCTTCAGAGCTCTGCGAGTGGTTCAGAGGGACGTAGTCCTTCCCGTCCTGAAGGACATTCAATTTACTATTAAACTCTTTACAAACTAAAAACACCATTTTTTTTTTTTTTGAGAATTCATGCTGCTCCAGCAGTGAACTCACGGGCAGGCTGTTGTCCTGCAGCAGGTCCCCCAGGATCTGCACCAGGGCCGGGAACGTCGGCCTCCCTTTGGGCTCACCGTGCCAGCAGGCCAGCATGATGCCATATCTACCAGCAGAGGGCAGCACCATCACAACAAAGACGACACTATGGTGTTCAGCTGCAAGTTTGCTCTTGTATCGTCTCTTAAATTTAAGTAAGTCTTACAAGTTTTTGATATTTAAGAGCAGATTAATATTTGCTCGATCAAACAAAGGCATTGTCAGCGCTTAAATCTTGTTTGACTGACAGTTTTACTTAAGAGGCAGATGAGTAAGAAAAAGCACATTACATTTCAGGGGAGGCTGTCTCAGGCGATCTCATCCTGACGCCATCTTTCAGTCGTTTGCAGAAGTCTTCATCGATCTGTACTCCAGGGTACGGAGACGCACCTGAGGGTGTGCAAACGGAGGATGAGACATTGATAAACATCTCAGGTTCAGTAATTGTTTGGATAACAATCATGAAGATTTCCTCTGCTTCCAAAAGAATACAGTTCCAACAGAGCAACAGAGACATTTATAAAAACTGCCAACTGAACACCTTCCTTTCTTTTGACTTCTATACGAATGCGGCTTTACAGAAGATGAATTGAGTGTGCTGTGATTTTGTCTTTACCCAGTGAAAAGATTTCCCAGAGGAGAACTCCAAAAGACCACACGTCACTCTGGCTGGTGTAGACTTTGTCAAAGATGCTCTCTGGAGCCATCCACTTCAAAGGCAGACGAGCCTGCGAGAACCAGACACATGTTATACCAGGGTCACATAAACAGACGTGACACCTATGCCTTTAAATGTAATCATTATGTGGGAAAAAGGGAGTTTAATGTTTCCCCACAGTGAATGGGAGATGGATAACAAACGTAAAGCGAGTGTGGGGATGCCGTACGTTGCCTTTCCTGACGTAGTCGGGGTCTTTGTATATGTCTCTGGCCAGGCCGAAGTCACAGATCTTCACGATGTTGCTCTCCGACAGGAGAATGTTCCGCGCTGCCAGGTCTCTGTGGATACACTGTGGATACACACACACGGCCACACATACATCAGAACTCAGCCGACAGGTGTGTGTGCATGTGTGTGTGTGTTTGTGGACTGTTTGCATGCAGCGCTTTCGCCTTGCTTTCCTCTGATGTGTGAATAGCAGAGATGATTTGTAGTAAGTGTAAAGCGAGTTGGCAAATTTAGTAATCTGTTGACTTGAAATCTGTGTGTGTGTGTGTGTGTGTGTGTGTGTGTGTGTGTGTGTGTGTGTGTGTGTGTGTGTGTCTGTGCCAGCTTGTAACTGGGACTGGACTTCGTCTTGGCCCGGCTGAGCTCTGTGGAATCGTTGTAGGAGATCCAACATCCTTCACAAAGCTGTCAAGTAAACAAGCCTACAGGACGACGACGGTTTGAGGGAGTCGCCTAAAGATTATCTGATTACCAGCGGATTTATACGTTAGATAGACTGTGGCAAGACGTCAGCAATGATGGAAATGTAAAAGCATGTTTTGATGGCAGGTGAGTTGTTTCGTAGTGCTGCAATTTTAAATATAATCAAATGTATTAATTTTTTACTTTCTTTCTAATTCAATTCAATTTCACATCTGTATGTAATCATATGTATGTAATTTTTTAAACCTGATATTTCAAATGTTTTATTCTCTTTGTAACTTCATATATTAAATCAAAATTAAATACATTTCAAGTGAACGTGTAGTCTAATATCTTAATTAATTGCCAATATGATTACATTTTTAATCACACTCCTTTGTATTAATAACTTTTTTACTTTACTGATGCATATTGATTACCTGACACCTAAATAAGTTCAGGAATATCTAGGCAGCTTTTATCTAGGCAAATGACTTGAAAACTTCTTCTACAACTATAAACATTTATTTTTGTTATTTATGTATTTTTTAATATATCTCTCTATAAAAGCAAGGAATCTCTGTCTGTGTGTATGTGTGTTTCTGTTAGTCAAATATTTCTGCGGATCAGGATCACACTGACCTGAGACTTTCAACATGGCTGCTGCGTGGTTCAGTGGTGTGCATCTAAGCATTTGCTTGGACTGCAATGATACCGTGAAGAAATTATTTCATAACTGCTTTACAAATTCCGCCGAGCATTGTCCACCAGAGCCACCACAGTCACGTGCACACCAGAGCCAATCACTGCACACCGTGGCCACGTGCGCACCAGAGCCAATCACTGCAGAGCTCAAGCCCACGACATACCTGAAGAAACAAGCGGATTTATACCTGCAGCGGCGCGAGCTGGACCGGGATTTTGCCGGCGGTTCGGTCCCGTTCTGTTCTGTGCATCTAAACTGACTGTTGTGGATTAATGAGATTAAACGAGTCCGGACCGAGTCTGTTCGGGTCTGAGGAGATCCGGAGACGCGCGGACAACAAAGTGGAATCGGAATCTGTGGATGTTCATGTGTAGCTAGCCACTAGCTACACGGCCCACCTCCCGAGGCGACGGACCGGACGCATCGGCACGTCCAAAACCGGACCTAGGGTAAATAATGTCTGCCAAGCTTTTTCGCAAACATTGCCGTCACATTTGCTTTGTGTCTGGTGCAGGAAGAAACGGTAAAAACAGGCTTTTGTCACGAAAGTGTCCAAGCAGCAAGTTTGGTTGTTGAGGAACAGGAAGTTGTGGGAGGGACGTAGGTGGATGATTGACAGGCAACTACGGTCGGTGTATAGACAGCGATATTGAGAGTTGAGAGATTTGTGACATTTAGCGTGTTTGGAGTGTGTAGTTAGTGTGTTATGTAGTGTTTGGTGTAGTGTGTTTAGTGTGTAGTGGAGTCGGTTGTTTGTTTAATGAGTCAGAACAATGAGGAGAAGCTGAATGTGGAGCAGGCAGTGCAGCTCTTCATTCAGCTGGAAGGAGCACAGGCAGACCTGAGCATTGCCTGCATTTAAATGTAAATAATTACATATAACTTCGTAAATGTTTAAAATGTATGCACAAATTTAGCAAACAACAATTTATATTTGCATTATAAGTACAAAAAATGGTTTGTTAAACATATTTGTGGTTTTCACAGTAAAAAACTCTCCACTTTTTCTACTCGGATTTTATGTTTGTTTTTTTTGTGATTTTAGGTCCATTGTGTTAATACAGTATGTCAAAATAAAAAATAACTGTACAGTCAAACATGTGAGGTTGTGCTGAAAATAATGACACCAAGTAAATAGTTTTTAAGGTGAAATATAATGGCAAAATCAAAAATAGTCAAAAACGGCCAATTATACCCTGGAATATCGTATTTCACAACAAACCTAAATATCCCTGACGTCCCACCTTCAAACACAGCCTCATTTGGCCATCCATGAAAAAGCTACTTAACCTCCCACATTTTTATAGGAATACACTTTTCTTACGGGCACTGCACTAGTATATACAAAATTATCATAATTTCCACCATTTTGGACAGCAATAAAGCATTTAATGTGGAAAAGGACACCGAATGTTGACTCTTGTATGCTCCTGTGACTGAAACCTCATAGAACAAATAATTTATTTTTCTATCCACAGTTTGTTTTGTAGCTGCGAGTGGTGCCGTTTTAGGAGTATAATTAGTTTTGTCACTTCTACTGAATAAACACCCCCCACAGTCAGGACCTGAATACATTAGTATGCAGTATGGAATCTTGCCACAGCTCTAGTTTATTGTCACGCGATTAATTAACGAGCGCAAAGGCCTGAAAAGCTGAATGATCCAGGCTACAACCTGCTGCCCATGAGACCGACTCCTGGTGACAATTAAACGCAGCTCAGTCACTAATTGACTGTGTAAAAATGTTGACAATTAACCTTTCTGGAGGCCAGGAACTCCATCCCACGAGCCACCTGGAAGCTGTAGCAAATGAGGTCTTCTATCGTCAGAGGAGTTTTCCACAAGTCCTCCACTGCAGACAGAAGACGAGGGGAAAGGGCAGTCATGGAAAGAAAAAAAAAAACAATCGTAACAACACAAAGTGTTAATAGTATTAAATTTACTCTTCAGACTCACTTTTCTCCACGGCAGGATTCTGAGCGGGCGCGCTGGATGATGGACTCTGAGGGGCGGTGAGCGTGGAGGAGGAGGGAGAAGGTGAACGACGAGCCCTTTGGTCCATCTGGCCGGCCTCGATCATCCGTCTCACCTGGCTCTGAGTTTTAGGAGAGCGATCCTGCGCGAGGGAAACAATTCAGGTTCAAAAAAAGAGTCATAAAATACACAGATGTTAAAAAAATAAGTTTGGAATCGCCTTCGAGCTCGAGTCAGTCCGCTCAGGTGGTTGAGAGGACTACTCACTATTTCAGAACGGTCTTTAGTGCTTTTAGGTTGCAGAAAGTATATAACAGCATTCTCTCCAGTGGTGCATCATTGAATCATTCCTCTTACGATTCAAAATGTAAATGCTTCACGCATCCAAAACAGAAAAATATCAACTATACTGAAGTGAATATGATTCTTTCTCTGGATTGAGCTGCAGACACATTATCACAGCAGGACACACACAGATATAAAAGTGTAGATGCCAGTTCAGTCTCTGTAGTGTTTCTGGATACCCTGTACGGGAGGAAGAACTCTCTCTTGGCCCGGAGGAAGTTGGACAGGTTCCCGTACTTGCAGTATTCCACTATCACCATCAGCGGACCTGATGACACAGACAATTGATTTATTGTGTTATCATGACAGTACAGTAATAGAACATCCACAAATGTTTCAGCACACTTCACAACGCTGTTTTCTCTCTCGTCGAAATGATGACTCTCGTTCAGGAGCCAGCGAGAGCGGCTTTTTTTTTTTTTTTTTTCCTGAAAGCATTTCCTGCCCGACGTTAGCTCCGAGGCAAAATGCTGCTTTTGTTTAGGGGTAAACATTTTCAGATGTTCGCCCCTCAGAAATGTGCTCGGTAGGTCAAATTGATATATGGACATAAAATTAAGGGTGTCACAGAAAAACAGAGGCAGCTGTTTGCTCAAGATGTTGTGTGGAAGCTGCGGGGGGTAGACAAATTAATGTTTACAGCTCCTAGAAAAGGAATTCCACTGGACAGCAGAACTAAAAGAGATCATCTGTGCACAGACTGCAGGTGTTTGTTTCTGCAAACAACAATGATCTACACAAATTTAGATTTCAAAAGCCACGGGAAACACATTTTTCAAAGAGTTACAGAGAACAATGTTCAAATATCGAAACCGATAAGCAATCTTTAAGGCATGTTACAGCCGATTAACCAGAACTCTTCATAATGTGCAAATAAAAAATGTTTTAAACACACACAAATGAAATGTAAGACAGTATAAATCTGCCCTCACCGTTCGGTTTAGTGCAGGCCCCTAACAGGTTCACCACATTCAGATGGTGACCGATGTGAATCAGTATCTTCAGCTCCGACATCAAGGCCTTATGCTCGCTGGCTGTGGCTCCGTCTGACACAAACACCCACAGAGTGAACATCGTGCTCGAAACACTTCCTGCTGTTTACTTTTTCATATATCAAAACTACTTCAGATTTGTACATCAGCGGCGTCTTAGTAAGTTTTCCAACAACACTTGTATGCAGTGCACATGCGGAGCGATTCTCACCCTTCAGCATCTTGACAGCCACCGTGTCCAAACTGTTGCTCTTGCTGATGCCGTAGATCGAAGCCTCAATTACTTTCCCAAAGGCACCGTGGCCTAAAACCTTCCCTATGCCAGGAGAAAGAAACAGAGACACCAGTGAATATCCTTGCCCATTGATCTCTGCAGACTTGTTTTCTTTAGTCTCACTGGAATACACAAACAGTTGTGGTTGGGAGCGGATGCAAAATGTAAATGCATCTGGCATCCATATAGACGTAGGGGGAAGAAATAGAATCTCAAGCGCAGCATTTGGAAACAACATGTCGCCGTGAGTCCCTCTCGTGGAGCAGATGCTTTCCATCTGGGCGTTTATCAAAAGCTGTGCTGGGAATGAGCGCATATTTAACATTAGCACTTTACTTGGCAGCACTTTGCCTGGCTGGCTGCTGTCCATACTCATGCCATTAAGGATTCTGGAAATGGAAAACTAATTCAGTTTCATCCATCTATTCACTCTCATCCCCTGCGTATATATATTCCTCCCTCCCGTTCACCCGTTTATCTCACCATCCACCCTTCCCAACCCCGATGGCTCACCCAATCGGAGTCTCTCTCTGGAGATCTCCCACTGCGAGGAGTCGTAAGGCAGGTATTCACACTGCTCATCCAGAGGCACCTCCCCCGGGTCCATGATGATCGATAGATAGCCTGTCTTTATGTCGGCCGGGTTAACCTGAAGTTCAGAGAGAAGAAAGGGGTTGATGTAAGGTGAAGAGGTGCTGAGGAGGATACGGTAAATGAAGTGCTGGAGATGTGGCACAAAACTAAAAACACTGAGCCGAGATGGAAAAGAAATGAAACATCTAATCCATTACCACACTTAGGAAGAAAAAAGCTGATTTATCACAATGGGTGACTCAAACATGGTTTTGAGATCAATCTGTACGCAAGAGCTTTTTTGTGAAGCTCCAGGAAATGTTGACTTTTTGCACAAAATTTCCATCCACTGGCTATTGAAAAGCGCATTACACTAAAAACTACCCTTTTAATGTGGGATGGCTTTCAGGGCCGGCTGCAAATAGCAAATATGCCGGTGTTGCCTGGGTACTGATGGGGAGACCTCGTATCGAAAAGCACTGCACAGCCATCACGTCGATAAGCCTACAATGACGGCACTGCCAGAATGTATGTATTATAAGAAGATGCTCATTACATCTGCAGTCTCTGGTTTTAAATGTACATTTATGCGCAGCAGGTACCTTTATTACTTTCGTGCCTTATTTTTACCTAATTGAAGGATCAGTTCAGGTAAAAAATTTAAATTCATTCGTTATCTGGTCATCCCCGTGCCAGCGTGTCAGATGAAGGTTTTTTTGTGGGGGGATGTCGGTGGGTTCCTGTAATCTTTGGGGCTTTGTCTATTTTCACCTCTCAGCTCATTAAACTGTCTGCTGCTTTTAAAGGGTTAAAGCTGTTGAGAGGAGCTCGCCTGATGCGACTCGCTCACAGTGGAGGGCAGCCCAGAGGCCACAAGTGAACAAGGGAGCAAGAGACAAAAAGACAGAGGCACTGTGAAGAGAGAGACGAGATAAAGGTTCATCTCTGCATATCGAGCCGTCTCTAAATTAACTCCGACTCAAGATGTGAAACGCTATGGAGGAGATCTTACTGTGTGACCAAATGAGGAAAAACAAAATGCAATTTGAGCCTCATTAAACACGTGCTTGTCGTTAGGGGCTAACGGACTAATTGGATTCGCTCACAGCAGATATCAGTTACACCCTCGGCGGGTAAATCACAGGCTCTCTTAAAGATCAAGCGGGTCGAGCTCAAACGCCAGTGGACATGTTGTGAGACAGAGGTCAAAGCGCCTCCGTCACGGTCTGCCAGCTTTTTCTCGCACAAACACGCAGACACACGGGGGAAAGCAGAGGCCTCTGACCCGCTTCACATTGCAGAAGATGAGGATGAGCAGGGCCCAGAAGAACACAGCGATGACTCCGGTCCCGATGAGGATTACAATCTCCACGTTGGCCTTATCACTTGAACCTTGACAGGGAGGAAGGAGAAGAAGAATACATATTTGTAAGCGCCTTCTGAGGGAAATTCAAGTGTTATTTTGTGTTTTTTTACACACACACACACACACACACACACACACACACACACACAAACACAAACACACACACACACACACACACACACACACAGGCCCAAACAGGACCTATACACATGCATTATTGTATGGAAATAAAGGAAGGGAGGAAGGATGGAAAGTAGGAAGGAAGAAAGGAAAGAAGGAAAAAGAAGGGAGGAAAGTAGACAGAAACAAAGAAACAAAGAAAGGTCACTCTTAGGTGCAGGTCTACAACAAAAACAACACCCTTTCCTCTGTTGGTTTGAGACTGGGCGGTGTGTGGGGGCCTTTACATTTAATTATTCAGTCTTTGATGGCATTGCTCCTCACCGCCTGTAGGGGGTGCTGCATCACAAACTATCTTTGTTTCAAGCTCCTTACATTAAATCTGTAGGATACCTCAATGTGCTGTAAAGGCAATTTACTCAATCGAGCCATTCATCTTGAGACGCCCCCCGCAATCATTCATTCATTCTGAACACATGCGCCGTGTTCCTGCAGTCGCTGACTTTGATTTGATTGTGGTGAGTAGCACCAAAAAAAAAAAACAAAAGCATAAAAACCTCGGGCTGCAGTGAAAAGCGCAAGAGGTGAATGACTAAAATCCAGACCTTCACATTTTGTGTGACAGGCTGAGAGCTCGAGGGCAGATGTGATTTCAGCCCTGAGTGCACTCGGAAAAAAAAGCACGTCAGCAGTGGTGGATTCAGGTGTCACGACGTGTGTGTGTGTGTGTGTGTGTGTGTGTTTGTGTGGGGGGCTGTCTCACCGATGACCTGGACGGCGGCTGAGGAGTGGACACACCCGCGCTGGTTGCAGGCAGTGCAGGTGTACAGCCCGGCGTCCTCCTCTCTGACCCTCTGGATACTAAGTGTGCGGTTTGAATCCTGCAGCTGGACCCCTGCGAGGAGAGTAATTGGTGACAAACACACACACACACACACAATTCAACAACATTTCTCAAATTCCCCTCACGCCTCTGGAATTCAACCTAAACTAGTCATTTACAATCCTGTCACCCGTGCGGCGACCTGCATGTCCCCGCAGCCTCTCTGACTGAACCCAGAGCATCAGCTGTCACTCAGGCCCGTATCGACTGCCCCTCTTCTCACCTCCCGCCCCCTCATCTCCTTCAGATGTTAAGAAGAGAGACGCACTGAGAGAGCTAATGAGACATGTCCATCGGCCTGCAGGGTTTTATGTGTGTGCGTGTGTGTGTGTGTGTGTGTGTGTGGGTGTATTCTTGTCGCTGTTCTGTTTGATTCAGTAGTCTGAGTGTGTGGGCGAGCTGGTGGGTGGTTCTGTATCTGTGCGTGTTGGCTTCTAATAGCTGGATTGCCATTTATCATGATTGAAACGGGGCAGCATAGAAAAGTGTCAACAAGTGCCTGAAGTTCCTGTTTCTGCTCTTTTTATCAAATGTGAAGTCCTCATAATCTCACTGGAAGACACTAATCCTGCTAAATTAAGGCCCCCAGGTGTAAAACTTCATGAGTAACTGTTGTGCTGTGTGTGTGAGAGGGTTCAGGTGGTTGCCGGGTCGGGTTGGGTGGGCGGGCGGGCTGAGCTGTTGTGTAAGCGCATGCATCACCTGTGTAGGTGTACCCACGCACCTGACATTTGGTGGAGAGGCTGGCTGTCTTTGAACCAGAAGAGGCGGGGCAGCGGCCTGCCCTCCACGTCGCACTCCATCCGCAGGGACTCAGTCACATTCACCGTCTGGTTGGTGAGGCTGCGTTTGTAGCGTGGCGCCTCCAGGGCTACACAAAGAGGACAAAAGACGGAGAAGTGCGTGGAAACGTCGAGATTATGAAGGCATATCATCTCAAGGACTGTAAATGCACATGATATTTACCGAAGGCTCTCAGAGGATTGGGGGGGGAAAAAAAGGACAAAAGTCAAAGAAAACCCATTAAAATGTACATGCAGCCTCCAGGCACTGATGCCAGGTTCCGGCACACGACATGAATGAAGCATGAGTTTGTTTGTGGGTTTCAGCCCTGCAACGACTCAGCACTGTTTTGTTGTTACATATTAAAGCTGCACAAACACCAGGTACTCGTCTCCATCATGTGTATATCAGTCTGCGTGGGCACTTCCACAAGAGTGTGTGTATTTTTAAGCCTGCAGCATCTCAGCGACCCTTGTGTGTTTCCGCTGCCAGGGGTGGAGCTTTCCTCTATAATTAACCCTCTGCGCCGGAGCAATGTTTGTATGTCTGTGTCTGGATCTCTTTTAGCCCTCACCTTTGACAGAGATGTATCTGAACAGACACTGTTTCTCCCCGCTGCGCCTGCTCTGAGCCTCACACACATAATGTCCTTCGTCCTGCAGCCTGACAGAGCCGACGGTGAAGTCCAGGACCCAGCTGTTGGAGGGCTCCTGGAAAGAGAGCTTGCCATCGAGGGCTTTCGCGTAGTTGTGCACGCTCCTGCAGTCCAGCTCCTGGGGCTTGCCGTGCTCGTCCTGCAGGGCCCGAGGGTCGAGGCGGTACCACTGCAGCTGCTCGTAGGTGTAGTTGTCAGCACTGCAGCAGAGGGACACTCTCTCCTGCTCCAGGGGGTTTTCTGAGGGTTGGACGTCCACACTGAACCCCTCAGGGATGGCTTTGAAGACACAGAGAAGGGCAGGCGGAGAGGTTAGGTGACTCAGTGAGACAGATATACACTGGACTGTTATGAAAATGATTCTTTAAAGGGTTTGTTCGGCCCAATTATGAAACTCAATTGAAGTTAAATCCTGTAGCATCTGGTAGTGTTGTTGTTTATATGTGGCGGACCCTGCCACCTTTCTAGCTTCAGTTCATTATGGATAAAATAAATGTTTGTTTTATTACCTCATTAATATTGTAGATATTACAATTCTGAGTTAAAATTTCTTCTCCAAAACTGCATAGTGCCCCTTTAAGTTTATGAAAAACTCAGAATGTAAATAGCCCACTCTCTCATGTGATTCACTGTTCTGAAGTTTATTTCTGAGGCTGTTCTGTAAAGTTTGTTAATAAATAATACAAACCGCAACTTCTGATCAACTCGTATCAATTTCAGGCTTGAAGGTGCAATATGTGAGAATTGGCTACCTGTCGAATTCATACTCCAAACAAATAGGGGCAGCACATCACCAGCATAACCCCCAACTGCTGCTGTAGCTGCCATAAGCTAGTTAGCTTGGTTAACCGTGCAGCTAGCGATCCAAACTGGGAGCTCAGGGCACGAAGAGATTGTTTGTGTTTTCACTGCGAGCACCGGAGCTTTCAGCCGTGACGGGCAGGGGTTAGCTGGTCAGCATACTAAACAAGCTTTGCAGCACGACACAAAGACTTCATGACATCACATTCTGTTGATAATCTCTCTTAACTTTTGAATGTTTTTGACATGAAATTTGTAGTACTAACGTTTGCAAAATCATTTAAGTTAAGTCAACTTTTAAAACGTACTGTGTATCTAGCCAAGCGGAGAGTTTTGGTTTTATATTCCCAGCTTGAGATCTTCTACTTGCATGCCAACAAAAGAGAAGAGAGTGGGATTCCGGTGGTGCTCGCTGCTTTGGAAAGTGACATTTCAAAAATCCAAAAAAGGACTACTCTTTACGCCGCCTAATCCTAACCAAACTTTTGTCATTAGGATTATTTCTTCAGAGCATTATGAGACGATGTGGCCTTGGGCACAGACATGTCAAAGTATTCGCTAATTATTTGCAATTATTTTGGCAGAGAGGCTGTCGAGATTCTCTCCAAACCCTCCTGACCAGCAGATCCACACCGAAACTCCTCCACAGACTCAAAAGCACAATGTAAAACAATGAAAGTCATTAAAAACAACTGTGATTCAGGTTCTGTTGTCTTTGAGCAGGTTAATTTGCAGTCAAACATGCGTTTGCTACTTTGTATTTAATCTTAATGTGCAACTACATGAGAGAGAAATGGACAAAAACATTCAAAATCAGATCAGTTTCAAGTTTACAATATGAAAGGATTAGAAAAACAAGATCAGGACTAATTCTAACCGAGCTCTGTGGCTTTTCAGTGAAAGCAGCCACTTCGAACAGAAGTTTCTAGTCGGGGCCCCGAAACCTGTTCTGCCCCTGGGTGTAATGTGATGTTATTGTAATGGGGTGAAGCTAGAAACCACAGAGACTGTTATCTCCAAACTTTGACAAATGAAACAAAAATGATCTGCATGGCTAAACACTGCTGCAGGGGGATTTTGGGAAATAGGCTTTTAATCACTCTGTGTGTTTTGTGCTCTTTGTTATTGAATTCAGGGTGAATCCCGACCCGACATACTCACTGGTCACATAGAAGTAGATCAGCCGCTCATCTTTCCCAGCTTTGTTCTCAGCAGAGCACTTGTACATGACGGAAACGCTGGCGTTGCGAATCTGCAGCCTGCTCACTATCTGCGAGGCGAGAGAGAAGGTTGGTCGAGACTTGAATTCATCAGGGGGAAACGCGCATTTCTTAAAAAGGAAGTGCAGTCTGCAATCGTGTAATTCTTTTGTGAGCTGACACAGACCAGAGACCAAAGAGGCGAAAGTCCCTCAGGTGTGGGTGAAAAAGCATCAGCGTGTACGTTCCTGAGATGATTTACTTGTATTGTAAATGTGCAAACATGTGTACATGCGCATGTGCCCCTCGCATGTGTGCCTGGATGTGTTTATAAGCAGTCCTCACAGGAAGTCTGCAGAGGAAGGCTGTTCTAAATATTTCTACTGTGGAAATGGCGCTTGATTGACAAATTTTGTTATGGAGCTCAGAATTTGGAACGCTTACATAAAAACGTCGCCATTCACAGATAAGTCCACTTACATAAATGTCTTATATTCTGGGTGACATCCTAATCATATTGTCATTTTTCTCACGGTAAATTGCCATCCGAGATCATATAATCATGCTACAACAGTATTCTCCTCCATGAGATGGTGTGCTTTCACGCAGAATGAAGGTCACGATCAAACAGCTGAAATGAACCTTTTGCCGGCCGTCCACCACCTCGACTGACGTGTCGATAGCCTCGATTTCATTCGCCGCGTCTTCCAAGTTAATATCCTGCCAGTTCTGACAGTCGGCGATCCTGTCACTCCGGCCCTTCCTGTCTCGTCGAACCCTGGAGTGAAACGCAGACACAGTCATGACATGTCCCCTCATTGACATGCACAGCAGAGAGTGGGCAGTGGGGGAGAATTCAGAAGCTCATCGAACCAGACATCCTGAGGTTTTACGAATGTTTTCCCCCTGCACTCCAGATTGCATTTCAGATCCAAACATCAGCTCACCATCCCAAAGCCTAGGCAATTATGCTAAGTGTCCTGGCAACTAATGGAAAAAAACATGGTATCAATTTCTGTTATGACGATCCATAGTGTGAACATGACAGCAGAACTAATGAAACATGAAATGGAATTTTATTTTGCATTTTCTTCTGAGGGCACCGCTCCAGTCTTCTACCTTAAAGCAAAACTCTTGCCAAAATGCAACATAGGCTTTTTTTGTGAATGTATATGAGTCACACCTTCGCGTAAAAGCATAATTACGATGCAGAGGCACTTCTAAGATTTACCGTATTTTCGTTTTCGGGTCAATCTCATTTTCAATGGGAGTGCTAAGGTCACTCCCATGATAGCATCAAAATTGATAGCATCGCTATTTTTAAAACGGTAAGATGGCTCGACACAACATGAAACTTTGCTCGTAGTATCACCAGGGTCTCTACACATGAACACGAGCATTGAGAACATTGTTTGTGTACACAGAGTTTACTAGAAAGAGAGATTTTGGACAACTCACGTTAGCAGATGCTTGTTCCACTAGCCACCGTCCTGCCAGCCACAAGTATTGATCTCCGAATGCGACGTAACATGGAGGACAGTTAAGGTGGACCGCTCCTAAAGCTTAGTTCCATATAAATGCACGAATAATTTGTTGTTTTGTCATTTGCGAAAAACAATATTGACCTTGAAGTTGAAAAAGGATCCTCATATAAGAAACAATACTAAAATCAAAAGCCAGAAAGGTCACGTGAGATATCGCGTCTACAGAAGACAGTAGCGGTCCACCTTAAATCTCCTCCATGTTACATTGCATTCTGAGATCGATACGTCCCGGCTGCCATGATGGCGGCTAGCGGAACAAGCAACTGCTAAGGTGAGTTGTTCAAAAACTTTCTTTTTAGCAAACTCTGTGTACACAAACAATGTTCTCAATGCTCAAGTTCATGTATAGGGACCCTGGTGATACTACGAGCAAAGTTTCATGTTGTGTCGAGCATTCTTAGCATATTAAAAATAATAAATTATGATGCTATCGTAAAAAATGCCCGTAGTAATCCCATTTAAAATGAGCTTGACCCGAAAACGAAAATACAGTAAATCTTAAAAGTGCCTCTTTTGCTGTGCTTTTACACGAAGGTTTGACTCATATACATTCACAAAAAAAGCCTGGGTTGCATTTTGGCGAGAGTTTGCTTTACCAGAAATTAATCAGGGTCAGTTCAGTTTTACTCTCTTCACAGTGTACATACATACTGTATTTCATTAATAAGTAGTACTTATTATTTTCATTTACTTAATGTTAATCAGTCACATTAGACGTAAGCCGAACTGGAGGGCTGGAGTCAAGGTTGAGCCCGCAGTCGCGTGTTTCAGAGTGTTCTACCTATAACAACAGGTATGTCCACATATGTTATTACTCAGTTAATCGAGAATTTAATTGTGTGGCTGAAATAACCTGTTGTGATAACCTCTGACTAACTTATTGTCAGCTAAATTCTGGTCATGACTATTAGAATAAGACGCAGCTGCCCTGATTTTCTTGATAAAAAAAAAAAACTGATAGGATTTTGTTTGCATTGTTGCAGAAGAAAAGCTTTGTGGCAAACACAACTTTGTAATACTTACACGTCGCGATCAGCACGATAATTACAAATGAACAGCACTTTTATGATTTTTAAAACCAAAGTTAGGCTATGAATGAGAGAATTAGGCCGATGCTACCTTTTCGGGCTTTGCTTGAAAAACAGTGTCATCCCTGCAGAGTCTGATGCTCTTTCTTGAGTACATTTACACTTTGCTTTTTGTCCGTAATTAAGGTGCTAGTGTTTCTCCCCCCTAGTTCCAGTCCTTTTGCTGGGCTATGCTATCTGGCAGTAGCTTCATACAGATATGTATGTGTATGTGTACTGATATGAGAGTGATAATGACCTGCTCTCCGATTATCAAGAATGTCAATAAGATCACGTTCCAAAATATCGTTCCTTGTACCTTGGGGGACCTGCTCCCTGTAACCAGACGCTTCACTTTTCCATTTATTTGTACATATTAAGACAAGTAAAGAAACTTTTGTTCACCTTCCATATGTAGTTTATTGTTCATTCGATATCATGAGCTGTTTTTCCGTGTGTCTATGTGGCTGCATACCACTGATAGAGTGATGGACCCCAAGAAGAACAGCCAAAGCGCTGCCGCTCTTCGCCGGCTACTTCGACCCAGACAGATTTATTTGTCCTGCACTATACCTATGTTTGACCATCAGATTAAAAAAAAAGGAAATTCAATTCTTATATATCAGAAAAGGTCAACACAGCCATGCTTCAGTCAGCGCCCGTGAAATGTCACATTAGACCGAACCTGAACTGGAGAGCTGGAGCTTAACTTGAGCCTAACCTGCCGCAGTTGTGTGTTTTTTTCTGAGTGTGCGGCTTATGAGCTACTCTGACGCCTCGTGTCTGCACCCGTGTTGCGTGCCCACATGGAAAGGTCAAGAAGACAGCAATAACTCCGAAAATTAAGCCTTGGAGGAAGATGAATATTACAGAGATACTCAGCTGAAGGAAAAGGAAAATAACGGAAATGTACTGCAAATGGCCGTCCAGAGAATCCATTACGTTGTGATGTGGGAGTCAGCAGAAACGAAGAGCCCAGGGTGATGCCTGGTAATAAGTGTGTGTGTCAGAGTTTATCCCTGTGCATCTGTGTGTGTGTGTGTGTGTGTGTGTGTGTGTGTGTGTGTGTGTGTGTGTGTGTGTGTGATATACAGCACCCTGATGGACTCAAGCAAACTTAGGTGGTTTATGTGCATTTAAGACACATGAATGAGCTGTGTGTGTGCATTACGTGTTTGTCTGTGTATGTCGGGCGGTGAGGCTGCTGTGTGCAAGATGAACCGTGGCGGACCAGCCACAGAGTAACAGGCACATTATTACAGCATGTGGGAGGAAGAGGTTGGACACTGAACAGACACACTTTTCCTTTCGTCTTCTCTTTCCTCTATTTACGTCTCCTCCACCTTCCCCCTAATCTCCGCTCCTTTCATCCACCTCCGCATCTCTTTCTTCATCATCTCCTCCCGCTCCTCTTCTCTCAGAGGCCAGCGGATAATTTCACACTGACCTGTTGGTCCTCACATAACGCTTCACGCTCTGCATCCCACTCCTCTCCTCTTTCCTCTTGGATCAAACCTTATCTTATCCCACACTGGTTACACAGTTTGGAGGGAAAAAAAGTCCTGTGTGTGAGTGTGTGTAACTAGGAGAGAAGTTTTTTTGTTTTTTTTTCTTACAGTCTGCTCTGTGTGCTGTTGAGGACACAAGGACCCCAGGCCCTCCACTGCCAGCTGATGTTGGGAGCCGGGAGACCATAGGCGGTGCATGTTAGCGTCTGGCTGCTGCCGCTGGGGTAAGGACTGGACGGGTCTGCCACTTCTTTCTCGTGGATCTGTGGGGGAACTGGGGAAAAGAAGAGCCAGTAAATAATATTCATAGCTTGCGAACCAATCCCAGTATATACACAATGGGCAGAGCGAGGAAACCCCGGGCTGTATGTCAGTCAGTCATAGGGCAAATGCAAACAGGTAAAAGATCCTAAACAGCTATGAGAAATTTAAGGTCTCCTGGAAATCTTATTTAATTGGACTGTAAGAAAACTAGACCACTAGAAAACTGAGAGGAAAACCTGCCTGGGATAAAGAGAATGTATAAACTTGAAATGTAATCAAGTACAAGGATAAAATGTGCTGAGGTGTGATTACAGTTTCAAATTCCACTTCAAAAGATATGATTGCATCAAAATGGAAGCAAACATAAGTCAACAACAGACAATATGTTTCCATTTTACCATTTTGAAGAGTGCGACAGTATAATTACTAATATCCTCAAAACGTGAAAGGTGTTAAAGTTAAGTTTAAGTTAACCTCATTTGAAGCCAACTTAAAAAAAAGTATGTTGCTTTTTGTCTATTTATGCTAATAATCTATAACTCGGCTAGTTTAAGCTTTGCAGTTTGACCAAGCTGTTTGCTCTGTAATCCTCATCGATATGTGCATGCGTTCACTGCTGCTGTATGTTAAGTTACTTGATAGCCATATCATTATCCTCAGGTTATGTCTATGTGTGAAAAAAGAAATGTTCACGCAATAGCAATTCATTTACACGTGAACTTTGTGTAACTTTGATTAGCACCTAGCAATTACCTTACTAACACCATACAAAGGTCTTATCATTTTCCTTTCTAACAGTGTGGTGATGTTTTTTGTTGAGAAGCGCTTCTTGGGATGATATTGGTGGGAGAACAACAGCATAGCCGACTGGAAACACAATGAGGTGCTGGCTCAGGCCTGTGTGTGTTGACCAATCGCAGCAGACTGGGCTTTTCAGGATGGTGGCCTCAAGGAGGACTGAGATAAATTGAAGCTGCAAAAATATGTGTTCTCTGTCCCTGGAAACCTAAACCTCTTGAGGTTTGTAGCAGGATTGTTAACTGTTGCACATCCACTGTTTTCTACACAAAACATCTGGTGTGATTTCCACTGGGGATAAACAAACCAACTAGTTACTAGACTAGTTACCATTGACGATGAGCGTGATGTTGAGCCTCCTCTCCAGCGAGGCGGCACTATTCTTCAGCATCACCGTGTAGAGCCCAGAATCCTCCTGACAAACATCTTTAATCTCCAAAGCGTGGTTAAGGTGCATCCTCATCCTTTTCTTCTTGAACTCGGGATGCTGATTTATCAGTTTTCCATCTTTATACCTGGACACAGCACAAACATCAAGGCACGGCTGCTTCAGTACAGATTCCCCTCCAGGTGAGGAGCGCTGTCCCTAAACTAATCTGATGTGTGAGGGTAATTATGTTTGTGGAAATCAACCATTATGTTTAATGAATGCTCCAGGGAGTCTCATCTTACCATTGGGTTTCAGGTGTGGGGAAGGCAGACACATTTACTTGTAATTTGAATGACTTCTGGCCAGCAGTTACCTCCATCACTGGTCCATTTCTGTGGTTAAGGCTGATGAATGGCTTTTCTGGAAAAAAAAACAGATATTCAGATAGATACAGAAAGAAGTTATGTCTTCAAGGCTAAACATTTCTCAAAGCTTGACGAGATCTGCAAAGAAATTCTTCTGAGTATCAAACACTCGCTCACTGTAAGCTTGAAAGGTGACGCTGACAAGATTGTGAACGGCGGCTCCTTTGTCGAGGACGGCAGCTGAAAGTCAGCTCGGATTCACAACAGTTGCTGAGGATTCAAATAGTGACCCAGAGTCTTGTCAAAACTTCACTCAAAATATCCACAGAAACTACTGAAATCATTCCTCTGATGTTTATCCATGCAGCACAATATCTTCAGTTCACTGTTTTGCCAATAATTTGCTAGATATGTGAGGAGTGCTCTGTGAAGTTTCCATGGTTTTGTTGCTGTGGTTTCTTGGTCACCACTGGAATCACAAACACTGTTCAAGCCTACAGACCTAATTATTTCATAGATTTATGGTCGAGTGTTCCCTTAAAGCAAGGCTACGTCATTTTTCAAAAAGAAATGATTTATCCCTCTGAAGTTTAATTTATAAGCAATGAAATGAGCCTCTCTGGGTCTGATACAAGCAGCAGGACTGGTTTACAGTGGCTAATGTGAGCCTCTGGCAGCAAAGTAAAGCTACATTGATATTGCTTTATAATGTTCATTACTGAGTTGGCCGGTCGCTGTTGTACTTTGCTTTTGTTAAACAACAGATTGAGGTTCACCAGTATCCCATATATATATAAAGCAATCGAGCTATGCTAGCTGCATGACTCTAGGGAAATGTCAGTCTGTCCGTCAAGGGTCCTTCACTGTGGTCCAGAATGTAACATCCCAAAAACTGTTGGATGGATTGTGCATGCATTCATGGTCCCCAGAGGATGAATGATGCCCTGAGGTGCCCAAACTGAGACTTGATGCTGGCCAAAGGCAATTACCTTTTCTATTGTACTGTATTTCATTGTTAAGATCCAAATGGTCACTTAACTGACTGACTCCCTGCACAAAGTATCACTCAGCCCGCTGTGCTCAGATCATGAAAATGACTTAATATGAAATGATAATAATTTGTGATTCTACTTATTCAGAGATGATATTTACCTCACTAAAAGTAAAACAGCATAAAATTTATTATATATTTTCTTCTCCTCCTTGAACCGGCACCTTATCGTGGTGGAGGGGTTTGAGCACCCGAATGATCCTAGGAGCTATGTTGTCCGGGGCTTAATGCCCCTGGTAGGGTCTCCCAAGGCAAACAGGTCCTAGGTGACGGGTCAGACTAAGATCGGTTCACTCGCCCCTAATGACAGAAAGAACAACAAGGACGTGCACGTTGCCCGGATCGGCGTCACCGGGGCCCCACCCTGGAGCCAGGCCTGGGGTTGGGGCTCGCAGGCGAGCGCCTGGTGGTCGGGTCCTTGCCCACGGGACCCGGCCGGGCGCAGCCCGAACGAGCAACGTGGGCCCGCCCTCCCGTGGGCTCACCACTCACGGGAGGGTTCAGAAGGGGCCGGTGCAGTGGGATATGGGTGGCAGTCGTGGGCGGGGGCCCCGGCGGCCCAATCCCCGGATGGTGACTCCAGCCATGGGGACATGGAATGTCACCTCGCTGGGGGGGAAAGAGCCTGAGCTGGTGCGGGAGGTTGAGCGGTACCGGCTAGAAATAGTCGGGCTCACCTCCACGCACAGTCTGGGCTCTGGAACCCAACTCCTTGAGAGAGGCTGGACTCTCTTCTACTCTGGAGTTGCCCGCGGTGAGAGGCGGCGAGCTGTTGTGGGCTTGCTTATAGCCCCCCAGCTCAGCCGCCATGTGTTGGAGTTCTACCCGGTGAACGAGAGGGTCGTTTCCCTGCGCCTTCCGGTCAGGGATAGGACTCTCATCGTTGTATCGGCTTATGGGCTGAACAGCGGCGCAGAGTACCCTGCCTTCTTTGAGTCCCTGGGAGGGGTACTGGAGAGTGCTCCAACCGGGGACTCTGTTGTTCTCCTGGGGGACTTCAACACCCACGTGGGCGACGACAGTGTTACCTGGAGGGGTGTGATTGGGAGGAACGGCCTCCCCGATCTGAACCCGAGTGGTGTTTTGTTACTGGACTTCTTTGCTAGTCACAGTTTGTCCATAACGAACACCATGTTCAAGCATAAGGGTGTCCATATGTGCACGTGGCACCAGGACACCCTAGGCCGGAGATCAATGATCAACTTTGTGGTCGTATCATCCGACCTCCGGCCGTATGTCTTGGACACTCGGGTGAAGAGAGGGGCTGAGCTGTCAACTGATCACCACCTGGTGGTGAGTTGGATCCGCTGGCGGGGGAGGAAGCCGGACAGACCTGGCAGACCCAAACGTATCGTGAGGGTCTGCTGGGAATGTCCAGCAGAACCCTCTGCCAGGGAGATCTTTAACTCCCACCTCCAGGAGAGCTTTGACCAGATCCCGAGGGAGGCTGGGGACACTGAATCCGAATGGACCATGTTCTCCACCTCCATTGTTGACGCGGCTGTCCGGAGCTGTGGCCGTAAGGTCTCCGGTGCCTGTCGCGGCGGCAATCCCCGAACCCGGTGGTGGACCCCGGAAGTAAGAGTTGCTGTCAAGCTTAAGAAGGAGCCCTACCGAGCCTGGCTGGCCCGGGGGACTCCTGAGGCAGCTGACGGGTACCGGCAGGCCAAGCGTGCGGCAGCACGGGCAGTCTCGGAAGCAAAAACTCGGGTCTGGGAAGAGTTCGGGGAGGCCATGGAGGAGGACTACCAGTCGGCCTCGAAGAAATTCTGGCAAACCATCCGGCGCCTCAGGAGGGGGAAGCAGTCCTCCACCAACACTGTTTACAGTGGAGATGGGGAGCTGTTGACCTCGACTGGGGACATCGTCGGGCGGTGGAAGGAATACTTCGAGGATCTCCTCAATCCCACTGACACGCCTTCCATAGAGGAAGCAGAGGCTGGGGACTCGGAGGTTGACCCATCCATCACCCAAGCCAAAGTCACTGAGGTAGTCCGGAAGCTCCTCGGTGGCAAAGCACCGGGGGTGGATGAGATCCGCCCTGAGTACCTCAAGTCTCTGGATGTTGTGGGGCTGTCTTGGCTGACACATCTCTGCAGCATCGCATGGCAGTCGGGGACAGTGCCTCTGGACTGGCAGACCGGGGTTGTGGTCCCCCTATTTAAAAAGGGGGACCGGAGGGTGTGTTCCAACTATCGAGGGATCACACTCCTCAGCCTCCCTGGGAAAGTCTATTCCAGGGTACTGGAGAGGAGAATTCGGCCGATAGTCGAACCTCGGATTCAGGAGGAACAATGCGGTTTTCGTCCTGGCCATGGAACACTAGACCAGCTTTATACCCTCCGCAGGGTGCTCGAGGGTTCATGGGAGTTTGCCCAACCAGTCCACATGTGTTTTGTGGACTTGGAGAAGGCATTCGACCGTGTCCCTCGTGGCATTCTGTGGGAGGTGCTCCGGGAGTACGGGGTCGGAGGCCCTCTGTTAAGGGCTGCCGGCAAAGCTTGGTTCGCATTGCCGGCAGTAAGTCAGACCTGTTCCCAGTGCATGTTGGACTCCGGCAGGGCTGCCCTTTGTTACCGGTTCTGTTCATTATTTTTATGGACAGAATTTCTATGCGCAGCCACGGGCCGGAGGGGATCTGGTTCGGGAGCCACTGGATCTCATCCCTGCTTTTCGCGGATGATGTGGTCTTGTTGGCTCCTTCGCGCCAGGACCTCCAGCATGTCCTGGGGCGGTTTGCAGCCGAGTGTGAAGCGGCTGGGATGAGAATCAGCACCTCCAAATCTGAGGCCATGGTTCTCGACCGGAAAAAGGTGGCTTGCTCCCTCCAGGTGGGAGGAGAGTTCCTGCCTCAAGTGGAGGAGTTTAAGTATCTTGGGGTCTTGTTCACGAGTGAGGGAAGGATGGAGCGTGAGATTGACAGGCGGATCGGTGCAGTGGCCGCAGTAAAGCGGTCGTTGTATCGGTCTGTCGTGGTGAAGAGAGAGCTGAGCCGAAAGGCGAAGCTCGCGATTTATCAGTTAATCTACGTTCCGACCCTCACCTATGGCCATGAACTTTGGGTCATGACCGAAAGAATAAGATCCCGGATACAAGCGGCCGAAATGAGTTTCCTCCGCAGGGTGGCAGGGCGCTCCCTTAGAGATAGGGTTAAGAGCTCTGTCACCCGGGAGGAGCTCGGAGTAGAGCCGCTGCTCCTCCACATCGAGAGGAGCCAGCTGAGGTGGCTTGGGCATCTGTTTCGGATGCCCCCGGGACGCCTCCCTCGGGAGGTGTTCCTGGCATGTCCCGCCGGGAGGAGACCCAGAGGAAGACCCAGGACACGCTGGTGTGACTATGTCATTCAGCTGGCCTGGGAACGCCTTGGGATCCTCCCGGAAGAGCTGGAGGCAGTGTCCGGGGAGAGGGAAGTCTGGGTGTCCCTGCTCAGGCAGCTGCCCCCGCGACCCGGCCCCGGATAAGCGGACGAAAATGGATGGATGGATGGATATATTTTCTTTATCAATTCTTCATTACTATTCTTTCTTTACTACAAATATCTGGAGGGTCAAATTGAAACTTGTGACTGGCCAACTCCTCTATACGCCTCTATATGACCCACATAAGTGAACAAGACCATAAGAGAGGACTGGATATTTCTGTATGATTATTATAGTTATTTTTAATGACCGTCATTGGTTCAGATTCTGACTTATCTGTGTTGGATGAGTCATAAAACCGAAAACAATTTTTTATGTTAGCATGTTCATGTGGGAGCTGCTGACATGGATGCAGAGACTCTTAGTTTTGTTATTTGTACAGATAGCTAACACACTGATCTATTCAAGCTGAGGGCAAAGTAGTTAGTGTTTTCTGTTTACTGAGCCGGTGCTTACCATAAACTATGACTTGAGTTTGTTGGATTTGTGTCGTGTCAATGCTGGTGACGTTGCAGCTGTAAGGGCCCGTGTCTGTGACGTTGACACTGTGGATGGTCAGGATGCTAACAGCCTCTGTGGCGTGTGATAGAGCTTCACGATAGGGCTTGGTGTCCACCCAGCTGTTCGTCTGGTCAGAAGAAACAGTCTTAAATTTACATTTTATTCGCTGATGTTGACAACAGTCAAACCAACCGGTGCTGCTACATACCAGTTTGCCGGGGTAAGACCACTGAATGTCCACTCCAGCGTTGAACTCTACCATCGCTGTGCAGTTCAGGGTGAGGGCCTCCCCCACTATCAGCTCGACTGGGTCCTCAGGAAACAGCTTGACATCGTAAACCTGACTTCCTGTCCGGGAAAAAGAAAAGGGGGGGTAACAGAGGGAAGGAGAAAACGAGAGAGGTCACGGTGACATCGTCAGCAGTTTTTCCTTCCTCACAGGACCAGAGGAAATGACTTTCCTTTAGGACCAGAGGAACCATCCCACTATAAAGAAGCTGTCTGTCACAGGCCTGCACTATTCCCATTCATGTGTCAAGCTATGAATCAGTGAGGGAAATTAAAGTGGAAAACAGTGAAACCTCAATTAAAGATAAGAGACAAAGAAAGCTTTGTGTACTGGCCAGGGTCTCTGATTGTGCAATCACTGGAAACGACACCGAGTTTTAGAACAGTGCGCTGGTGATTTCTGTGCAGCAGACAGTGATTGTTTAAACGCTCCATTAGTGCTCAGAGTGAAGGCTCACTCTCAGTTTCTCCTCTGACTGTTGCTGCTGTTACTTTTGGCCCCGGCAGCGGTGGGTATGAGTTTCCTTTTGCCCTCTGTGAAGTGAGAGGTGAGTGATCTCACACAACACGGCAAAAGAGCCTCTGGGTCCCTCACAGTTCACTGGCAAAGAGAAGGAACCTCAGCCTGAAATCTCCCCTCTTCATCCGAGTTTCCTAAAATTCAATTACGTCCTCCCCTTCTCTTCCTTTTCTTTTTAATTATGATGGAATAATGACCCATGTGCCTGCATAAATTAGGGAGTTGTTCTCAAGGAAATGACATAATGAAATAAAAATCTTTCAAATTGTCACCATTAAGGCGTAATTGGCTCATTGATTGCCACGCAGAATTGTTGTGACAATGCAGTCTTTGCACCAACCTTGATTTTATTGCATATGTCTCTTTCAACAAGAACAAAAGCTTCAGAGCTGATTTCATTATTTGCATTTCAGTCAGTTGTGTTTTTGTGGCTGCCGAAGTAATAGTTTGTATGATCTTTCGTGTGAGCTGGAGCACCAGAGGAGATTGGACCTTTTCAAACCTGTGGAGTTCCAATATTGTGGAACTAGATGGCACTCCAGAAATCATGACCCAGTTTACTCATCCACAGACCTTCTTGTGAAGCAGTTTCATGCTGGAACTGTTTCCTTTCTGTATCGCACCACAGGGCAAAGTGTGCAATTACTCATGGATGACATGCAAGCTTAAAAAACTACACGCTCAGTCGAGGAGGATTACATTAAATCGAGTTTTTGTCATTTTGAGCACCACATGCTGAGCGCCATGTAGTTCCATTATTGTGGAGAAAAGGTCGACATCTCCATGGCTGTTATCTCAAGAACTCTGCAAATCATCCAAACAATCTCAGGCAAGAGGAGCGATATGTATTTTGATCTGAGGGCAAAAATTTTATTCTTTTCTCTTTGTACATATAATTATTTTCCCCATCTGTCTTTCTGTATTGCACCATGGTCACAGGCAGGTGCTGACTACACTCAAGCCTGTATATCGTCAAAGTACACTGAAATATCTGACAAAGGGACTGTAGTAGAGGACACTTATAATCCTAAATGTTTTAGCTTCTACAATTGAAATGGAATAGTTGACTTGGTAATTCTGAGGCAATAAGTTTCCTGATTTAAAGTGAAGTCAACTTATAAAAGTTCAAGGGATGTTCATCAATAACTTTCTCTAAAATATATAATTTCCCCAATCTTGATAACTTCTTATTACACTCAGATGTATGTTACGAGTTTCAAATGTGTGCAACTGGAGTAACAATTGATTTTTGTTGGGATCCACTGCTCTCACTCTCCTGGATGAAATCCTGGAAAACAGAATCACGGAATCAGTGAATGAATGAGTGAACCGCCATCTTCTTCCCCGAGTCTCGGGCTGTGTCCGAAATCACCCACTCATTTCCTACTCCTTAGTCACTACGTAGTGAGTCCAACATAGTGCACTATATAGTGAGCTCAACGGCAGAAAGAAAAACGGACTTTCGTACACTACTCCGGCGCCGTTAATGACGTCACTGCTGCCGCACAGTTGAAATGTGAACTGAAACCTCTATGCGTTCGTCCGCAGCGCAATGCATGATGGTAAATATTGCTTGGTTAGTGACCATCAGCTGTACACTACTTTTCACAATGCATTGTGGGATACTTTGGGTGCACTATATAGGGTATAACATTCCTCACTAGACATTCGGACAGCACTACAAAATGGCGTACTAACTATATAGTGCACTATATACTGAGGAGTGAGTGATTTCGGACACAGCCTCGGTCTGAGGGAAGAGGGAGGAGTCGCTCACCTTGGGCACCGCGGTGCACCAATACCCGCACTTTGGTTCCCCCTTCTTTTGTTCCCTACATTAACATTGTCTCTCACAATAAGATTTGAAATTACATCAAGCATTGAGCTGGTTATTGCCTGCATTAATAAAGTAATGTGTAAAATGATACACTCATGTACATACGAGGTGTGGACCAGGAATAAACAAAAAGTGACTTAATATCCTCACATTAAGGTGTATCACATATGCCTTATTACAACTGAAATGATTCCTGATCTCAAACACCCTTCTCTTAGAGAATGTTTGGCCGATCCCAGCTGTGGCAGAGTTGGTATAAGATGAGCATCAACTCGGGGTGACTGGGTACTACAGTTCAGGGCCCGTATTCACAAAGAATCTTAAGGCTAAAAGTAGCTCCTAACAGGCGAATTTAGGAGCAACTCCTAAAAATAATGGGCGTGTCAATCGTAACTTTAGGACTCCTAATTTTTGAAAATAAGAGTTATTCACAAAACATTTTAAGCCTAAAAGTAGCACCTAAGTGTGGGAGACCTTAGAAGTAGTCCAGAGGACTCCTAACTCCCTAAGACCTGGTCACAGCCGAAGGTTTTGGAGACACTCAATAACAGGGAATTATTAAAACGATATCAGATGGACCGCGAAGGGATTGAAGTTGTGGTTGAGTTGGTGAGGGACGCAATAACACTCCCAACCAACTGAAACAATCCAATAACGCCGCAGTTCAAATGTTTGGCAACACTCCGGTATTTGACTACGGGGAAAATGCAGCTCTTTGCAAGGGACTAGTATTACCTGGGGACCTCAAGTGATTTAGAAATGATCCAGCCACGTCCGTGTTTCGTGCGGCGCATTCACACAGGATAAGCGAAGTCTGTGTTTTAACTCGGATTTACTGACATTATCCCCCGAGTCGATTGCACCGGAGCCCTTACTGGAGCAGCACAACAGTTAGATATGGATATTTTTAATATACAACTGGTGAGCCTGTTGAAAGATGGAAAAATGTTCCTTACCGCATGCTGCCATGCATGTAATCCATCTAATCATCTTTCGAGATTTCGCTCTTCTGATGAGCCTCCTGAATTTACACCCAAAATGCTGTCAAAACTTTCATTTATAATTCCCAAAGCAGCCTCCATAATTCTCGACCGGGAAAAAGGCAGAAAAAAGGTGGAAAACACAAAAAACCTTAAGAAAAACAAAAAACCACCCCAAATCACAGAGATGCCGATTCGCACAGGACTAATATTATCACATGAACTCTGTGTTTGGTGAAATATCGCACGGGATTAAGACCACAGACGACCTCCGCAATTATTACAAATTACTGGAGGTCCCCACGTTATACTAGTCCCGTGCGAATAGGGCTTGCATTCCATCTATACACAAATTGTCTTTGACACACATTACAATATAGCCTACTGGACATTGTTGGGAAATGGTCCGGATCAACACACGATTCCCGAATTTTAATGGAGAGTGGTTTGACGCAGCTTTTCAAGCAAATGCCGTTTTTATTTATCGCCGTTTTTTTTATTTATCTTCTAATTTGTCATTTTTGTCTGAAGTGTTTTTGTTTGGTGGGGGGTGGGGGGTGCACTTAATTCTCCTCATAAATACATTTCTTTATCCAATATCTTTTCATAGGCTTTGTCATGGGCTTGTAGGCAACTTCCTTATTTTCACTTAATGCATTGCGTAGCCTAAATGACTTTTCAATGGGCTGCCCTGTCACTCAACAGCCAATCACCGTTGTCACCGCTTCTAAGTGCGTCCTTTTAAAATGACGTCATCCATAGCAACAGAGAGTTACTTCTAGTTTAGGAGTTCACCGTTTTCATAACTAAAAGTAGATCTCAGCAGCTTTGTGAATTACTCTTAATAAACAACTCCCACATGAAAACTTTTAGTCCGATTTAGGAGTACTCCTAACGTTAAGATAAAAGTCTTTGTGAATACGGGCCCAGGAGGACAGCATTTGCCATCTGGAACTCAGACAAATAATAGACACTCAGGACGTGTTGCAGTGTTTGAAACCAGGCTCAATGTTTGGCTAAAATTGGCAAAAAAGTGTCATTACCAATGATTGTTAGCATATATTGTCTATCATACTACTTAGGTTATACTGATGGACCTCCGTGTATTGTACTGTTTTAGCTTGTGTTCTTGCTGTACCTTTCTTTCTTTCTTACAGAAGCAAATAAGCCATTTTCCTCCAATGTCAAGCTCAGGATGGGAAACTTGAATGTTGGGATAACGTAGTGCTGCTGTGTTCCAGGTTGCAAGTCATATCGCCTAAATGCAGGTACATTTATCATTGCACAGCTTACAATTGATCAGCAACGGAAAAGATGACTGATAGTGAAAATCTGATAAAGCCAAACATACATGTTGGATAAATCGTTAGCTCACTTTAGGATTCAACAACATCCTAGCTAATGCTACAGGTTGATTACATCCAGTGTGTTTCACTTCCTGGTTTAGACAAACATCTCCAATATGTGTGTTGACATTTTTGGGTTTAACGTTGGCTAGAATGTGGTTGAGTGCTATTGTTAGCTGTCGCCTAATGGAAGCTAATCTGTTATCAAACCTGTTAGCTGACCTTGAAATATTGTCTGATGTCTCTCTGGATTACACAGCCCGTCGTTTTAAAGTTGCTCATCAGTCACGAAGCATTGAATGATTTTTCAGATTGCCTACAAAGCTCATGTGAGGGTATTAAAGGCTGAACCTATGTGTTTTGGTTGGGCCTCACAGCCATGTTGCTTCAGAGTAAATTTGTGAATGTGATGCTTGTGTGTTACTTATTATCTGTTTTTGTCATTTTGACTGTTTTGCTACTGTATAGATTAAGACAAAATATTAAAAGTTTGTCAAGTAGGTTTTTTTGTAGTCTACTTGGAGGTCTTGGAGGTAATGAAGTGCTTTTAAAGCACTTATTTATTTTTCAGATTGCCTACTTTCATACAGCAGCATGACAGTTGATTTTCTCACCCTGAGTGTGATGTCAGAGGAAAATGGTCGCCATGTGAACATGGTCTGTTGCTTTTAATTGCACGCTGTTCCTGTGAAATAAACCTCAAATTAAAAAAAATTCAAACTGTCCCTTAAACACAGACATAACATTTTTATTACCTGTAGTGTGGAGCAAGTAGTTGGCAGACTGATACTCTTTTCCTTCCAGCGTGGCGGCACACATCACCCCGATGAGCATGGGCACACTGTCTATGATTTGTCTCGGAATGGACCAGCCTCGCTTGTTGTCCCACGTCATCCCGCTCTCCTCCAGACGCAAGGGATACTGAGACGACAGACATCACAGAAAGTAATTATTTGATCTTGATTCATCAATTAAAGATGTGATGTGATGGAGGACTGAGAAAATGTGCGGCGAGTACGAACCGTGTGGAGGCTGACGTTCAGATCCGGCACGGTGACCAGACATGGCACTATGACGCTCGTGGAGAAGCGTGTGATTAAAATGGTCTTCAGGTCGTTTTTTTGGGTGAGGAAGGGCTGCTCGGGGTCTGGGGGAAGACAGAGAGAGAGACTGGGTGCTGTTAAAGAATATAACCCTGATATCAGCCGGGGTAATAGCTACCATTACTGCGTAACCGTGCGAACGGACAGCTAGATGCCTCATGGGCCGATAATGACCCCCAAAGACACCCCGTATGTGGAGTATATCATGATTACATGTAATGCAACAGCTCAGTCTGCCCCACACAGTAAATAGCATTAATAACTGCTATTACAGGTCAGCTAAGAGACAGAAAAAGGGGTTTAATCCTCCTCTGAACAGCTGCTACAATTTCACCCCGAAGCTTAGTGGAAACTATCTCTCCAGTGTTTCTTCCTCAACACCTTGATGTTTCTCTTTTTATTGTGTGTCACTCACAGCTTCTGTTGCAGCGGGGGCTTTGGGAGACATCACAGCAACCGGCCACCAATTTACATTACAGCTGTTATCACTACCAAACCTCATATTCCCTCACGCTATTATAAAAATGCTTATCTCTCAGGGCTTTCTTGTCAATACCAGCGACTTTTGTAAGTCAGCCAAAGATGTTATGCGACGACAAACAGCTTCTTTTCATATTTCTCTTTCTTTTCTTCTTCTTTTTTTTTAAAAGTAAGCCTTCTGTCTTTATCACTCATTTATTTCCACAGCACTCAAAAGTTGCGACTTCAAGCCGCTGCAACAGCTCCCGTCAGGAGGCTTATCTTTCTGCCGTGTGGTCGTCTGGATATACACAGGTAACAGAAATAATATACAATGCCCTCAAATTTTAACTTTCCTCACAATAAATCAGTGTTTATGTCTTTTACACGAGCCCCTAGCGTGCAAGCCGTTATGTATAAATTTATGCGTTCGGGTCATACTGTACAGAGTATGTCTGACTGAAATGATAGTGTGCAGCAGAGACGTCTATCTGTCTAACTCAATCCACATGCGTCACGTCTCATCCCGCCACCTGCGACTCTAATTCATGGCTTCGATATTCATCTGCTTCTGATCAGCCCCCCGGTTAGATCTGTGGAATCTGTTTTGGCACCTTGTCAGAGGGGATAAACAGGGCGTTTCACATGAGTGGACTGGTCAGCAGGATTCCCCTACATGACAATCACCCGTCTCCCGCACTCTTCCTATCCACTCCTATTATTACTCTCTCTCCCACGGCACATGGAGCGAGAGGAGGAAGAGTGAAGAGGCAACCCTTAAGGCCAAGCTCCAAAGGAAGTAGGAGGGATGGCTCTGAATCTTAATGTGGGAGGGGGAAAAAAAATTGGTATCAAAAACCCATTTTGTTGTGCAGGTCTTATCAGATCTGGACAGTCTCATTAGAAGGGGAATTAAAAAGAGAGTTGCTGCGATATTTGAAATTATAAATGAAAAACATTTCCTTTCTCCAGAGAGATAAGTGAACGGGCTGCTCACTCCTGCCTTTATCAAACACTTTGCATCTCTAATTTCCGAAGCATTTATCCAGCCAGCTACCAGGGTGTTACTGAGGCGAACTCCCAGTTCTGAAAATGCAGGGGCTGCTTTGATACTGAAGTCGTGTTCAAACAACAGATCCGTTTCGGTAGGATGACTCGTAGGTTTTCTTGTGCACATCCCAAGGAAAAGAAAACTGAAGACTGAGGGCTTCATGCAGCCAAGTCAAAGAGAGCAGGCCGGGCAGGCAGGAGATGAAACATGCTCTCTCTTTAACAAGTTCAGACAGCAAAAAGACAAAAAACTGCAAAGTCACATATACACGGAAGGAAACCTAAAGCATCATAAATACTGCATGACAACTCGATATTCCTATGTGCACCACACGCTGACATTAAATGAAATAAATGAAACACTTTGAATATTTTGTGCTGAGCCGGTGGGATGAGCAAGTCATTGAGTATTTTCATTTTCAAGTGAGTGGACGTCAGCAGACTGCGTTTTTGTGCGTGTGTGTGGGGGGAGGTTTGTGGGTTTTGTGACTCACCTCTGACGAAGACATAAACGCTGGCGGCAGTGGTCCCGACAATGATTGCCTTGACATCCTTGTAATAGCAGCGATAGTAGCCAGTATCCTTGGCACCCTGCGCCGCTTTCAGGACCAGCCTCTTGCAGTACGGCCTGCCAGGCTCACCGGGACACTCGCTGACCAGGGCGACCCTCTGCCCGGGGGCCCCAGTGGCAGGCAGCTGGGCCTGACGGTCGGTTAGCTCCTGTCCCAGCAGAGTCTGATCAGGCCAGGCCCAGGCCAGAGTGCGCTGTCCCCTGAGAAGATGTCAGATCGGAGGATATGGCACAAAAATTTAGATATGGTTCACATTTTTCTACTCTGTCAGGTGTTTATAACATACACATATAGGTGAATGAATCCTGAATCTTGTGTCTATTTATCTTGTTATATATATTTGACTATTGTTGTATATAATTTTACTATTACTACTATACTATTTGTATCTATTTTTCATACTTTTTATTCGTCAAACAAAGAGCTGGTATCTGTGTTTAGTTGTTTTTTAAAACAATGACAATAAACATCTATTCTATTCTGTTTGTTTTAAAGGTGCAATATGTAGGAATTAACCACCTGTTGCTAACTGTAGATGCCGTTTGCTGGTTTGCTAGGTTAGCAATGCAGTTTGCAGTCCAGACTGGAAGCTCAGAGAGATTAATGAGAGAGGACAGGCTTGGGCTAGCTGGCTAGGATGCTAACTTCAGCAGGTGGGATGATTTAGTTAATGTTTGAATTTTAACACAGAGTACATTACTTAAAAATTATTAATTTAAAGCATTTAGCTCTGCACGGTGATCATGAACTGTGAGTGGAGGAGTGTTTGTGTGCATTTGTGTGTATATATATATATATATCGCTGTGCGCATGTTCGAGTGCATTTTGGGGTGTGTGTGCTTGTGTGTGTGATGCCATGATTTCCTCTGCACATCCACACATCTCTGTGGGCTTTGTGCTTTGTCATATAAATTCAGTTACAGGGCGGACATGTTAACCCGCGGGCATTTTGAGCGAGATTGAGTGGAATCATAATGGCTGTCTGTAAACTGATAGCTGCGCTTTCACCACCTGCCTCACCGCAACAACAAATGTGCAGATTCACAGACGGTGCCAAAAAGTGATGACGGGAAATAACTGCAGAAATCATAAAGGGCAATGAAAGCACTCTGCTGGTTATTTTCCAACCCCTCTGAATAACGTCCACCTACCTAGGAGCGAGAAAATTGCACATTGTGACGACTGAATTGAGCGGAATGAGACTGACTTCCTCTGCCAGGGGATTCTCAGCGGTGCTGGCCGCGTGAGGTTTACGTGCAAACAACTAAAACCGACGTTGGAAAAAGTCCAAAGGTATCACCAGCTTTTCCAAAGACAGCATTTTTGTGCTCCTCGGAAACAAATTGGTTGATGGAGCGACATTGACAGCTGGCAGCGCAGCATAGATTTCATGAGGATAAAGGACGGCAATTATGAGGGAATCCATATCTCACTTTGCCTCAGTTAGAACAGGTGTTGGCTGCGTTTTAGAACAAATCAGTCTCTGGGTGTCTTAAAGGACATGACCTTTTTATGTATTTACATTTTACATTAGAGAGGTGGAATGATATCTAAGGAAAGAGGGTGTTTTGTTATACACCCTTTCAAGCTAATTTTATGTTTCATAAATATAAGTGGATTTGACTTGCTAAGTTTCCATCAGAAAAACAAGACATTGTTTTAATATAAACGCATCAGTGGTGAAGGAAGTATTCAGATCCTTCAGTTAATCCATTACGACCTAGGGGGCGTTTTAAAAAATGCATTTTAAACCTAAGGCGTTGTTTAAAAGCACCTCGTACAACCTGAGGGTTTTCTGAAAAAGCTGACAGAATTGTCAGCGTTCAATTAAAAGTCTTTGGAGCAGATAAAAAAAAAACAACTTGGAATTAAAAAAAACATTTAAGAGCTTAAGACTATGGCTTTAATTAAAAAATGATTTCCTTTGCTCTTCAGTTCTTCAGTCACATGGCTTGAAAGTGAAAACATCACCCGTAACACGCTCACATCGCGACAGGCTCTGAAGGGATGAACACGCTCACGTTGCATCCAGCATTAATTGGTTGAAAAATATGTTATCCAATATATTGATATATTGATCACAGTCAAACTATATCACAAACTAACCAACTGAGGCAACTCACATGCTCAACAGTTGTTAAACAGAGCGCTATAACATCTGTCCCTGGTTGAACAAAAGGGATCTTACTCTTCGACATGAGATGTATTTCTCCAGGGAAAAAGGACACGCAAAAAATCCAATCTTAGCCTGTCTCTGACAACCAGTGGATGAACTTTGATGGTTGCCCATTTTTGCGCCTGCCATTTGAGGTGATCTACTGAACCAATAGCAAAACTTTTTTTTATAATTATCAGTAATAACATGCAAAAATAGCGGCCCAGTTTAAAAAGAACCAGAATGACCCTTTAAATAAAATTGTTATACTGCCCCTGTGAAAATACTCTATTACACCTGGAAGGCCTTTTTATAACTGATACATTAAGCAGCATTTTATTGTTTTAAGTGCTTGAGGTGGAGCTAACTGTAACTGTTTAATAGGGCTACAACTAATGATTATATTCATTATCCATTCATCTGATGCTTATTTTCACTACTCAATGATTAAATGTTTGGCCTGTAATAAGTCTGTGTTTTCTAAGAGCATGTTGCGTCTTGTTTTTCTTCCTTTTAAAACAGAAAAAGACAATTGATAGTAAATTTAATCCTTCATATCATGGTAACAATTATAGTAATGATATACTGTATATTGTCCAGCCCTCGTGGGTGGTTGTATCTTTAACAATACACCATCTTTTATAAGCTCATCATAGTAGTTTGGATATGAATGCAAACATTTGAAGTAAAAAGTTTAATTCCATAAAGTAAGCTCGTTCTTTCGTACACTGGAGTAAATATACACTCTGCAATGTATTGAATTGCATTATGGGATTCCCTGATGGCATCCTTGAGTCATTATTCCAAAATAAGTAGCCTGATTTCTGGTTTTCCTTTCAGCCAGTATCGAGTCGTTTCTCGCTGAAATAAAAAAGACAGCAGGTCACGCATATGTGCACACACAAATACACACACACACTAACGAAAACATACACACATACCTGCATGTAACAGTGAGTGTTTCGTGGGCTGGAATCACTAGTTCGGCTCTGGAGCTGTCGAGGATGGGTGGAGTCATAGAAAAGCCAATCACCAGAGCTGAGGGAGCAAACACGGCAACTGCATTAGATTCATGTTACACAGGTCTTGGTCAGGACCAAGTGGTTTTGACAGAGCGGCGAGTATGCTGTCGAATCTCCGCAACACGTCGGGAATCTGAAATGAGACACGACAGCCCGTTGTTCATTTCTTTTACAAGCTGTGCGGCACTTAGAAACAGCCAGACGGAGAAATCACTGCCTTCGCATCGTGAGTCTCGGAGCTCACTGCTTCCTCCCTCTGAATGGCCACAAAGACCATTTAGCCTTTGATTCATTACTAATGCATTCACTTCACTGACTGGGGCTTGGATAATATGGCCGGTCTAGAATGTCATTACCGTCTCGGAGTCCCCTCGGGGTGCTATTAGTGCTTAGTCAGACTCCACACCTACAGTCCATCGTGTATAAAAGTGTCACCGTGACTTATGTCCCACCTGGATATCATTAGAGATGAAAACACACACAGAGCGATAACGCAGGCGGGAGATGGTGTGTGTGAAGGTGGCGAGGCTTTGTTTTGCATTTATGAAAGCAAATGATGTCCATTTTTCACATCAGACTGGGAGATGATTGTGATACGTGAGCAGTATTTCATATACTGCATTTTGGCAATTTGCCAGCTGAGCGAACTAAGCAGAGAAAAGTACTGAAGGACAAACTGAGCAACAACCTAAACACCTAAAAGCATGGCCTTTAATCAATATTCCCTCCTCAGCAGACAATAGAGAGTATTCAGGGTCAGACAGTGTGAACATCAGAGAGCAGATGCACATCACTACACCCCCCTGACTAACAAAGACTGAAGCAGCAGCAGCATTAAAAGCAACAAGAGTAATTTCACAACAGTCAGTCGTGACCTGCTGCCAATCAAAACCCAGAGCTGTGGACAGCTGCGATTCATGTACACAAACCTCATTCCTCCAACACATCCTGCTGCCCAGGGAGCACAATAGAGCGAGCTTATTCTTATGTAAATATTTTGTTAATGGTGTTTACAGTAAAGGCTGATCCCGATGGAAGGAGACTGATCGGTCTGGTTTTCCTCCTGACGCTGAAAACAGCCAGAAACCCAAAGATCCCCTGAACTTTGAAGAGGAAAATATGCAGTTATTAGAAGCTTCTACACCGCAAGATAAAAAGACTTATATCTTATTTTATAGTTTGGCATTTTGGCCGTCACCATCTTGGTTTTCATGGAGCCGGAACTGACCATATGTGGCAGATAGCCTGATTTGATCTGGCTGACTATCCGACGACACAAGATGGGAGAGACTTGTCAACCACAACGTAGCAACGCCCTAAGCGTATTTTGCTTCATCGTTTATTTTACTCTAAAGGGTCACATGATTTAGGAAATGACCATCATGCTGTATTGAAGAAGACTTGAAACTAGCGATCGAGAGCATGACGCCATTTGGAAAATGTTTACTAAGGTAATGGATCAAGTGAGAAGCAGGGTCATTTTCTCATAAGCTTACGTAAATTGGAAATGTTTTTGCAACCACTGGAGTTGATCCGACTTGTTTAACACACTCTGATTTGATTTGTTTTAGGTGTCCCAACTTGTCAAAAACTGACGCTTTGGGTCAGTGGCCAGCCTGATCTACCAACCCAAACAGGGATCAGGAGTAGCCACTACTGATCGACACATCAGACTGTACTTTAATCAAGGTAACACAGGCAGATAAATTGCTCAGGTAGATTAATAAAACAGATGCACATATATATATATTGTCCTGTGATGAGCTGGCGACTCATCCAGGATGTACCCTGGCCTACGCCCATAGAGTAAAACTGGATTTGGCCCCAGTAAGCCCTGCAACCCCTTAGGGGGGAAAAAAAGCGGCAACATCCCGCGACCCTCATGGATAAGCGGAAAGAAAACAGAATGGAACAGATGTACATATAATCATCACAGCTCTTCGGAGGCAATAACCCATCAAATAGCCTGTCTTGGCATATTTTCATGCCTTCATTTAGCTTTTGAATTTTGAAACATGGAAATGCTCACCGTCATTACTCATGACTGTTAGTGCGCCTGTGGCTGAAACATGTTCTCATATGATAACTGATCTCGCTATCATGGGAAATCTACCACATTTCTCTGGATAATGATATCAATTAATCCATTATCAGGGGAAAACCAAATTTGTTAAAGCGAAAATACCAGAATAATGAACTCTTGAGATAACAGCATTAAAAAAATAATTGCAAACATGGCGGTTCTTGTCTTCCGTACAGTAAAAATGAGATGCCGACCATTTTATTTACACTGTGGCATGACAATACTCAGGGACACTTTTCTCCTGCATATATGAATGAATGAATATTTTCCCAGAAACTTTAAGATATTTATGAAGTTTTTATGGGTAAATGTATATTTTACTATGTTAAGTCAATCATCTTCAATTTTATTCAGTTTTCTTGGGAAATTAAACATATTCACTTTCTTGCCAAGAGTCAGATGAAAAGACCAAATATCACCAGCAAGTATAAAATTGGCTGACTGTATGTTTACATATTTAGTACATATACCAGTATGAATATTCAAATATACATCATTGCATTTAATAAGGTGGAAAATCAGTTGGTGGTGAGTCGGCCCCCTCCTCACCTTCGCTTGAAGCTACATTTGTCCCTGACTCAACCTCCAGCAGACACGTTGCATTGTGGGTAATGCAACCGGGTTTGACGAAGGGAGGAAGAATGCATGGAATAAAAATGACATTTCTTCCTCTGCTGCATCGATTGTGACACTTTTTTTCGTCCAGTGAATCTGACAGTGTGACAGGAGAGCAATGCTAAATTGGTGGAGTGTTCACCAGCTGCTGGCAGCAGATTATAGAGCGGTATTTCTTTCTTTCATATATTTCTTCAGAAGAAAGTGCATCAGCCTATTTCCCAAAAATATTGAATTATTCCACAGTGCTTAATAATTGCTGGTGTTGAGACTCTCACTTTCCTTTACACTAATAATATATTGATTCACAATTCAAATATCCGTGTTCATCTCTGCTGGGGATCACAGCTGAGACAACACGGCCACCAAGCAACATCTGTTTTCGTCTTTGCTCGGATATTAAAAGTGATATCATGCTTATTCAAAAACCACAATATAACACTTCCGTGAATGTGAAGAAAGGACGGCTGACATCGCCATGCTGACAGAAAACAAACATGTTAAGTGGATGACGTGAGAAGTGGTGGCAGTCCATGAATCACTCCCAGCTTGGCTCCCAGCAGGGTATTCCTTCCCTGCTCTTTCCGAGACGTTTAACTCTGCCCCGAGGAGACACAGAGCTTTCCGAACATATTGTCTCAGCTCTGATGTGACCCTGCCACTGGCTTCAGTCCCATCACCACCCATCTGCAGCACAACACAGCTTTGTCCCCTCTTCCTCACACCTGAACTGCTGTAAATCCAAACAGCGGGCGGTGTCTGCGAAACATACAACTGGGCCCCCCTCCCAAGGCCTACGGACAAGGGGAAAGTGTAAAAGGAAACTCTTGTCAGGACAGGTCACATCTTCACTATTTTCAGAACAGCAAATTTCCTTCACACTCACTACGGGAGGGAAACAAGAGAGATCGACCTTGGAGGATAGTAGAAAGAAGAGTGCTAGACCTCCCACACCTTTACAGATTTCAGTCCCCGTTCCATCCAGCTATAGATGGAGCGTACAAATCAAAGCCTGTCAGCTTGTATCAGACCGTATTCAAAAGACTTGAATGAATGAAGAAAATGAATTTAGTGTGAGAGATATTCATATTTTTTTTTTGACAACATTAAAGCTGCATTGGATTAGAGCTCTATAGTTCTTCACAGCACTACAGAGCTTTTTAAGCTTCGTTGAGTGCATCGTTTTGTTTTTTCTTGCACATCTTCACAGTTTTGGTTCAATGTCACAGCTCCCATCAGTTTTCAGTGATCGAGGCTCAAGTAAACCAGACAGTCAAGCAATTTAACGTAAGTAAGACTTTTCATTACTTCTGTTCCTGTGTGTATGTATGGTGGTTAACGTTAGCTAAAGGTGTTTCTAGTTTTATTAACGTAATGAGCAGAGCAGGCATTGTTTCTTTAAGGTTTAACGGTAGATTCTGCATGACTGACGGACGCTAGTGCTTTCGTGGTCATATTCAATTCACATCTTTTTTTAGTCTTAACTTCATTATTGTGAAATGCAACATTATGTTTTATAAGTGTTGTCTGTTATCACTGTGGGGGAGTTCATATTCAAATAAGCTCAAGGTGAGAGTTGTATTTTACTCTGCACTGGATGATGCGTGAGTGTTTTTTAAGTCCCACCAGAGTTCAGCTTTAACTCCTGAATCCTGTCTTGAATTCTTGTTAAAGCATCGTTACGTTGATTTAAACTGACAGAGAATATATTCCAAGGACAGTAATTAAGAATGCTACACTTATTTTTGTTGCGTGAACGCACATGCATCTTTAAATAAAATGTTTATGGTGCTCAGTATCTTCTGGATGAATAAAGGCAATGGTTCGCTCACAACTTTACAAGGTGACGGTAGGTCAATGTTGTCTTTACGGCTTGTTGTTCCCCCGAGCGAGGGCAGGAAAAAGACGAAAGGAGAATAAATAAATGAATGCCGCTTTGAAGGAGGCTCACCAGCAAATCAATAGCCCCACTCATTTGTTCAAACTCTAACAATTACTATCATTTTCTTCTGTCCTCCGCCTCTCGGGGCTATGTGTGAATAATGTGTTGCTCTGACGGGTCAAGGTAGAAGTTTGGGCTTACAAATTCTGAGATGAGTCATTGTGGTTCCACTTAACATCAACTGTGCAATAGTTATCGACCTTCACTATGTGATTTGAACTGCATGAACTCAAAGTAAACAATTTGTATCAGTTAACACGCATGAATCACTTTTTAATTGGCCACATGTGAGCGGATTCTAACGTGACATGAGGCCTTCCCGTCCCTTGCGGTTGTCTATACAAGCCTCTAGATGAGCTTCTTAAGTTGGTTAATGCGGCTGGACTGTGGATTTCTTTGTGAAGGACTCTGGGGTCCGATGCATGTGACTTTATGCCTCTCTCCCCTGTAGCTAACGTTAGCTTAGCAATGGAGTTCGCTTACATAAACTACAAACCGGCTTCCAGCACAACACAGAAGTTCCACAGAGCCCCTTGTAATGCCCGCCATGGTAATAATGCCCGCAAACGTAATAAACCACAAACGTAATAAAAATCTGCAGCATTTAATGTAATAAACCCACAAATGTAATACATTTTCCACGAACGTAATAGCCGCTGCCTACTACAAACGTAACACACAATTTCCCACAAATGTAATAACTATTAAGTTTGCAGGGATTTATTACGTTTGTGGGGACGTGAAAATCTTTATTGTAATAACTTCCCACAAATGTAATAATACGATGAATAATGGTCGTTATTGTTTTTGTCTGTGTGTTTGCCTATACACCTACTAATACTACTAATACCACTGACCGTGGGTGCAAAATCCAGCTGCTGACTCTCTGCTCCGCTGTCCCAACGGATTATGTTTTTCCCGGTTTCGGCCATAAGCGGTCATATTGACCACACATCATTTCGCGCGGTATCATTGTTATATTTTTTGTGCTTCCCCGCGAATTTACTTGTGAGTTAATTATTATATAGTTGTATTATTTCGCCACTGAAGTGCTGAAGTGATGCGAGCTGCCCGCTGTCAGAGGAGCTGAGGGCAGAATACATGGAGGGGAAAGCGGCCGCGGCAGTCGACACAAGGTGGGCAGCAGGAAGAAACCACCGCAGCAGCAGCAGCAGACACGGAGAGGGAGGCAGTGCCGGTCCGAAAGATCTGCAAACGGAACCAAACGTCGGACTCTTGACACGCCACAAGCCCGTGTGTGGTAACTTTGCGAGGAGAGCGGAGGTAATCTGTGACCAGTGATCACAACGGCTCTTTGTTTGTTTTAGATCAGCTCGTTTCCAGCTTTTTCGATTATAATTTTTTATTATTATTATATATTATTTTTCAATATATATTATTAGGTTATATACATATTATTAAAATAAATTGTTTCATAACACTGGTCAACACCAAATTTATTGTTTAAGTTTTTTTAGCTGATTTAGTATAATTTTGAGGTGCTGAATCCAAAAATCACATTGGTTTTGCTCAATCAGGTCAACTTTCTGAACAAAGCTACATATTTGTTTTTTAACGTTTTTGTTTGTTTGTTTGTACGGGTATTTTCACGTCATATGATGCAAAATTCTTTTATTTTTCTTGCAATAAACACATTCTGAAGATTTTGCATGCGCCAACTTATGACTAATTGTTTTTTTTTATATTACAAGTGAATGAAATGAAGGCCGGGTACTCTGCACCGCTGTTCGGCCCATAAGCCGAGACAACGGTGAGAGCCCTATCCCCGACCCGAAGGCGCAGGGAAACGACCCTCTCGTTCACCGGGGAGAACTCCAACACATGGCGGCTGAGCTGGGGGGCTATAAGCAAGCCTACACCAGCTCGCCGCCTCTCGCCGCGGGCAACTCCAGAGTGGAAGAGAGTCCAGCCTCTCTCAAGGAGTTGGGTTCCAGAGCCCAGGCTGTGCGTGGAGGTGAGACCGACTATTTCTAGTCGGTACCGCTCAACCTCCCGCACCAGCTCAGGCTCTTTCCCCCCCAGTGAGGTGACATTCCATGTCCCCATGGCTAGAGTCACCATCCGGGGATCGGGCCGCCGGGGCCCCCGCCCACGACCGCCACCCATATCCCTCTGCACCGGCCCCTTCTGAACCCTCCCGCGAGTGGTGAGCCCACGGGAGGGCGGGCCCACGTTGCTCGTTCGGGCTGCGCCCGGCCGGGTCCCGTGGGCAGAGACCCGGCCACCAGGCGCTCGCCTGCGAGCCCCAACCCCGGGCCTGGCTCCAGGGTGGGGCCCCGGTGACGCCGATCCGGGCGACCTGCACGTCCTTGGTAGTATAACTTTCATCAGGGGCGAGTGAACCGATCTTAGTCTGACCCGTCACCTAGGACCTGTTTGCCTTGGGAGACCCTACCAGGGGCATTCGTCCCCGGACAACATAGCTCCTCGGATCATTCAGGTGCTCAAACCCCTCCACCACGATAAGGTGCCGGTTCAAGGAGGAGTCCCTGGGAGGGGTACTGGAGAGTGCTCCAACCGGGGACTCCGTCGTTCTCCTGGGGGACTTCAACGCCCACGTGGGCGATGACAGTGTTACCTGGAGGGGTGTGATTGGGAGGAACGGCCTCCCCGATCTGAACCCGAGTGGTGTTTTGTTACTGGACTTCTGTGCTAGTCACAGTTTGTCCATAACGAACACCATGTTCAAGCATAAGGGTGTCCATATGTGCACGTGGCACCAGGACACCCTAGGCCGGAGATCAATGATCGACTTTGTGGTCGTGTCATCTGACCTCCGGCCGTATGTCTTGGACACTCGGGTGAAGAGAGGGGCTGAGCTGTCAACTGATCACCACCTGGTGGTGAGTTGGATCCGCTGGCGGGGGAGGAAGCTGGACAGACCTGGCAGGCCCAAACGTATCGTGAGGGTCTGCTGGGAACGTTTGGCAGAACCCTCTGCCAGGGAGATCTTTAACTCCCACCTCCGGGAGAGCTTTGACCAGATCCCGAGGGAGGCTGGGGACATAGAGTCTGAATGGACCATGTTCTCCACCTCCATTGTTGACGCGGCTGTCCGGAGCTGTGGCCGTAAGGTCTCCGGTGCCTGTCGCGGCGGCAATCCCCGAACCCGGTGGTGGACCCCGGAAGTAAGGGTTGCCGTCAAGCTGAAGAAGGAGTCCTACCGGGCCTGGCTGGCCCGGGGGACTCCTGAGGCAGCTGACGGGTACCGGCAGGCCAAGCGTGCGGCAGCACGGGCAGTCTCGGAAGCAAAAACTCGGGTCTGGGAAGAGTTCGGGGAGGCCATGGAGAAGGACTACCGGTCGGCCTCGAAGAAATTCTGGCAAACCATCCGGCGCCTCAGGAGGGGGAAACAGTCCTCCACCAACACTGTTTACAGTGGAGGTGGGGAGCTGTTGACCTCGACTGGGGACATCGTCGGGCGGTGGAAGGAATACTTCGAGGATCTCCTCAATCCCACTGACACGCCTTCCATTGAGGAAGCAGAGGCTGGGGACTCAGAGGTTGACCCATCCATCACCCAAGCCGAAGTCACTGAGGTAGTCCGTAAGCTCCTCAGTGGCAAAGCACCGGGGGTGGATGAGATCCGCCCTGAGTACCTCAAGTCTCTGGATGTTGTGGGGCTGTCTTGGCTGACACGTCTCTACAGCATCGCGTGGCAGTCGGGGACAGTGCCTCTGGACTGGCAGACCGGGGTGGTGGTCCCCCTATTTAAAAAGGGGGACCGGAGGGTGTGCTCCAACTATCGGGGGATCACACTCCTCAGCCTCCCCGGGAAAGTCTATTCCAGGGTACTGGAGAGGAGAATTCGGCCGATAGTCGAACCTCGGATCCAGGAGGAACAATGCGGTTTTCGTCCTGGCCGTGGAACACTGGACCAGCTCTATACCCTCCGCAGGGTGCTCGAGGGTTCATGGGAGTTTGCCCAACCAGTCCACATGTGTTTTGTGGACTTGGAGAAGGCATTCGACCGTGTCCCTCGTGGCATACTGTGGGGGGTGCTCCGGGAGTACGGGGTCGGGGGCCCTCTGTTAAGGGCCGTGCGGTCCCTGTACTGCCGGAGCAGGAGCCTGGTTCACATTGCCGGCAGTAAGTCAGACCTGTTCCCAGTGCATGTTGGACTCCGGCAGGGCTGCCCTTTGTCACCGGTTCTGTTCATTACTTTTATGGACAGAATTTCTAGGCGCAGCCACGGGCCGGAGGGGATCTGGTTCGGGAGCCAATGGATCTCGTCTCTGCTTTTCGCGGATGACGTGGTCTTGTTGGCTCCTTCGAGCCGGGACCTCCAGCATGCCCTGGGGCGGTTTGCAGCCGAGTGTGAAGCGGCTGGGATGAGAATCAGCACCTCCAAATCCGAGGCCATGGTTCTCGACCGGAAAAAGGTGGCCTGCTCCCTCCAGGTGGGAGGAGAGTTCCTGCCTCAAGTGGAGGAGTTTAAGTATCTTGGGGTCTTGTTCACGAGTGAGGGAAGGACGGAGCGTGAGATTGACAGACGGATCGGTGCAGCGGCCGCAGTAATGCGGTCTTTGCATCGGTCTGTCGTGGTGAAGAGAGAGCTGAGCCGAAAGGCGAAGCTCTCGATTTACCAGTCAATCTACGTTCCGACCCTCACCTATGGCCATGAACTCTGGGTCATGACCGAAAGAATAAGATCCCGGATACAAGCGGCCGAAATGAGTTTCCTCCGCAGGGTGGCAGGGCGCTCGGAAGAAAATGGATGGATGGATGGAAGTGAATGAAATGGCTTCGACTAGAAGATCTTGCAAAAATAAGCCTGATTTATTCTGCTACTTGGTGTACACTGTACAGATATTGCTCAGCTTCTGCACAAGCCACTGCCACAGTATGACCCCAAAGATTGGAGACTGTTCATTGACAGCAGCAAGCGATCGCTGAAATGTGTTCTGCTTCACAACGGCAACCAGTTTGCCTCTTTACCCCTTGGTCACTTGACTACACTGAAGGAGAAGTATGAAGCGGTGAAGTATGTGCTGGAGAAAATTTGTTATGATCAGCATGAGTGGCTTATTTGTGTTGACCTGAAGATGGTGAATTTTTTGTTGGGACAACAGTCCGGCTTCACCAAGTACCCATGGTTTCTGTGCATGTGGGATAGTAGGGACACTGGTCAGCATTACACAAAGAAGGACTGGCCTGTGCGGGAGCAATTGGTGTCTTGCAGAGCAAGGAACGTCATCAACAATCCTCTGGTAGACAGAGACAAGATACTCTTCCCACCGCTGCACATCAAGCTCAGCTTGATTAAACAGTTCGCCAAAGCTCTAGACAAGGATGGTGGCTGCTTCACTTACTTGTGCCATGCTTTTCCAGGATTAACCGTGGAGAAGTTGAAAGCTGGCATCTTTAATGGTCCTCAAATCCGTCAGCTCATCAGAGATCCTGAGTTTGAAAACTCAATGAACGAAGTGGAACTGGAAGCATGGAAGACTTTTGTTCTGGTCGTGAGGAACTTTCTTGGCAACAACAAGGCCAGGAACTATGCAGAACTTGTCACCAATATGCTGACTGCTTTCAGAAACCTTGGATGCAACATGAGCATCAAAATGCATTACTTATTCTCACATATGGATCGGTTTCCTGAGAATCTGGGATCAATGAGTGATGAGCAGGGGGAGAGATTCCATCAGGACATAAAAGAGATGGAGACCAGGTATCAGGGACGCTGCATGGGATGCAGTCATGATGGCTGATTACTGTTGGACTCTGAATAGAGACATCCCTGCTGCTGAGCATTCGAGGGGTTCGAAGAAACGGAAGTTCATGCCCTGAATTTTTCACAATGACGACGTAACGTTCAATTTACATGTACTTACCTTTATCAATGTCTCTTGTTCAATTTACAGAAATTGAAGTTTGTAACATTTAATTAATACATTCAGTTAGAAAACGATTTTTTTCTCCTAAAACCTTTTTTGGATGAGAAATATTAACGAAAATAAACTGATAATGTCACAAAAATGTAATCAATTTAGTCAGAAGATCGGATTTTTCAAAATGAAATTAGCATGAAAACATGACCTGATCAAGAAAAATGGATGTCATTTTTGGATTCAGTGGTGCAAAACGGTCCTAATTCAGTTGAAAAAACATAGACAACCCAGTGTAATCAAATAAGTTAAATTTAATTATTAATTTTCGTGTGTTCTGATTTTTCTCTATTAAAATCTTGTGTAAATATGCAATAATTACGGTTTACTATGTGCAGTGATGTGAATATTGATAAATGTAAAATTAATTTGTGAAAATGTACATTTTGTGGTTATTTCGGGTTTTTTTTTAATATCATGAATGAATGCATTCATCACTCAGTTGGATATTTACATGAAGAATATAGAGTTTAAATCTAGCGGGTCCAAATGACTGCTATCGGCCGTTCTAGTAGTGTTTGAGTTCCGGCCTTTCTGAAGTCCAACTGACACTTTGGTCCAATCAGAAACATATAATTTGACCGGATCTAACTCTAGGGTCGTGGAAGCACACTGTTCAGCCTTAACTATAGATCATTAAGCTTAATTGGATCAGATCTGACTGGAATGACAGTGCTAATGACGGGTGCTAATTTCCATCACTCACAAAGCACACAAATAACGGTACTGTGCTAGGTACTCTTTTCGTGGTTCTTGGTGCTTTAGAAATATTGTTGTTGTGGCATTCATGCCAATAAAGCAAATTTGAAATGAATTGAATTAATAAACCTTTAGATTCTTGCCTATAGACTCATAAGTGTTGTGTTTACAAATGAGCAATACATCCAGATTCCTTCAGATTTGTATTGTCAATGGGAATTTAAATTTAAAAGGCGATGTTTTCCTCACTGAAATTATTTTTTTTTTTCAAGCTATAGCTGTCTGCCTCTGTCAATAAACTCTATTCAGTCTGTCAATTAACAGGTGTTTGGGGAAAACCCTCCGACCTAACTTTACTAAACTAATTTCCAACTACAGCTTATCACTTGAATGTTGACTAGAGCCTATATATTAAAGCTGAGATTGTATTAATTCTGAAACACATAAAAACCCAAAACAGCCCAAACTTCGTTTTCTTCATGTAAGACCACGTCTAGGAATGGGCTGGTGCTGCTTCCGACTCATTTTGATGTAACGCATTCACGCAGGTAGTGATGCGCAGCACTGCGGACGGTGGTGAGCGAGAGAGATCCTCATTAACAAGAAGCATTTTGCTTCTGCAAAGAACTAAATCTGTTTAAACTAGATATTTATATGTCACTAAACCACCACAACGACCATTAATCATTGTATTATTACATTTGTGGGAAGTTATTACAATAAAGATTTTCACGTCCACACAAATGTAATAAATCCCTGCAAATGTAATAGTTATTACATTTGTGGGAAATCGCGTGTTACGTTTGTAATAGGCAGCGGCTATTACGTTTGTGGATAATGTATTACATTTGTGGGTTTATTCGTTAAATGCTGCAGATTTTTATTACGTTTGTTTTTGTTTATTACATTGGCGGGCGTTACACCCCTTTAACCAAAACCTCTATATGAATCACTTGTAACCGCTTTGGATGATACTGACAAAGTAAGGTCATCCTCTTGATAGAGGAGTCAAACCAGAGAACGCTCACGGGAAAAACTCAAAACACTTGTTGCTTTAAAGGCACTATGAAAAGAATATGAACAATTTCAATACACACTGACACCAACTCAGATGATATGAACGACACTACAATAATAGAAAGATTTATAGCCTGTGTGTTGTGATTCTAACGTACATATTCCAAGAACGTCTCCGCTGTAAATCATGACAATTATGAAAAAGCTACACATTTATATGTATGCGACAGAAAACACACCATGGATCGTAAATATTAACCAGGGGAACAGTATCCAGTTTAATGTGTAGTGACGTTTGTGAAATGATTTTTCTTCCTGAGTGATGTGCCGAGCGACTGATGAGCCAAATCCCAGCTGAGTCTGAATGATGGATGCTTCTCTCACAATCAGCGGAGAGATCGCACACTGACAGACAGGATGCAAATTGTAAATCTTTTGGAAATGTCATAACTGACTGGCATGCCCCGAGAGACGAGACATCAAGATGCTGGAGGTGTATTTGGGAAGGAAAACCTGAGGAGGACGTGTTCGCTAAAAGGGAAGGATTTCAGCTCTATCAGTACAGCGGGAGTGTCTAACACCAGAGGGCAAAGAAGGCATCACACCCACAAGGAGTCGAGCTCAAAGCTTTTTAAAGCAAAGCAAAACGTTTAACAGATCACTCAAGCTGATACGATTCTGAACAAATAAGCTGTTGTGCTGTGAGCTCAGCACTCCTGACATGATCTATTTCGAAGGAGGGTTTGAGCCACAAGACTTTGGATCGCTTATATATCACTTTCATCCTAAGTGGCTCTCTCACGACTGCTGAAGGAGGTGGTGCAAAGTCATAACTTAATGCGTGCTCGGTAACACGTGGTTGCAGTCCAAAACAGCCACCGACTTCTCTGCTGTTTGGACACTTCAGATTGATGAGAGGCAGGCAGGAGGCATTTCTGCCCGTCACTGTAGGTAACTGCTGCAGGAGCTGCTAGCGCTGCCCGCCTGTGATGAAAATGTTAGTGTGCCGGATGTCGATATCTTCCATATGGATGTGCAGTGAAATGTATACACAATGTTTCCAAAATGTGAGGCACCAGATACAGAGAGCCAGTGTGCCTGTCAGCTACAGAAAAGGGCTTGAAAAAACATAAATCCCATTAGTGATTGTTTGCATTCTGTCAAATATAATTAAAAACACACATTGCCTCAATGTACAGCTATGTGGGGCGAACGCGAAAGAAAAGCAAACACATGAATTCGTACAAGTTCACGGCTGATAGCATGTCTTGTCGTGATAATAAACGTGTTTCCCTGGCGCGACCTTTCCTGCCGCGTTTCATGACAGATGTGTTATGACTCTTATCACTCGGTGAGCTCATTTATCTTAATGTGCATTAAACAGTGGAGTTAAAAAAAAAATATTGTACAAGCCTTGTTCCTCAACAGCATTTTCAGCTGGAGGATAGTCAGCAGTCAGTGTTGTGTAGGTGGACAGTGAGTAAGTGGAGCTGCGAACTCTGGTTTAAGGAGCCTGTGTTATCCCTCAGTACACAAGGCTGCAGCGTCAATAAGAAAAGCAGAGACTCAACGGTGTCTGAGGAGGATATTGCACATTAAACTAAATGTGTCAGTTCAGTCTGGAATTTGAACTTGAATATTTCTTTTCACTTCAAAAAGTAAATAGGTTTCAGCTTTGTAGCCACAGTTTCTATTAACTTGACATATTTGCTGAGCCTTTTTTGTATGAATACGGGCAAAAATGTTCCATTCATTTCTGCGAGGTGTGAAAATAAATCAGACAAGTAAACTGTTGAATGGTGCTTGAACTGTCACGCAGCTATCAGCGAAGGTTGATTTGAAAAGGGCCCTGCAGTAATTCACGACAGCAACGTAATGTGAATATCAGTGCAGAGTTGGTCCGTTGTCTTAGATTTCATAGCGCCTGCAAATTAAATGTGCAACGCGCAAGAATTGTCTAGCCGTCAGATGTCGCACCAAACACATGGGGGGCAGCATCAGCAGAAAAACAACCATCTGCTGCTCACAGTACATTTGCTGTGGCTCCACCTGCTGTTAGCTAGATAGCTCAGTTAGCACTGCAGCTAAGCAGACTGGCTGAATAGACACAGCTGGATTGGAGCCAGACAGCCAATGCATGTTTGGCAAGATGTTTTGGTTGAATTTTATTTTGTTTCTATTTGAATTGAGTGTGTTACGATGAGTAAAGAGGCAATTTATCTTGTTTCAGACGGTGTATGGTTGTATTGTTTTGTTTGGTAGTCTGTAAGAATATTACGTTTCCTGACATTTTGTGTCTTTATTTTGTAGAGTTTGTGACATGTTGCTAACTCTAGCTCGAATACATCTCCCAGCTAAACTACAGCAGCAATCCGACTATCTCTTTCTGAGAGTACAAAGAGGTTTTACTGGACAGGACAAGAGCTAGCTGGTTAGCATGCTAACTTCAGCAGGCAATAAATAGATGTCTCTGACACAACCTCAAAAACGTTTTTCTTGGCATTCAGTTGGTAATGTTACATCATCGAGAAACAATGTTTGGCAGTAATGTAAACTAAAAGCTATTTTTTGAAAAGCAGATAAATCACCCTCACGGCCCAGAAATTAAATCAATTTTTGTTAAATTGTCTGAAGCAAACAACATCTGACAGATCAACAGTCGTCTATTCAGAATGATTGCGTAGCCTGAAAACACAAATGGATGGTGATTGGCTGGCTGTCAACCACCTTACAAAACAAGGGGTAGTGAGCCAAAAAAATATTTGAGCTCGGTTCCCCTCTTTTCCCATGCATTCCAGCTGGTGGTGCAAAGATAAGCAGCAGCTCTGAGTGATTAGCTTCCACTAACAAAAAGCAAGCATCACATTTTAAGCTACAAAGATAAAACACAGTGTATTCCAAAGTTGATTTACTCTGTCTGTTATCATAGGATTACACAGGGCATAAACACACAAGTTTAGATGTATAAAATCCTCCAGACAGATAAAACACCCCATTAACAGTCCTTGACAGTAAAGCAATAATCTTGCCAGTTGTCCAGCTTTCCAACACTTTAAATAACAAGGACTCCATTGACCTTATAAATTGTGCGACTCGGCTAATTGGGGTCTCAATAGCTCTGATCACTGGGGACTTTTCGAAAACAACTCAACAATTACTGAACATTTAAAAGAGCAATAGCTTTTCATTGGCAGTCGTCTTGTGTTAGACAAACAGCTCATTTAACAAGTCCTTGTAAAAAAAAAGAAAAATTTGACATAGCTCTTGTGAAATGTGATTTCTCTGAAAGTCCATTCCCACTGTGGGAGTAATGTGTACACCCGGCACCAGCACCAGCTGAGTCTGCTGGGCGAACATGAAGGTTTGAGTGACATTTGTTCAAATTAGCACTAAAAAAGAGGCGAAATGACGAGTGCGAATGTGATGCATATGAGGATGAGAACCGCTTGGTCCGTTTTGCTCTCAAACATGCCTACCGTGTGACAGCAATCGTATAGAGATGGCTTTACTACGCATGGATTCACACAGCTGGTGTTTCTGTCTCCTCTGCTGCATGCCTCCGTCATGATGGAAGTGCCAGATGTACTTATATGTGAGCTGAGTGCCAGAAGTCAGAATATTTCAAGGACAATTGTGCCTGTTCGCTCACCATGTGCATTAGACTCCACTTTGATGTGTCAGCCTCACATACCTGGTTGACAGGGAGGAAAGATGTGCCACTGGCTACTTGTCAATTCAAATGTTCAAAGAGCACGCCAGAGGAAGATTAAAAGTAGCTCTTTATGTAGGTCTGACGGTGCAGAGGGCTGCTGCATCTAAGATTTCGCCAGCTGTGTGAAGCAAGCCAAGTGTTTGAACATGAATGCCACACAACCACGATGTCTCCCTTTTGTCCCAGTCAGGGGATGGGCAAAGTGCCCCACAGTTAAAGGAACAATTGTTCATTTTGATGTGCTTATTTGTAAACCATACAGACCTAAGACTGATACCAATCTTCTTATCTAACTCTTGGAGCAAAAATGGGTTAGTGTGTTTCCCAATGAAATGAAGCAATCTCTTCAAGGAACCACAGCCCTCTGCTTGGTTTTTCTCACACAGCCACAGTGTGTGATGTTAGATGGCATGTCGGTGTTCAAGGGGTGTTAATACAGACAGTGCAGGCAGTGGACACAGGGACTCTGGGGGCGAGGGGGCGGGCCCTCCGACAACGTGTTTGGCAGAGAACAGGGCCTGGTGAGTGACCCAGATCAGCACCTGGGAAATACACCTGCCCTCAAGGAGACACCCACGATGTATACTATCAACAGTGCCATTTGCTATGTGCGCTTTGAAAAGGCAACGCCATCTCAGTCATTAAGGTTTGTTTGTTTTTTTGTGAAGTAGTTCACAGGAATCCACAATAAAAGCACACGTTTATTCCATTAAAACATAGAATGTATATATAAACTCTAAAAATTATTCAATCAATTTCTTATTAATGCACTAGTACCCATCATAAGAGCTTACACTGGGGTCCGTCGTAACTTCCTTACACAACTGTAGCGTTCTGTCATGGTTTGGGTTTTTCTCTGATAGTTATTTCCTGTTTTATTTTGCAGATAAATCCTCTTGCATCCTGTTGTCACTTTGTGCTTCCTGCTCACCAGTGTTGTGTTTCCCTTCTGCGTGATGTTCACCTGCACGCCAGCCTCTGTTCCCACTGTCTCTGCACCTCAACCCCTCATTAGTTTAGTTTGTATTCAATCCTGTGTTGCTCCCTAACTCTTTGGTGGTTCGTCTGTCTGTTCGTCTTCGCATCAGTCCCGTGTCTCCTGTGTGCCCTTGTGCCTTTTCCACCGCTCCTCGTGTGTTCTTGATTTGTACCTGTAACGTGGCAGTTGATCTCGTCCTCTCTTCGGAGGTTGAGGAGTTCCCGGACCTCCTCGTCACCTCGTTTTTACAGACATCTTTGGTTGGCTGTTTTGCTGCAAACTGCTGCTCGTGGATTGCCGATATAATAAGTTGTCAAAATGTCATGCTGTCCCACCTGGAAGGTTCACTCTTTCTACACAGACGTCAATTAATTGCCGTTACTACCTTTGCTGGCTGTTCAGAGGTGGAGCAACAATAAGCAAAGCCACTTTTCAGACGACTTGCTTTCTGCCCCCACTGAGGACTTTCAATGACTTTTTAATGCGTCTCCGGCGTGCCTTTATCCTTCTCTGAAAACAATAATCACAATGTAATCAACATTTCCCACTTAAAGTAACTGCACAGAGATATGAACGCAATGACTGTCTGTTCAAACATACGATGTGCTTGTTTTGTAAGGAGTTACGGCAAAATTAACTGGAGAATTGCTCAAGAGGGAGTCCTGCAGTACACACAGTAGATCTTTGGCGGATTTAAATGCCTCTGCATGCGGTGCCTCTATCTTATCCTCTGCTCAGCTTCCTTTATGGCTCAGACTGGTGGTTTTTCACAGTTGGGGAATACTGAAACTGGACTGCCCAGCCTATAGAGAACACCTGCTGACTAAAGATAAATGACACACACACACACAGAAAGACGCCTCGCTGCCATAAGACACTAAGCCAGTTAAAAATGTAAAGCTTCTTTGACAAGCAGACGGATACAAGGCAGGCAGGAGTCAACCCATCAAAGGTACATATGCAGACGGGAGCCTCGCTCTCCAAGGGTACGACACAGGGCACATTAAAGCTCGTGTGAAAGGCGGCACAATGTTCCTTCATTGCGAGCAAATTTCCTGTTTTCTTTATCATGTTCACGCTTCTCCCACTTCCCCTTTTCATGGACGGTGGAGGAGATGTTGCCGTTAGTGTTTCCTCGCTCCTCTGTAGTTTTGTCTCTCATCAGTCACATGACAGGAACGGGGGGGGGGGGGGGAATAAAAGGAACTTTGTGTAAACAAATAAAGCATTTCTCAGAGTCTCGGTGTCGGCGCAGAGGATGCGACGTGGGAGCCCTGCGCGAAGACAGTCATTCTCATTAGGTTCATTTGCTGTTGCTTTGTGGTTATAGACCGTATGAAAGGGCGAAATGCGAGGGAAGATTTTGTTCTACATTTCCCTCAATTCACTAGAAAGGGTTTAAAGAGACTTGAATGAGACAGGAAATGAATCAACTGGAACTGAATTGCCCTGTTTTTCTGAAGGTCCTCGGGGGGTGAAGAGCAACATGTAGGTGACAGCACAGCCACAGTTATTTCAGTGACACAGTATCTGGCAAAGGGCCAAGGCTAAGGCACTCTGAAATAGCGCTGTATGTCCGGCGAGGAATGGGAGGCCATGCAGGCCATGGAGCAGACCTGCTCTCTGGATGTGGAGTCAGCCGGCCTCGGGCCACAACACACCCTCTCTCTCTCTCTCTCTCTCTCTCTCTCTCTCTCTTTCTCTCTCTCTCTCTCTCCCTGAAAGAAATACAGTCCACTTCCTCTGTCATCTGGACACAAGGCCGGGCAAAAGCCAGGCGACAGTCTGACTGGCAGCCTGGCTTTGATTTCATTGTTACTACAGAGGAGGATGACATCCACTATGTCCCTGTCCTCTGCACGAGTCGGGGGGAGTTAGGCCTTTCCAACATCCTGCCAGAGGAGGGGTGCGAAATTAAGGATGCGGCGACAAGCCATCTGGGCCAGCTTCCTATGTTACAAACCTCTGTCCCTGACTAAATCTTCCTGTACCTGCCTCACAGGCACACCGGACAACGCAAGCGCTTCCTCTGCCGTGATCCAGTTTTTGCATGTCATCATTTTTATCACTGAGAAATGGCTTCCCCTGCTGAGAAGGGAACCATGCACATTCTGGTAAATGCTTTGTCCCAGCTCCTGCCGCTGACATTACCATTGGGGAACATCCTAAGTATCTCTTGAGCACAGTCCTCGCCTGCTGTGACGGCTCGCACGCTCCTAAAACTCATGCTGCGACTGTTCAGAAGGAAAACTTTGAGGAGCCCCATTACCGCGCTTGTTACCTAATTCCAGGAGATTCGGGCCATAAACAAGTCTCTGCTGCCGTGTCAGATGTCCCAGTGAGCTAAATCACTGGGGCAGCTTAACATACCGTAGAAAAGGGGCAAAGTAGGGAGTACCGGGTCAACAATTATGGTGCTGAATGCCCAAAGGGAGGGAAGCCGGCAATTTCCTCAGGCTTTGCCAATGGACTCTTTCCCATGAACCTCAAGCGACCTCCAGTGACAAAGCAAGAGGTACGAGTGACCAATGAATTGCTGCACGGACTTCCAAGTCAAAACAGCTGCCGGTGACTGAGTGGCAATTTGAACGTAATAGCGACGGGGACTCCTGTATAACTGATAAGAGGTCTAAATGATGCTTGTTTCTAAGCAACGTAACACTTCAGTGGGTTATAATATCCGTGTAACAGCAACCGAACGCCAGGATCCAGTTTCTGCCTCCAGAACATGTGCGAAGTGACCGACCAACAAAGGCAATAGAGGCCATAAAGGAATGTGTGCTGATACAACTTAGAATAAATGTTACAGGTGCTGAATGTCATGTAATTAGCCTCCTGTTGTATGTCAAGAGGATTTGTGAAGCCAGCGCCACGGATGGTTTTCTTAGCTGTGAATTCAAATGTGCAGCGGCACTCAGAATAAATAACAGCTGTGTCACGATTTATTTCATCTTCCTGGTAAAAGCACTCGTCTCATGATTGTGTACACTCTCACCTCTTCATGGGTGATTTAATTCACTCATCGGGCGATAGCTCAAGAGCTCGTTGAGCGATACATCACTAATCCTTGACTGTCTTTGTGCTGGGCCGTTAGCATTATGAAACTCAGGCCTGCGTGAACATGATGGAAAGGACAGAGAGATCAGAATAAAATCAATAGGTCAGCCATTATTCCAAGTGTGGGAGAGCATTTCAAGAGTGGCAAGAACAATTTGAATTGCCAGAGCACAACGGGAGCCTGCTGTGGCTGACATTTCCTTTGCACAGCGGGGACCCAGAGAACGACCGTGAGGCAGGTCAGACTTTGACAACGCCACTACTGATTTGGAAAGTTATTAAGAAGCTAATGAGAGGGACGTAAATGTATAAACACCTAATTGTTCTTTTTCTGTGGAAGGTCAAGCAGCAAGAAGACCTTTTAGGGAATAATAACAGGACTAAAGCTAACCGCTACGTTTATATTCACACCCACTTTACGCTGTGCAGAAGTAATTATGCGCAGAGGGTTTGAACTTCTCTCTTTCCTTTCACAAGTTTTTCTATCATTTTGTCTTGTGCAGCCGACAACAAAGTGCAACTATCTAAATGTCATCCAGGAAACAGTGTCTGAAAATGCCGTGGTTGCACAAGCATTTCTTTTCTGGTGTGACCAGGCCTGAAGACATTACACAGCTGATGTTTGCAAAGTGCAGCCGTTGCTAAATTAGCATCCTAATGACTATGACTATGCTAGCATGTTGGTGTGAAGTAGGTTTTAATGTTTAATATTTGCCTTTGCCACAGAGGTAATATTTTAACTTGTGTCTGTTTGTGAGTTGATTGTTTGGTTTGTTTGGATTACACAAAAACTAGAGATTTTCACGAAATTTGTAGTGAAGGCAATTCTGGACAAAGATAGTTTGTTATTGGGTATTTGATTTGATGACCAGGGAAAGAGACTCTCTTTTTCTGCAGAATCACCTTCCCTACCTTTAAGGTGGCTGATATCTATGAGTTTGTATGGATCCTAGATCTGGTGAAGTTAAATTATGGTGAGGCAGATCATTTAGAGTGAACCATCCATTGAGTTTAATATTGGATCAGGCTTGATTGAATGAAAGTGGACAGCTGGGTTGAGTGCCATTCTGCTAATGATAGTTGATCATCCAGTCACATTGGAGTCACTGGGAATGAGACTAAACAATCAATTATCTTTCCACAGAGTAGCTTATTGCAAAAGTTTTGCAGGTAATTAATCTCAAAACAAGTTATTGGACATATTTTGAGCTGATTTTGGTGCTAGATGAAAAGTTGAGATGTCACCAAAGTTATTACAATTGATGCTGAGAGGAACATGGACGCCTCTTATTCAATTTCATGACCAGCTCTCCAACAGTTATTGAGATATTTCAGTGTTTACTAAAGTAGCAGCCAACAACGTTGCCATCCCGAGCTTCCTGCAGTCAGCATTGCTAAAGACTGGGCACAGAAAAACACGGATGAAAACAAAATTACCACAGATGGTTTTCATCAACTATCTTGCACCAACTTAGACACATATTTGGCTCCTGCAGCAGATTCCTGGTGTTGAAAGAGCTTATCTCTCAGCCCTAGTCATATTTGGGGTGTTGGTGCCTCAGCATGATGAGAAAGTGAGTGACGAGACATACAAATGCCTGAGGGGCCCTGCTACTCCATGCCAGTGATGAGTGAGGCACCGGACTCCCTATTTATTTGGATTTTACTGCAGAGATCTTCCCACATGGAGCAGCAGCGGCAGCAGCAGCATTCCACTCCCATCCGAGCTGCCTTCCAGCTGATAGAACAAGATATTCAAGGACAGACACAGAGGGTCCGCTCCTCGGGGTCCTGAGGTTGAATCCTGAGATCAGCGCTGAGCGTAAGGGGATATTGTTGGCTAAAACAACTCGACCTCTATAAGTGGACGACTAGAATAATACCCAGAGTTGAGAGTCAGATTTCTGGGATGATCTGATCATGCGGAGGTATGCGTACAGAAAACACTCAGCTAAAAGCAATATCAACACTATGCACCCAAGACACAGAGCAAGCCAAAGATCATTCGGCTCAGCTCAGCTTCGGAGGGAGAAATGATTCACTGCCTTCAGATGTGGCTTCTACTGGGGAGGTTTTCAATAGCCAATTATGCTTGAACAAAAAAGAAAAAAGGAAATGCATCAATCAGTGATTCTCAATTCATTTCATTTGCATCCTATTCCAGGAGAGTTGCACCACGATTCTTTTTAAGTGCAACAGAATGTCTGTGTCAGAAATGTTTTAGAAAATAACATAATTCAAGACAGAGACGGAGTGTGACAGGAAGATGGTAGAAAATGGCCCAGGGTGGAAAACTTGGAGCTCCAAAATTGCAGCTGATGTGTAAACTGCATCCTCTCCCCCTTCAAAATGAGAATGACTTCTGGGCTGGCAGGTCTACAGTCCACTCGCTCCCTCAATCTTCCCCCGCGATCATATAAATGCGAAGGAGCCAGCGGTCTCGTCACGCTTGCGTCAGACTCCGACTCGGAGGTGTCTTTTTAATGTCACACATTTGTTTGACCCTTCAGAAATCCCTTCAGACGGATCTGAGCTACCCGCGATAAAGAATTTAAAATATGAGCTACGAGCTGTCAGAAAATGGCTTTTTTTACAAGAGTTTAATTTATTCAATGAGAGATTTTTAAAGTTAGAACACGGACAGAGGGTAAATTGCTGCGTTCAAGCCTCAAGGTCCATCATTTCGATGTGACTTGACGGCCAGAAAGAGACTATGTGCAACCCTCATTACTATTAAAAGAAAAACCAGTGAATGATAATACAATTTTAAAGTTCACTACACTCGAAGTGGTGGGCGAAAAGCTACAAACTTGAGCCTGAACATGGGCCCTGTTCCCTCACATCCACCTTAATGTGGCTCTCAATCTCCTGGGAACATACTGTGAGGCTGTAATTGAAAAATGTGCATCTCTGGTTCCTTCTGCCTCCAGGAGTTACTGAGATATTGTGCCTCTACTGAGAAAGATGGGCTCCCCGTGTCGCCGAACTAACAGAGCTGCAAATAAGTCTTTCAACAGATAACACCGGACATGTTTTTCCAGTGGGCACATCAGGTTGGTGGGATGGCAGAAAAATGTCAGGGCTGAGCTTCAGAATTCCAAGATACACACTGTGGATTTCTTTGTTTTTGAGCACTGTAATAGTTTGGACAGAGCCTTCCGAGAACACACAGCCAGGTGAAAAAAACACACATTTGTCACACATTATAAAAATCAGTGCAGTGATTCCCCTTCGGAAATGGATCCTGTGGTGCCATTGGTCCTCATTCCTCCCTGACAAATTACTGTTTATCTGTTCCTGCAGATGTATGCGACCCACCCAGCACAACTCAGTGATATTTATGAAAGGAGCAAGAGTCATCGCTCCACCGCGGAGTCATGATTCGGATAACCATATGGCGGCTGCCCCACACAAAAGTATTCCCTGTTCTTTATGAACAGCTGTGCAACAGCAATCAGTGACGAGTGAGCCAAACGTAACACATTCAGTCAGAAATAAGACAATCCGAAGAGCCCTGTTCAAGTGTCTGGCATGAAACAGCGCCATGAAAACAACGCGCTTCAGATTTATTAGCCTCACTTCTTTCTCAGGAATAAAGAGCACATGCCGGAGGCCCAAAATAGCCCAGAAATTCTTGAGGCAGGTCGATTTGGTCTGGACGCGAGCGACATTCTGTCACCTTTCGCTCGCTTTACAAAAACAAGATTACTTCAATGAGATGGTTTGAAGGGATCTCACCCCCCATCCCTCCCCCTCCTCCTCCACCTCCTCCCTCCCTCCCTCCCTCCTCCTCATGTCAGTCCAGTCCAGATCACTCAGTTCTCCTCCCACTATGTGACCTACATACATACATATATACATGCACGGTGATGTGCCAACTCAAACTTGATAGAAATCTGCTTTTTTTTTTTTTTTTTTTTTTTTTTACTGACCTTGCATCACCAATTAACAGCTGCATCTTCATCAAACGCAACAACAGCATGCCTCCCCCTAGTGCCTATCTGCATGTAGACTAGAAATCCAGTCCCACACTGGGAGGCAAAGAGAGAAACTTCCAATCACGTCTGGTGATGAATGGATGCTACTCATAAATACTAAGGGGATTCAACGTGATGCAAAGTACGTGTGAGTATGGCATGTTTTAGACTGAATATGATGCCTCAGCTTTGGAATAAAGTAAACATTTCAACTCCACGTGCAATTAAAAAGAGCAGAAAGTATACAGAAAACTGCAGGATGCACTATCTGGCTTCAGTTTGACATGAACACAACTGTCTAGACACGAAACTCAAATCAACATCGGATCAATTATTTACGGGACGTCAGCGCAAACACTCAGCCCGAACTTTTCCCCTTCACCCCCCCCCCAAAAAAAAAAGTTGCGCGCTCCAAACTTTCTCCTCACTCACCTGAGGCGTACGCTATTCCAATCCAAGTCCGACAGAAAAACGTGAAATCTGTCTTCATCTCCAGATCTCCGGTCCAGAAAGTGCAGAAGCCTAACCGGTGTTTCCTTTCCCCCCCAAAAAATTTTAAAAAAATAAAATAAAATGTGTTTTAACGCGCGTGGAGACGGTGGAGAGGCGCTTAGACTGAAAGTCCGGTGAGGGAGAGAGAGAAAGAGAGAGAGAGAGAGAAAAAAAAAGAAGCAAACTCAGGTGAACCTCGACCAATCGATGCCTGATCTGCACACAGAGGACACAGAGACGAACAGCTGAGGGGAGAGAGGAGAGACACAAACACGTCTTTTTTGTCTAAAGGACGCACAAGGCACTGAATGGGATTTACAATGATTTCCTTTTTCCTTTGCTCGTGACTGGAGCGCATGCACACCCATCCATCCATCCAGTTCATAAAACAGGCTGAATTGGAGGGGTGTGTGTCGGTGGGTGTGGGGTGTGTGTGTGAGAGAGAGAGACAGAGAGGGGGGGGCGGGGGTCTGGCTAAAATCCATGACAAATTTCCTTCCTGCAAGACCCCCATAAGTTTTCATTCGCTGCGCTAAACACCTAGTAATGGCATTTTTGAGGATAATAAAGTAGTGGCATCTCATTCTGTATGGTTATAAGACACCATAAAGTACAATAAGAAAACTTTAACCTCTTAGTGTACGCCCCCATTTTAAGGTTCTTTTTCCAAAACGACATACCGAAATTAAAAGCATGACAGCTCCCACATAGTTTGAGACTCAGGGATGTGCTTTGGAAACCATTGGAAAGGTAACACCCTCAAGTTTTTTCTAGAAGTGTAAGTGTGATTCTATGACATACTGACACAGAGTTACAGAGGTTGGAACACAGGTTTTGGTTTCCGTCCAATTCAAATGTCAATAAACTGACTAAGATATAAGGGTTCGGGTATGTCTATGGACACAGCAGACACAATTAGGCCATAGCCACAGGTCTCAGCTTGCTACACTCAAAATTTGAAGTCAAAAGACTAAAAAATTGATTTTTCCTTTTTTCTAAAGGCATGTCTGTGCATTTTGCTTGGGTCCTTTTATTCCAAGAGCGCCTACTGAGATTCAAAGGCTTATAACTTGAGAACCCCTTTACCTAGAAACATAATCTTGGTCTCAAATGAAAGCTAAGGCCTTGGGGTTTCTTGCTTGTTCGAAACTTGTAGCTAGTTTTGGGTAAAATGACATGGATATTCCCATTCTATGGACTCTTGGCAAACTATGAAAAAAAAAGTGTGGCATGACATTGTAGCTGTGGAAAAAGGGAACACTCAGAAGGTATGTAGGCATTCTTGCTTCTTGCGGTAGAGGGCTCTTTCTAATGTTGTGTCATGGTGAGTTTAGAAGGCTATTACATGGTCTGGAAATAACTTTTTTCCTTTGTGTTTGGGCTTAAAATAATCACGACACTCTCAGCTTTCGAACAGTGAGTATATACTGTTAAGATTTGATGCTTAAAACTATTAGCAAAAAAACTTTTCGTTTTTACGAAGGGTGCTCGTTTAGTGAAGGGTGTTCCTATGTTGGAACGGTGTTCCTTAAGGAGTTAAAGGATAAATACACCCAAAAATGTTTAATCTTAGTTCTTCTCTGCTCGACCTTGTGCTGATGGAAAGCCAGTCAAAATTTGTTTTAGTCAACGAAATACTTCTGGGGGTTCACGGCAAAACTGTGATTCTCCTAAACAACTGAAGTAGACGCAGACTAAAAAAAAAAAACAACCAAAATAAACATAAAATTGCTCCAGAAGAGTCTCCAGTTGCCCAGACATCCCAAATTGATTTGAAAATACGTCATTTACGTCTTCAATGTGCGGTCGACTTTTCAGACGGGGTGCATGCTAACGTTTTTAGCTTAGCAGCTAAAGTGGAGATTTCCGCTCTTAAAAAAAGGGATAGAAACAATGTATTTTTAAGTCAGTCTGGGATCATGGGTTTGTAAAATGCCCAACAATCTGTCTCTACTTCATTAACACCCTTTTATAAAGCTGAAATCCTCACTGTGGCTGCTAAGCTAAAGCATTAGCAAACACACCATCTGATGTGAATGCATGAATGCAGCCACATGTTGAAGGTGTAAATAAAGTCTGTTCGATTCATTTTGGGATCTCTGGGCTTCTGGTGACACCGGACAAGCTGTATGGAGACATTTTATGTTTTTTTCCCAGTGTTTTTTACATCTAAAATACAAGTCCCCATGTACTTCAGTAGTTTAAGAGAAAGCTGCAAAGCTGTTTTGCTGTGAAGCTCCAGAAATGTTTTGTGGACTGCAAAACTTGACTCGACTTTCCATTGGCATGTAGGTGAGCAGACAGTGACTGAATTTATATTTTTTGGGTGAACTGACCCTTTTAACCAGTGCCGCCCAAAGTTGGCCCAACATAAGGGCACATTTTTCCTGCCAGTTGTTTGTAGCTAAACTAAATTTAAAAATAGATTTAGACAAATATGAATAAATGTTTATGGTGTTTACTTTCTTGTGAGGTAAGATGCATTTCAATCGTATCGGAGGACTGATTATTTATTGTTTTTACATAATCTGAGCAAGGAAGTCAGTCAATGAAGAGAACTTGGAATCCTTTTAAATTATTTTACAATACGATACAATAGGTGTTTGCTTTTGGACCGTGTCCCACCATTTAGTTTCAGTTTTTGGCCCCCAGGGGAAAAAAGTTCAGGCAGCCCTGTTTCAACCTCTGTGAGGACGAGATTTCATGCTGTTGTGTCGCCGTTGCGGATTTTCCATTTGTTTCCTGAGCGCCAAACTGTTTGATATTGATCTGAATTTCATGGATTGTTTTTGAGGCATTTAAATCCCTCGTGACATCCAAAGAGCACAGCAGGTAATCCTAATACCATCAGAAATTCTTCTAAAGCCACCGCGGGAATACAGCAAGAGTTATGAAACAAGTGAAGTCAACACATACCACAGTGAGGTAGACGCAGCCTCAGGAGGGAAATCAGAGGAGAACTACTTGATATTTTCCTCTTTGGTCAGCTGAGTTTAATCCACCAAACAATATATCTGGTCTCTCAATGCAATTTTATCTGCTCATGTCAAAAGTCTTGCATTCATTTGAGGCAGAAAGACTTATCTTTTTGCGCTTATGAACACAAATCCTTGCAGATGTTCAACAAACCAGAGCTGAGCAGAGGTGCCCGGGGAGACGCTCTCTATTAAAAGTCTGCAATAACTCTTCCAAGGGGTCAGATGCAGCGATGCCTCCAATGAAACTAAAGTGCGCAGATTTCTTCCAGCCTCGTCCAAGTCCTGTTAACCCCCCGCCCGCCCACGCAATCCATCCACCAGGAGTCCTCCGAGGTGGGAATGAAAATCATGCACTAAGAACACAACACGCCCGTGGTGAACCGTTATCTGCCCGGTTTTATTTTACAGGGAGGGATTTTGAAAATTGAAAACCCATGTACCATATGCACTCTGATATAAAAAGTCAGAGGGTACAAGAGATGTGCACTTGGATGATTGAGCACACAACCACACACACACACAAACAGAGGGGTTTTGGGTGCAGTTGTGTGTTTCGTTCGTTAATTGTCTGATTCAGAGGTATAGAAGAGGCAGCCTGGCCATTCAAAGACAGAGTAATCAATCCCAGGCATCATACAGGGAGCTGTGAAATCAATAGCATGCTGTATAAGCACTTGGAAACCCATTATTACAGTAATGACACTAGCTGACTCAAAACTTCTTCCTGGCAGTTGAGCAGCAGTCCAACAGTCAGCCGACAGCAGCTGTAGGTTGAATATATGTGAGGGGAAAAATTCTCAATCTGATTATGTTATTTTCAATTATTCCCTGAGACAGAGAGAGCCCAACATCAGGAGTGTGTGGAACAACAGGGAGTCAAAGGGAGCGCTGAGTGTTATTGTGGGCATGTGTTCCACCCCAGATCCCTTACGGCGAGCCACCTCTCTGACCTTAAAACACAATGTTGTGATTGAATGGTTGTAATTAAAATGTTCTCCTGGTTTCAGCCCCACAGCACTGCGGGCTTCAGAGGAAAATAAACACGCTAAATCGTGTTGATAGTCTAACAAAGCCACGTCCACGGAGTTACCAAATCTCATTAGGAACGTAAAACAGATCACGTCGTGGACGCGTGAAAACCCTTGAGTGGCCAACAAAATAATAAACTGGGACACATAAGCGTTGAGATGAGCCGTTCAGACAACAGGGATAACAAATGATGAGCCCTCGCGCTAGGATAGCATGATCGCCCCTGCTGTGTCAGATGAAAAAAGGTTTGGGCTCATAATCCTGCCGGCTCCTGAGAGACAGCTGAAGACTCAAGGACCCGTCCTTGAAGTGCCAGCACTCTACGTCCGGCCCATCCTCAGGTCAGGAAACACATTACTGATCCGCAGCTACTATCATAGGAAGGATGTGGAGCACACATGTGACCCCTGCTCACTCCCCTCACTGAAGCTCGTGCCCATGGGCCTGTGCACAGCGCTGCATTCTGCCAAGCTGCTTTGAAGTAGCTGTCACTGTTTTTTTGTGTGTGTGTGTGTGTGTGTTTTTGTTGGTTTGTTATGATTGAGGTTGTCAAAATCCCTTTTCGGTTCTAGGATAAGTTCACTATCAGTCATCGGTTATGGGAAGCTTCCTGACAACAAGAAAAGTACTTGTGGAAGTTTTCACAATCTTAAATTAATATAAACCTATTGCGATCTTTTTGTTTGGTCACTTGGAGGCAGCAAAACGAGCAGTAAATGCAACATTAACATATTATGACGATAAAAAGATGATGCAGTGAATGTGTAAGCAAACACCCAGCAGATATGGAGAAACATTAGCATTTATTTGGTGTCATGTTTCCACCAGACAATATTGTAAGTCTCTCTCTCTGTGCTATTAGCTCTGTTTTGTTCTCCACCAACTCCTGAGGGAAATATCTGTCTCGTCAGCTGCTAAATGATCCACTATGTTAACCAGCTACCTGCCGACTTTGTCTGCTCTTTGTGGCTGGGCAGGCGGTTTATTAGAGCTTTATTTGCTGGAAACAGTTCATCACAGCAGTAAAGTTACACCAAAGCATTAAAGTTGCACAGCAGGAAAAAAAAAAAATTAGCAAAAGACACTGAAATGCACTGTGAGGCTCTGGGGAACTGCAGAGGCAGGTGATGATTCTTTGTTTGTACATTGAGTCATTCGTTTCACATATGTTTTATTTTTTTCACTATGAAACAATATTGAAATATTATGAATATTAATGAAAGATATTTGATTTTAAAAGCCTCTCCATAGACTATAACCATATAATTACCACATCTCATTCTTAAAGTCATCTTGTGATGGGACCACACCAGCTGCCCGTCAACATGTTTACGTCCCGACTCATGATTACTACATTATTATGGGTCAGATCAAACCTGACCTTCAATTTGAGTTCAACAACACACCTGTAAAGTTGCACGACTGCATCTTGCATGGTTTTGATTCTATTGTGTTGACAAAAATAGTTGCCGGAGGCGGCAGCCACACCAGCTGCACCAGAGTGGACAGGAATCATTAGAACTGGGTTAATCTGATCTCACCCATCTTTGTGCACCGTCGTCATTTTTATTCTCATATACACACCTGTGAAGTTTCATGACTATCTCGCATGGCTCTGATACTACTCACAAAAATCTGTTCGCAGACAGACATATTTTTCGCACCACTGTCGCCAAGTGCTCACTCATGGTGGATTGTTTGGTTGAGTTATTGATGTAAACACCTGGCAAAATATTTAAAACTGCTTTTGGGGGTACTTCCTGCAACCACAACAACAACAAAGGTGTTTTTGTGGAACACATTTTGCCACGATGACACACACATAGACTCACAAACTGAGAACATTACCAGTCGATGCTGTGGCAGCTGGTAATTACAGTACATGTAATTGTGTATCACTTTTCAACCAAGGGGAATAATGGCTTTACAGAGACGACAAAAGAGTCCATACAGCCACATAAAGGCTCTCCCAGAACACAGTAGACACTCTTCATTTCAGGAAATTGAGTTGATTCTAATTTGCATTTATCGGCCAAAATCAGCGATTAGTGTGTCATAACTGTATCGTAAAAACACTCATTCCATGTAGTCACTGTGCAGGAAAAACATGTCTCCCCCCGGTGCAGTTCATTGTGCCACCTTTCCAATGTGCAGAGGAGGCAGCAGCATCCTGCTTCAGCATACCCTCCGAGGCCCGCCAAACGGCCGAGAGGCATCCCCACTGTCACTCTGTTTATCTGACCTTTCACCTGGCGGGAGGAAACAGGACGTCAGTGCTCTTGTGTGTTTGTAAAGATAACCCGAGAGCCCGCCTGTTCTCGCTCTCTTCAAGTGTCAGAGACGGCTCGTGCATTCGTAACTGTTCATAGCTGCGCGTTCTGCTTTGATGATGCTTAATAACATCCTTGATTATTTCAAGTGAGGTCACGGGAGATCCATAGTCACAGCTGCAGAAAAGGATCAAAGAAGGTTTTGTTTAAGTGAAAAAGTGATTTGGCGCTTTATTTGCATCAGCAGGTTTTTACAGTAACTGCTCTTCACGATTGAACATGTAAATGATGTGCAACATACTGCAAAGAACTACATTTGAGTAATTTTCTTGAACGATAAAAAAACATAACAGCGGGTGTACATTATATGACAGTGTTGAAATTAAGGCACATGTAATGTATATAAATGAAGGTACAAATGACTATAAGTTAGCTGAAGATGTTGGAAGGTGGCATGAAGTCTGTGTGAGTTACATCTCAATCAGTTTCATTTCATCTATAAAAAATTAAAAACCTTTTAGTCGAATATGAAATCTCACAGTAAAGTGCGCAGTTCCTACATACAGAACTCAATGGTGACTAAAAACAAAAACATTTAACAAGTGAGCCTAAAGATAGTATGACTTGATTAGAGATAATAATTCGAATTATCGTGTGTAATATTAATTCATCTCATCTACAGTATTTAAGAAGAACCAGCATCTTTAAATGTCATTTGCTGCATCTTAGCGTCACTTTATTCAACCGAAAATGGTTGCATATTTGCGTTTAACAGGATTTCTCCAGCAAAAATGATTCAGTCTCTTCGGGACAATTACGGCACAATGGGATTTTCAAACGGCGAATACGGCAATTTTCAAGGCATTTCAACATTTCAAGGATTTTTATGTTCATTTCGGATAGAAAATGGATGCATCTGGCAATACCCGATCATTAGAGCATGGGAAATGAGAAGAGTCTGAAATGTTTAACACGAGAGCGACTGATAAGAGTCACTGGTCAATAAGTGAATGGGCAGCTGTTACATACTGCAAAGCTTTCATTGACTGATTCCGCATTAGCCCGACAGAGCCACAGCAGGGTAGTGGAGGAGTCTGATGGGCTGAGGTCTCTGACTGCTCCCGCTGATGCACGGGCTGAAGAAGGGGAACACTTTGCCCCTCGGCCCGTTGGTGAACGAGTACAGCAGACTCATGTCGTCGGCATTGTAGAAGGACACTCTTCTCTCCTCGCAGTCTAAGAACACGCCAAGGCTTTGAGGGGAGGAGGCGGGCTGCAGCCTCGTCCAGGGCTGCGTTCCGGCCGAGTACTCGTTCCCGTTGCGCAACCGCAGCGTCCAGTAGCCGCTTTCAGGGCTCAGCTTAATCCGAGCGTGCCTGTCTACGGCCTCAGAGGCGATGCCCAGGTCCCACTTGGGTTTGGAGCCCACTTCTACCTCCCAGTAGTGTCGGCCAGACTGGAAGCCCTGGGCAGCCAGGATGTTGACGCACTGGAGGAAACGCTTGCTGTGGTCCATATATGGAACCACAGCGTCACATTCGACTGCCACGGTTTTGTCCCTGGAGACGTGGATGCTTGGGTGCGCTGTGTCAGTATCGAACGTTAATGGGGAAGGACCTTTGGGGTGAAACAATTTAATGAATCTTATGAGTGATAATATTTTTTGGGAATAGGATTCAACAGAGCATCACATTTTGAATAGAAAATATATCCCATCAGTGAGACAATGATGTCATTACTGTCACTCTCTCACAACTTCAATAGCTTATTAAAATAATTAGATAATTTTGCTGTAATTACTCTCATTGTTGTGGCAGAACCAGTTTCCCAGCTGAAGGCTTATTGTGTCCAATGAAGCACATCAGAGGAACAATTACCTGGCTTCAAGGACTTGAACATCTTTCTCCATGTGATGTACTGCAACGGAGCCAAGTATTTGTTGCTGAAAGCGTTTATATCAAACTCCGGGGCTGTATCCACCAGCACGCACGGTCTGTCGAAACAAAGCAAACACGGACTTCAGGACCATTTATTCTTGACTCAAGTGACACTAAATGGAAATGGAAATGTAGAAATCAAATAACCGTATGACATATGAGGTGCCAAAATGCCAAAAACAATCAATCATTCATAACAATGAATTTACCTCAGCGGTGGAAGCTAGAGAAGGAAATGAAAGAGAAAAAAAATCACATTAACAACTGTTTGTCTCAAACTTCACAGGTCAAATAAAATGAAGCTCTCAGTTTAATCGAAAGTTCAGATGTGATTTACAAATACAAGCTTGACACCTTGTACGAAAAGAAATAAAGAAAGTAAATGGTTCAATAAAAAATAATATGCCAATAAATGCACCAAAAATAATACTGTAGACATTAATCTATACACAGTGACATGAAGGATTTTAACTGAATTTTAATTTGACTAAAATTTCCCTCTGTATTTATCTTACCTATCTTTGTTTTAACTCTAGACTTAATTTTACATGTTATTTATTAATGTATTCATTTTTTGATTTTGATTTTTATCTTTGATTTTGATTTTTTTTTGCATTTTAATTTCTGTATTTACTTCTGTAGTATTTTCCATTTTCAATTCCGCCCTATCCTTTTGCACAAACGTATTTAATTCAGTATTTCTAAATTCTTTGTCATGTTTTGTCATTCAGAGCCAATCACAGCACTGGAGGGTGGGACTGGGTAAATTGAGGCTGATCTGGATCAGATTTTATGGAGAAAATAAAATGACCCACAATACACTTTGATTTACACTTTCATAAAAAAGCAGAAATTGATAAAGAAAAGTAGAAATAAATACGTTTATGGTAAAATGCAAAGAACAGAAATAAATACATTTGTAAATTCAATGGCATGTCAATTTATTTATTGAGAAAATTATAATTTTTTCTAATTCATTTTTGATTTTGGCAGTTTCAGTCCTTGGTAACTTTGAGCAGAGATCTCACCTCAGACAGTACGGTGTTCTCAGTGGTGGCACTAGCCTGCCGTAGCGTTCTGATATTGTCCTCGAGCCCCTTCACGGCCAGCTCGACGGCATCCAGGTGGTGCTGAACTTTCTCTAGCTCCTCCTCCTGCTCTCTCTTCAGCTGCTCCAGCATGCAGGTCTCCTCGTCCTGCAAGATCTGATGGAGAGCTCGGAATTCCCCTTTGACACGAGTCTGCAGATCTGCTCCAATTTTCTGCCATGGGGAGAAATTATTATTTTTTTAATAGCACATTTTTAATTGACCAGATGGAAACAGTAAAGAGTTAGCTAAGATGTCTCTAAGCAGCTTGTAGAAATAAAGCTCTTGATAACTTCTGCAAAGTACATATCTCCAGAGACACACATAAGTGGTAAAGACGCTACAACGCATACACATCAAAGAGCTTTGTGCCAAACAACTACACACCGTTTAAGCAGCAAAGGATTTCCTGTTGATCATCTCAGCACAGCATGCACAACTATACTCAAACAATTATCCTCCGTCTGTCTCACACACACATTAGATGTGGGGGTTTTTTTCCATTTCCTCTGCCTGTGCAGTTTGTTGTGAGCTATAATGAAGTCTTGTAAATTAGTGTTTAAGCGACTTTAAGCAGAATTGTTTGGTTTGATGCAACAGTCATGCAGAATCATCGTCATGTAAAAATAAGACCATATGTAGGAGGAGGATTTGCAGCGCACAGTTGACACACAATAAAGTCAGAGGTTAGAAAAGCATTTATGCATCAAGGCACAAGACCCTTATGTTTTACATATCACATAGCACAAAGTGTCACTTATCACATCTGCAAACACCACTCAACACGCACAGTGACATACTGCAAACAACCATTAGGGAGGAACATGTGCATTCTTATCTGCTAAGTGCTGCTATCCCTCCAGTTTCCCCCCAGCAGTGTACCTTTATGGTCTCTATCTTGTCTTTGTCCCTGCGAATGCTGTTGATGAAGTCCTCCTTCTTCAGGCGATGGCTCTCCAATGTCTCTCTCAGTTGTTTCTGCTCAGCATTATGCAAATCAAATCAGATTGGGAACAGAAAGCAACGGTTACAGAGTGACCAGAAAAATAGCCCTGCATTAAAGACAACTGCCTCAAAAGGGTCTCTTTTTGCTGAGCCTGATACTTTTGTGGACTGAGTTGACCCCGTGGCAAGGAAGTACTTTGTGTTACTTAATCCTACTGCCGTGTTTTATTGAAAGATTTTTCTGATATTTTGAAACATCCCCTTTTGTCTGGTACGACAGCAGCACAAACAACGGCATTTAAGAACTAGTCAAACATTTTGGTGGGTACGCTTTTTCTTTCTCTCTAGTCTTGTGATGATCATAAGGTTGGCAGTCATGCAGTGGAGAGAACAGAAAGTGGCGGCACCTACTCGAGAAATACTTGTACACATACACCACATTCATAATTCCTGCCACTTGTTGCACTTACACTCCAGTTTTTGTTCAAATTAAACAATTAGGATATCACGTGTTTATCAGTGAGCTTGCCTGGTGGATTTTATTACCTCTGGACACAGCCAGGCCAGCTGGTTCCCCCGTTCCCAATCTTTATGTTAAGCAAAGCTAAACATCTGCTGGGACTCTACTGGAAAGAGTGATATTGATCCAACTCTCAGGATAAAGGATAGTCAATACGCCTATGTTCTAAAACATTCAACTATTCTACCATAAAGTTTAAAAAAACACCTTCCTGACACAATATGTGTAGAATCACAGTATGTAGGATTGGATTATATTAAAGAGTACAGACAGTTTTCTTATTCTGGTTCGCCTGCCGTGGTTAAGTCATATATCCAGTTATACAAGGATATATAAAAGGGAGTGGCGAGTGAACTTTGTTCTGAGCAATTCATGCGGAGACGTTGAAGGTGGAACTACAGTGGAATAAACACAGATGTGTACTGAAACATAGAACATTATTGTGTTCAACTTATATAACTCAATCTTACAGAGGGCTGATTTTTAATCGATTGGTTTACTTTGGAACATAAGATTATTTGTATAAGATTGCCGGACCATTAATAACGCTTTCCAGATGACAATTGTAAAGGCATGGAAGGCAGCCAGCAGGATCACGGTTTAACATGAAGTGGAGGCGTAAACTCACCTCTAGGTTCTTGATGTAAGTGTCCGAGGTTGTGGCCCTGACCTTCTCCACCATGGCTGTCACAAGGTAGTTGGTCTGAAACTGCTTGGAGCTGAACTCCTTGCGACACTGAGGGCAGGTGACAGGGCCCTGAGTCCCCCTCCAGTACCTGGAGATGCAGGGTTTACAGAAGTGGTGCATACAGGCCAACATGACAGGCTCCCTGAACAGATCGCAGCATATGGCACATGTCAGGTCCTCTCTCAGGCTGCCTTTGGAGGACGAAGCAATAGCGGCAGCAGCGGCCATGATAGGGGTACTTTCCTCTCCAAAGTCCGTCCACACTGAAGAAGTGAAAGCAAAAGCCTGGAGGCAGAAAGAGACAGGCAGAGGTGAAACACTCCCCTCCTCGGGACAGTTTGTTAAGTCAGCAGAAACAAAAATAAAATACATAAAAAGTTCACATGATTCAAGTGCAACAACTTCCTTTTTGTGCAGCAGGCTACATTAAGTTAATCATTGTCTAAATGTGGATCCAGCAGAAAGGATTGTACACCTCCCCCTTCAGGTCCAACACAAATAACTCTCCACTTGCTTGAATACACTAAGCACATACTTAAAAGTGTAAACCACAGCTAGTTCAAGTCTGAGGACTGGGGATCAGCTGAAATATCACGGGACTCTATAAGCTAGCTTATGAATTGTACTGTCAAAGAAACGTGTGGTCAGATGTTTATTTTTGCTTGTGCCCTCCCACTAAAGCCTGAGACTGTTTAGCTAGCTTACAGTAGCCACGAAACAGACAGTTTACGCGACATAAAGCAAAACAAATATTAAGCTTTTAAACAGCGACTATGATAAACTTCCTATTAACCGTTTTATGAACCTACGTCTACTGTTGTGCGGAGAAACAAGTGGCCAAATTCTTCAGAGTGCTTCCATCTGCTCCCTGCTCCCTCCGCTGCTTGTGTTTAGGAACAGGACGTACAGTCGTACCGCGCATGCGTTAACGACAAACGCGCCTCTGATTGGTCCGCATGTTTGACAGCAAACAGCAGCACGTGAATGGAGGAAGTCTGTTTCCTCTCCTTTCAGGTCAACTCATCTTCTGTTTCGCATCTTACTGCTCTGTTGTGAACTCTGCTGTGAACAAATACTTCATTTTCCCACACGACAAATGTGCATGATCAGTTTCTTCATTATGTCTTGGCAAAACACAGGACGGTGGTAAGGATTTTTAAAAATACAGAGTTCAAATCCCCCAAAATCTCCTTTGACTTGGCAGTCAACGTCAACGATATGAGTAGCCTCCCTCCTCACGCTGGCAGAGACTTCTATCAAACATAAATGCACTGAATAGAAATGGAAAAGGTCACTACAAAGTTGTTACAGCACTTTTCACAAAATAAACAGTATAAAGTAAAACTGATGAAAGGTTCATAATTGTTCGGTCAGGCTTGGTGGATTTTGCTGGAGTTTTCGACTTGTAATGCGGACTGGGATGACCATTCATTTGCATTATTTTGTGTCGGAGGTAATTTTTTTTCCAAAAAAATGCAGTCTCAAGACCTTGATTACATCATCAGAGTAATTTTATTTCAGACTTTAAAAAATGTCCCCGAGCCTCAGTAGACATCAGACAACTGTCATCACAGACTGAATAATACTCACATTATTGTACATTACCTGGTACATGTGTACCATCAGTCACATGAGTGCAACTGGAATTACATAATGCCTCGCATACACTCGACAACTTTATGTCTTGTCATTGGGAATCTTGCAGTTGCAGTGTGCACACAACGTAAATGATCAGCGTCAGGTTCACACATCACAAGGTCACATAAGTTACTTTTGCATGAAAAAGAAATGTATATGTGTGGGCGGATTGATAAGAATGTGCAGCACTGAAGCTTTTGTGTGTATTCTGATAGAAGCTGTAGGCTGTTATTGTGCTCGCTCAAGAGGACGCATAATACGACTGGGTTTAGAGAGCACCTGTGGATGAAAGCAGAGGAGAGAGGGAGAAAGGACAGGAAAGGAGTGTCTGCTCTCCTTGGCTGTAGCTCGTTCCTCCCCGCTCCCTGACTCCTCGGCAACTCAACCAGATATTCAGCCGGCTAGATACCCAGCAGGCGTCTGCAACATGTCGGAAAGGCCCTGGGTTGCGTCTTTAAATAGTTCACATCCCACAAATGTTGCAGGATGATGTTGGCTCCAATCAAGCGCTTTTCACAGGGTATAACATAGTGTTGCAAAATGGAACATTTCCTCAGACATGCTGTCAGGCACTCTTCTATCATCTTTTTCCTTTGTTCTTTGTCTCACAGATGTTCAAAGTTAGAATAATCTGTCCATCACATCTTTTCCTATTCTCCCCCTGTCCCACAGATATGGCTTGTTCTTTGCTACTATGCCTAGACAGAAGGTATCCTGGAGTCGCCCCTTCCCTGTTGACACTGAGACTGATGTTTTGCCGATAGGCTAACATGTAATGAAGCTGCCAGTGGAGGACATTTCCGTTTTCTTTCGCTTTATCCATGCGGGTTGCGGGTGATGTTACCGCTTTTATACCACCTTTTTTTTTCAAGGTGGAGCGGGGGTACTGGGGCCAAATCCAGTTACTCTATGGGCGAAGGCCAGGGTACTCCCTGGATGAGTCGCCAGCTCATCGCAGGGCCCTTACTGATGGCAGTGGCTGCCACGAAGGTGCCAACTGCACATCAGGAGCAGTGTTGGGGTTGGGGTTCAGCATCTTGCTCAAGGATGCTTCGGCTTGTAACTCAGTCCCGCCCTGGGGAGCCAGGGATTCGAACCAGCGACCTTCCGCTCACTAGTCCTCAGCTCTACCCACTGAGCTACAGCCGCCACATCTGAGGACTAAAATCAGACACACAATTGCTGATGCTCCAATTAGCCTAAGGAAGGCCAACTTTCTTGCTTCTTCAATCAGCAAAATACTTTTCAGCTGTGATTACACGAGGGTTTTCCACTGATCAATCAACGGTTTAACAAGAAAAACTTGGATTACCCAACTTAATGTATCATTGGAACACAGAAGTGACAAAATGGTCTTCTGTACAGCTGTGTAGGTATTACATTAATAATCAGCTATTTCCAGCTAAAATAGTCATTTATCACGTTAATAATATCTAGAATACATTTTTGAGCAATTTGCTGTTTTTCTAAAGGTGCAATATGTGAGAATTGTAGTTGAAATTGTAAAAAAATTAAGTTAGCAAGAGAATGTGAAGAAACAACAGTTTTGACATTATGACTTCTGTGTATCATGTTGCAGCTAGAAGTTAGCATGCTAACAAGCTAGCTCCTATGCCAGCAGCGTAAACACCAAGGCTGTGTCCGAAATCACTCACTACTCACTATATAGTGCACTACATAGTGACTACGCCATTTTGTAGTGCTGTCCGAATGTCTAGTGGGGAATATTATACCCTATATAGTACACTCAAAGTATCCCTGGATGGACTAATGCATCATGAAAAGTAGTGTACAGCCGATGGTCACTAACCAAGCAATATTTACCATCATCCATTGTGCTGCGGACGAATGCATGGAGGTTTCAATTCATGTTTCAACTGTGACGTCATTAACGGCGCCGGAGTAGTGTCCGAAAGTCTGTTTTTCTATTGCCGTTGAGCTTACTATATAGGGCACTATGTTGGACTCACTATGTAGTGACTAGGGAGTAGGGAATGAGTGGGTGATTTCGGACACAACCCAACACTCCACCAGTGCACCAGGCTCACAGTCCATACTTATAGCTGCACTGCTAACTGAACTAAATAGCTAACGGTAGTTACAGTTAGCAGCTGTTAGCCGTTATTCTGGTGATAGGCTGCACCCTGTTTGTGTTGAGTATGAACAGGCTGAGGCCCAGATCAGTTTTGCTGTCTCAGACACATCGGTCTTGCCTCAGAATAAAAAAGAAAAGTACACCAGGGGGTGTAATCGGCACATCCCACACAGCTGTTTACCCCAGGAATCCAATTTGTTGACTTCACAGACCGTCCATCCTTTTAAATCAATATTTTGAATCAATGAAGTATTAGAGGCTGTCCACGTGTAACGTTTAATCTATGGTAGAAACACCTCAAGCCAAAAGAAGAAAAGGAGGAGGCATGAAAGGGATTTTTTAACTTTTTACTCCTCCACTCTCACATTCGTTCATTCACACAGCCTGCACAGAACGACAGACAGAGACAGGATGAAAAGTAGTGCGTGCACCGCTGTGAGTGTTGTGCGACGTGAGGACGCCACAGTCTCTGATCATGTCATCAGATCAGTGGCACCACTGCTCTCAGAGGACCTCGACAGAAACAGCGATCAGATGGAGAGCAGTGGTGCATAAATACAGCATGCCCGGCCATATGGAGGGGAGTCCAACATTGCTCACTAATTAGGGAGCATGTAGACTGACATGAACACACGTATGAAGCTGTCGAGACCTGCAGTAAAAACCAGCGGTTTAACTTAAAAACAGGGGAGTACAAAAAGGAGTACAAAAATCCTTGTTACAACCCACAGTGTAAAAGCTCACCAGTTTTCAGAAACTGCTGGAGGTAAGCAAGTTTGTAGCAAGGACAGAAATCCTTTATCAGTATTGCATTCAGGCCAGGCTGGGAGAACTGTCAACCTTGACTGCAGTGTGACCTGGCGCACATGGAGGCAGCAGGGTGGCGCTCATAATTGAAAGAATAAATTGAGGCAGAGAGGCAGCCTGCCCACGATCAATAAGGATAATCTCTGTGGCTGAGTCAATCAGCGCACCAATTATTGCATCGTCAAATAAAGTCCCACCAAGATGATCCAGGGATCTCACATAACATTGCTCCCAGAACGATAAATCTGAGCCGGGACTGTGAAGGCAAATGCTAATAGCTCCGGGGAAATCCAGAAAACAAGGGCTCAAGGGAGAGATTATCACTTGTTCGGTTATCAAAACTACAAAACATTCTCTAAATGGTATTGGACACAGCTAAAGCACCTTTGTTTGTGTCTAATTTTATGCAGCAGTCTGTTTCTGTCACTTCTTTAGAGCAACATTATGTAACCCGTTTACCTTAAAATAACAGCTTTTAAATCAGTCAGTTGTAATAAATACCATTACGGAAATCCTCCAGGTTGTTGTTCCTAAATGTCCCATTCTGTGTTTACTATGACACACATGAGTAATATTGTGTTGTCTTTCTGCTAAACATGGACCAGACTAAATGCAATTCCAAAATACTCACCATTCTAACTTATCGCCCACAAGAGAAAACACAAATGCATGAACTGGACATCTACAACGGCACGATAAAAGACAGCCACAACAGCTCCCCAGCTCCCCAGCTCCTAACCATTTCCATTCACTATCTGACTTTTCTCAGCCCTATAGTCTTCAGACAGATACTGATTCCACCAGCACCACAAGGCAACCAGAACACTGGCAACCGTCTGGAAAATAGGGAAATGCTCCCAAGCCAGTGTTTTCAGCCACCTTCTCCGCCACACAAGTAAAAACAATTAACTGGTTGGTCGCCTGTTGAGATCAACCAGTTCCACCTACAAAGAGGATGCCTGAACCACACCAACATAAGGGCCATAGTTGCATGCACTGGTATTTTCCATAGATGGGTTTGCAAACAAAACTGGGGACAAATGCTGCCCCCCTTACAACATCCACCACAACACAAACGTTTATTTTACTATATAAGTCCTTTGGAGGCATTTACTTCATAATAAAGAAGAAAAATGGTGTGCTATCCTTTAAAAATCCTCCAGGGAACCTAAAACAAACGAACTGATAAGATAACGCCTTGTAGAGGCTATTTTCTGCACAGATAGGAAACAGGTGTGGCTCTTTGGTGGACCTTGGACACAAAAAGTTTGAAAAAGTTTCACTTTTCTCTGTTGTGAGCAACATCATAATCAGCCTTGAGAAATGTCCTTCTCGGGCACCTGTCTCGGTTTTGCTAAACTATGTGAAGGGCAACAGCTCCAGGCACAATATAACAGTATTCTTTCATACTGCACGAGTACTGACATCATTCAGGTGAATGACACAGTCAGAATAATAAAAACGTGATTGAAATTCCCAACCAAACTCTATTCAAATGTGGCATCATTCACTGAGGCGTTTCTCTCTATAGTGTTCTGTCACCCTGCTGGGTTTTCTTTTTCTTTTCTTTTTTTGTCTCCAGCTTGAACTAAAAATAACGACCAATTCACCAAGAAACTTTATTCTATTTCTGGGTGTCAAGGGAGCTCAGAGAAATGAGCTGTGAGAGATGTGTGTGCCTTTATTGTCGTCCCAGGGAATCAAATCTGACAGCGCTTTCATGCAGTTGACTAACAGCGGGCTTGTTGCACGACCGTGTGAAGTTTACTCCTAATGTTGTTAGTTTGATTGCTGAAATTAGATCAGCTGACAGAGATGTGAACCTCACAATTAAAAAAAAAGCAATATATGAGGATTTGCTTTATAATCCTGTATTGATCCAAAGTTCATGCCGGAGTCGTACACATGAGTAGGGAGGGGTAAACAACAGGCCTTAAAGTGAAAAGCCTTGCCTGGAAATGCAGCGAATAATAAAGATAAAGACAAGACAAAATGTCATAAACTCAGTGACGCACTGTGGCTCTGCCTTGGCACGTTAATTGACAATCTGTGGTGTTAAATTGCATTAATTGTGTTGTGTAATGACACAGCCTTCAGCTTCAAATGTGATCCGCAGAGCGCACTCCCTCCTCAGATCTCCGGTGACGGTCCCTGGCGCTGATGTGGACGCTCACACTGAATCCTGTAGACCTGCCTCGGGAACGCACAGTCGAGCCACAGGATGCGCACCGGGAGCTACAGCTTGGGAGGAGCTTCGGGATTTTTCCCCCTTTCACGCCACTGTCGGGTGAAGGCTCGCTCGCAAAAGGAGATATAAGGGGAAAGGTGAGTGCATTCGTGTATGGATCGCTTTTATTCAAACTTTAACGGTTACCGCGAGGCTGTTCTGGTGTCACAAATGTATGCCCGAGGTGAGGGATGTTAGATGATCTCTTCTGCTGTGACTGCGTAACTTGTAGCTGCTGAAACTCTCAGCTGTATGTGCGTAATTTGGATGTAAGAGGAACATTTATTTATTTATTTTTAATTTTTTTTAAAAGGAGGATGCGCAAGTGTCCAAATTGCGGAGCACACGAGACTGTAAGTGTTCTGCACCTGTCTCCGTTGAATAAGAGCTCACTTGGTGATAGTGTGAATGCGCACTCTTCAGTAAGTTAAACAAATGGCGACAAATTACGCACGAGCGAGGCATCAATGGATGTTTAATTGGGAGTTAGGTGTCTGAACATAATGTGACAGCAGTGCACACTGATAAGAGAAATCCGGCTGTATTGTGGCTTCTTTTTTTTTTTTTATCTGCTCCAGCAGGTGTATGTTTCACAGATCCCTCAGTGAAGCGCTGAAGCTCGCCTCAAGTCAAGGATTACCATCTCTGATCAGAAAAGAGTGATTTCGACAAATTATTGATGCTTTGTGAAGTGCACATGTCGCCTTCAGTCCGCCTGATAAATTCCGTACCCGTCCCCCTGCGTGGCTGTCTGCTCTGGTGACGGTCAGAGGGTCCAGCCAAGCCTGTGCATGCCCTTTTTGTTTTATGGGCAGTGCCACACTGTAGTTGTCATGACCACAATTTCAGCAGTCCCTGTAGATTCAGTCATTTCATGTCTCACCATATGTCTTGATATAGGGCTAGGCAATATATCATGTATCGTTGTCGTGGCATGAGACTAAATATTCTTAGATTCTGGAAATTGTTATATTGTGATATGTTATAGTGTCTTTTCCTGCATTACAGTAGAGTGTTGGGATTCTTCTATTTGTTCTAATACTTGGCTTTACACTCTCAGTCACTATATCCACATCACAGGTGATTATTTATCAAAAATCTCTTTGTGAAAGTACCACTTGTCATCCCTGCAGTACTGTCGCAACATCAGTATCGAGGTCTTTGGTGAAAAATGTTGTGACATTCGATTTTGTCCCTTCTCCTAGAATTTATGAAGTGCTTCTGGGGAGCTTTCAATATGTCGAGGTATAGCCTAAAAATACTGTGTTATTATTATGAGGCCACCCTACAAAACATTTTCCTCTCCTAAAGGCTACTTTATATTATTTATTCAAAGATGACACCGTTTATTTTATTTTAAAGCAGGTGTAGTGATATATTAATAATATGAAAGTGTCAGTACACTCAGTCCAGGGAGATTATAGAGTGTCATCAATCAGCATTTGGTTCCCTCGTCCCAAAGTCTGTGGGTTTTTTTGAATGGGTCTTTGGTTAAATGTCTGTGATAAGGTCTGTGATTACCACAAGCTTAAAACGATGGTTGCTAACAAGTGGCTAAATGAGACTACAGAAGTTGTCCTGGTCATTAAAAGTCGTCACACCAAGCACAGAGACTCATTTACTCACTAGTCCGTCTTTACAGGAGTTTACTTACAAACTGTTCACACTACAACTTGTAGAATGATCAGTTTATAGAAATCGTGTATAATAATGAGTAGTAAAATGCTTAGTGGTGGTGACGTTTAAGTCATGCGTCCACAATGAAGTGTCTTTATAGTCTAAAAATAGCTCTTTACTTCTCGAGATTTCATTTACGCTGTGAAAATCACAGAAGTGGTGTTCATCCGTGAAGATGATCATAACGAACAAAATGTGTATGTATCATAAACTTATTATTTTCAGTGAGAATACAACCAGGGCGATGCTAACTTCCGGGTTAGCCTACAAAAACACGCCATCGCTACACCACTCTATTCAGTAGACGTTAGGACTTCCACAAGGTTGTGATGTCACAACCATACAGTCACCATGAGAAATCACCAGCAGAGCTGAGCTGGAAAGACATTGTGTGATAGCTGCACAGGCCTGTGAGAGCTGACCAATCAGAGCAGACTGAGCTCTTTTGGGAGGGCTGGCCTGAAAGAGACAGGAGCTAAAAGGAGCTTCAGACGGAGGGTGAATAGAGGTGCTGCGGCAGTGGACACTTGAGGAAATCGATGAGTTTTTTTGAAAAAAGAAAAAAAAAACGTGAATGTTTTCTAGTAGACTCCCACAGTAAAAATATTAACCTGTAAATTAGCATAGTACAGGAGCTTTTAATCCAAACAATATGATTGATGCAACATAAAGAAAAACAACTATGCTGCAAAATAACAGTCACTCCAGGAATAAAAAAAAAATCCAAAGAATCCAAAATAATTCATTGTAAATAAAACAATGTAAGAGAAAAAGGCATCAGTGAACGATAGTCTGTGCAGCGGTCTGTCAAATAAAGAGGCTGCAGCATCCCCAGAGCAACCAAAGAGTGTCTGTCACCACAGAGATGACCTCCCACTAAATGGTGTCCTGCTCGTCTCAGTAATTCCATACAGAAAACACGAGTGCCGGCCACCATTCAGCCACAAGTGCGTGAAGAACTCTACTCAAAAATGAAATCCTTTAAAATACAAGTATTGTTGATTTGTTGAAAGCCTCTGGCTGACAGTAATGTCCCCTAATGTTATTAGCATTAATCTGTTTAATGAAGATGCAGAGACTTAGAAGTTACTTAATAGTCAAACACTGACTGTGTTTTATATATATATATGTATATATATATATATATATATATATATATATATATATATATATATATATATATATATATATTTATACATGCCAGGATAAAAATGTTCTTTTCATTATTAGCAGGAGCTCTCAGGCTTTCAGGTAAATTGACAGGCCTTTCAAGACAATACATACACAACCTATACTGAAGAGAAAGGAGTCTTTTTGTGCGACGTGGGCCATCTTTCAGCAGGGATTTATGCATGGCACACAGTATTCCCTTTTATGAGATGCAGACTGTGTATGTGAGCAGTGTGTGGCTCTAATGATGTAGCTTTGAACCAGCTGACTCCCCCTAATCACACCGCTTCCTCCATCATTTTCTTTTAGCCTTTGTAATGGCACAGGTGTTTGTGTCACTTGGAAAAACTGCACCCCAGAACCATGCGACCTCGCACAAGGCAATTTCGATATAAGTAACTGTAGGTGGCAATAAGGACTGTTTTTTTTTCCTTTTTTTCTGCTGATTATCCTCCATTACTGAAATGTGTTTTTCTTTTTCTTATCGTTTCAGAACAGCCACTTACTCAACGCAATCGGGTAATTGTACTAATGAGTGGGGATTGCATTCGTTAGAGAATTATCTTATCATCTAAATTGCATTGTTTCATTCCCTCAAGTTAAATTACAAACGTCTTTAATGACAGCATTACATTTCCACGTGATGTGTAGAGATCACTGAAATTGTTTCCTGTCAGTTCTGTTCTGTGTGATTCATTTTTACAAGCTTGGCTTTTGCTGTTCATTCTATGCGCTGAAGATAAAAGACCTTGAGTATAAATGTAATGTTTTGAAGTCCATCAAAATATGTTGTGAAGGGGAATGTCTATCGTTCTTTTCTTGGAGTGGCAGGAGGTATTTTCCGTTTCACTGGACAAAGAGACGGAGAGAATGGACCTGGAGGTGTCCAAGAGGTCGAAATAGTCGCCCACCTCCAGAGGGACCCAGGGGTCAGTTCCCAGAAGTGGGACAATTGGCTTTTGTTCGCACTTTCATGTAAAAACAAGGGGCAATCTTTGATGGCGGGAAGCCACTGAGGGATCATGCGCTTGTCACTGCATCGGAAGCTCATACTACCTGCACAGATGTAGTGACATGAAATGCAAATGTTGGGAGTTCTAAACTGGAGATAATAGTCTCCTCCAGCCCACGGACCTACCATTGTTTCTTTTCATAGCTTGTTGGAAAAACTTTTCTGCCCTGCTTGAGTCGGGAAATTATTTATTTTATGTCTTTTCTCTCCCCAGGTGTTGTTACAGACCAGATCTAACATCTTCCGCTAAAATGAGCCCGCCAGACACATCCAACAGCACTGGCGAAGGGGAGGGTGGTGAAACCAACCCCTGGACCCTGTCTAATGAAAGCATGGGTTTATACCCGCCTGGTTTCCACACTGACATCACCAAGCACCTTGGAGTCCAGATCACCCTGATCACAGCTTACTCTCTAATCATTCTGCTGGGGCTGCTGGGGAACTCTCTCGTCATCTACATGATTGTTCGCTACAGAAACATGCGGACAGTGACCAACTTCTTCATAGCTAACCTGGCCCTGGCAGACCTGCTGGTGGACACTCTCTGCCTGCCCTTCACTCTGGTTTACACTCTGCTAGATGAGTGGAAGTTTGGGGCCGTGCTGTGCCACATGGTGCCCTTTGCTCAGGCCCTCAGTGTGCATGTCTCCATCCTGACCCTGACTGTCATCGCTCTGGAGCGTTACCGCTGCATCGTCTTCCATCTCGGCCGGCGCCTCACGTGGCATTCCAGCTTCATCATCATGGCGGTCACCTGGGCCATGTCCGCCGTCCTGGCAGCTCCCCTGGCCATCTTCAGAGAGTACCGCCACGAGGAGATCCCCTCCATCAACCTGCGCATCGCCGTCTGCTCTGAGAGATGGCCCCACGGGACGAGCCGGGATGGAGTCATCTACAGCCTGTCAATGCTGCTCCTACAGTACATTATCCCTTTAGCCATCATCAGTTACGCTTACATCTGCATCTGGGTCAAACTGAAGAATCACATCAGCCCGTCAAGCCGGAACGACAGCATCAACCGCCGCAAAAAGACCACCAAGATGTTGGCGCTGGTGGTGGTGGTGTTTGCCATCTGCTGGCTGCCCTTCCATGTGATCCAGCTGGCGAGTGATCTGGACCTGGCGCTCAGGCTGAAGGAGTACAAACTGATATACACAGTGTTCCACATCGTGGCCATGTGCTCAACTTTCACCAACCCTCTCCTGTATGGGTGGATGAATAAAAACTACAGGAACGGCTTCCTCATGGTGTTTCGTTGCGAAGACAAGCCGGATTCTTTCCACGCTGAGGGCTCGTTCAGGACACGCTCCACAAGAGGACTGACTCTGAATGGCCGTAATGGCGGGCACCCTCCAACTGCTGTCTGAGATGAACGGAATTTTTTGAAAAAGCCTGTAGAATACGACTGAACACAAGGACGCACTTCTGGTTTGTGGTGCTTGTGGTTCAAAAGTAGCCTTGTGACTTGAATGGTATGAGTATCTATGTCATTGGAGAGGGCTCAAAGCCTTGCATGCAAATCGCTTTATGTAAGGCTCTTTCCTTTGTGAACGGTACTAGTGAATATACATTTGTCTGACCTGTTCAAATATGTGTTAATGATGTTTACTGAGGTGATAATTAACTCTGTGCTATGTATAATGTGTTTCCTGTGAATGCAGAGCCCTTGTTGGTAAGTTATATCCAAATTAATCGTGCACTCCACTGCATACATCTGAGGCTGTTAATGTGTTCATACGCACCCAAGGGAGGATTACTGTGACTGTGAGAACAAGTTTAATTTGTTGCCCTTGTTTTTCTATTTGTTGGCTGTGTAAAACGTTTAGAGTATTCTCGCCGGATAACATTCAATCCTCGTCCAAGGAAATCCAGAGGAGGCTATCGCCAATTTTCTGTTCAACCAGGAAGTTAATTGTATTCACCTGGCAACCAGCTGGTCCAGATTAGACGGACCAGCGGGCCTCTGTGTCTAATGGAACTGGATTGAAAACCACTGAACTGTGTGAAGAGAGAGCAACAAGTTTTTGATGTCTTCTTACAGAATGTGTGCAGCTGCATTGAAGATACGTTAAAAAGAAAAGAAAAGAAGAGAAAAAAGGGGGGATTTGGTAGAAGGCGAAACATTCAATTCTTCACTGAGCTGCTAAATTGTCCTTTGTTTGAGGAACATTAATCAACCACAGGGCCTCACTGGGACATATATTGAGCCTCCAGTTGATTCGACCATCAGGAGATGTTATGTTTTGTGCCTCCGTGTCAAACACACTGACCCTTGGCTTGGATAAAGCTCAGATAAGTGGGCTGAATTAAGGAAGGACAAAGCAAACATATATCAGACCCTGCCTGGGTGAAATACTAAAGAATTATGGCATGTTACAACATATATTCAGCACTGACACTATATGTAGACTCATCAAAACCTTTGGGAGTAGCAGTCCATGCCTCGGTGCTTGTGCCCTCCATATGCATAATGCAGGAAAAGTTGAACTTTGACTCCCAGAACCTGACAGCCGGAAAATCAATCTGTAGACGGGGGAGATGGTCAACATGAAGGGAAACAAAAACAATGCATATATTTGTTTGTATTAAACTGAGGTTAATCAAAGTCCTACACTTAGGCTTTCAGAAAGAAAAAAAAAAAAAGCAAAACCTGTGGGTCCAAATACCATCCAATAAAGCATTTAATGAGCAAGTGGCCTATGCAGTGTGATTCATTTATTTTACAGCAGGTGGAAATATGTATTAGGTTCGTGTTACTGCTTCTTGACACCCACATAACTGATTTCCTGGCAAAGCCTATATTCCTTTATTTACTGTAGATTATTTTAGGAGCTCTAAGCTGTTATCAGGGCTACAGCAGACTAACGCTGAGCTTAGCCCCATGGCATAAGACCCATCGGGCATGATGTGTGGAGATTTTGCTGCAGACTAGAGTTGTTTGCAGGTATGATTTTAGTGTGCTCAGAAGATTATTCATCTGTACTCCTCTATAGTGCGCTAAATGGGATCTATACAGTATCTCAAGGTCAGCTTTACCATACTAATAGTTTCCTTTCTATCTTTTTTTTTTATGTGGCTTAGCTCCTCTGTGAGCCTTACAGAAGCCACTTGTAGTTGTTTTGACACTGTTTTGCAACATTTGACCGTACATTTCTTATCAAAATCCCTCAGCTAAAAATTCAAGTGCAAAAACAGATAGATAACATTCTCAAAGTGATAAAGCAACAGCAGTCCGATGGGGTGCACAATAATATAAACATGATGTAGGAATATTACAGAAGAATTTGTGATATCGTAACATAACCTAACACCAGTTTGACTGGTATTCTCCGAGAGTTCACAAAAAAAGGATTGTTTAGGACAATGAATTCGTTTTTCATAACAACAACGACAACAATTATTATTACTATTATGATAATAATAATAATAATAACAATAACAACAACGATAATAATCATAATAATAATAATAATAATAATAATAATAATAATAATGTGATAAAGTTAAACGAAGATTAGTTCAACTAAAATCAAATGTAGCATTTTACAGTCACCTGCTGCCCTCTAGTGTTCAGAGTGGACATCGCATTTACGCCACCTACCGGATATGACGTCGCTATTTGACCTTCTCTTAGTCCGAGTCACGTTTGACATGTTTAATAGGTGTCCGCACGGAGAAGTTTATCCCGATAGGACTATACAATGCAAATACTAATCTGTTGATTGTTGTCGCTTTACAGGTAACTGTCCTCGCTTTTGAAATGAGCTGGTGATTGTTCGCGTTTTGAATGTCGGTCAAAGATAACTGGGTCACACGCTGCCGTTCATTCACAGGATTTGACTCATGCTAGGCTAGCTCATGCTATCGAGGAAGCTAGCTAGGGAGTGCGGACGTGACAGATGTGACAGGGGCGTTATTTCTTATGTTAGCTCCCCGGTGTTTGATTATTACTGTGTGTGTGTCATTCTGTTAGCTACATAGCCAGTTCTTAGCCATACTTGAACACTCAGTGTAGCACCTTTGAGGTAACTATACCTCAAACGTTACCTTAGCTATACGTTTTTATGTGATGGACAGCTGTCACGTAGCCGTTATGCTAGCTCGAAAGTTCAGGAAATGTGTGACTCCGTGAACGACTGTGTCGTATTTCAGATGTACTCGCCTTACATATTGTCACAAATCCTACCGTAACACGTAGCGATCACTATCACACTCGGGTCGTGTGGTATGATTTAAGGCTAGTTACATAACCACAACAAACTAAACCCGGGTTGATTGTTCTGTTTCCGCAGGCTGTTGTCGGAATAAACGCCCGGAACAATGGTGAAGTATTTCTGCTGCGCAGGTTTGCTGAAAAGCAGCTGGGACCAAGTCTGTATCGCTTTCTGGCAACGATATCCCAACCCCTACAGGTGAGGCCCGGGCGGTCAGAGTGGAGGAAGTTTCATCTGTGACCCTGCATGAACTTTAACCAAATTAGTTTGCACAAATAGTCTCAACATTTGTATAGTGAGAGGTAAATACAGTAACTAAAGCTTTAGCAGTGAACTTCAGTACTTACATTTTACACAATCAATTTACTTATTATTTAGCAGCTAGTACATTTAGTCGCTGATAAGTGTTTTTTTTTTTAGGATTTTTAGCTGTGATTTAGCACGTACATGAAACAATCTCGATGCTGAACAAGTTAGGACTATGTGTAACACATAAATACATCACGGTGTGATAATTTGCTAATTCTTCACAAGTAGTCAGTTGTAAACAGGAGAGAAACAATATATATTAATGCTTAACGTCATCAAGTTTTTTGATTTTTGTACATAAATGTTTATTCTAATTCATTATTTATCAAAATTGTTGGAGATTTGTTTTCTCTTAATAGTAATCTGTTGATGTGATTAATTCAGTCAGAGTTGAAACTAACAAGTTTTGGGTCGTTCACAAGCAACACTCTGTAAAAAACATTCTCTGTGAATATAGTTTGTTTATAAATTATCTATATTTTACCCAGCATCCCAGCTTTGTTTGAATCAAGGTTGAATGATCTTGATTTTTGATTTAGCTGCTTTTACTCGAATACAAGATCTCGGTACATCTTTACCACTGAGGTTGGGTGCACTGTTAAAATTAATCTACAGGCAAGGTGTGAATAAACTATCAGTCTTTTTGTCATTTTGTAAGCAAAAGGGCAAAAAATACTTACTTATTGATGTACTTTAATAGTTTACAGATGTATAATAGTTACTTTATTATCTTTAAGTTCTGCGGGACAAGTCAATTTGGGATGGGGAGTTTTCAATGTTTAGACCAGATTCATTGATTAATGAAGATAGTAATTGTCTGTTTAATCAGTAGTGAAAATAATTACTAGTTGTACCTCTCATCAATTTTGATAGTTGATGAATTGGTCTGTTATCAAGCAAAAAGTGGCTTATTCAGTTTCTTGTATATTTGTTTTGTTTAATTGGAAATTCAAAACAATCAGTCTGACATGTCACTTTGAGTTTTTTTTTTTGTAGACTAATCAGTATTATTTAATCACAGAAAATACAATGACCTATAAAGTAATAAAAACTGACAGGTTTATTTTGGTTGAACAAGTGCTATATTATAGTGTCACAAAGTAGCATGACGTGAACCTCAATATACACTTGAAATATATGAATTTTTGAATAGCACTTTCATATTAAAATTGAATACTGTAGATAAACACATGTTCACAGTATGACAACTTTGGTTTTAATAACACTGGAAGCTTTAGAATTGATACACAGCTGCAACCCTATACAGGAGCACTTATGAACACCATCATTAGTTGTGGCCCTGAACAGTTTTTCCAAAGCTTTTTTATTCTTTTCCCACAGTAACCATGTTTTAACTGAGGACATCATTTTCCGAGAGGTTACTCCGACCAACTGCCTCATGTCCAGACGTCTGTTGACCAAAACTAGCCGAGGGCCTCGCTGGATGGAGCGGTACCTTCCAAAGCAGATGGCCAGCTCGGCATACATCATCGAGGACTCTATAGTGGACCCTCAGAAAAGGACCATGACCACACTCACATGGAACATCAGCCACGCTCGCCTCATGGTACAGCAGCGTTTGTTTCCACAGGCTCCCAGTGTTTCATAAAGTATTGACACAGCCTCACGATGCTTTTGTTTGTTGTTTTCTCTCGGTCGCAGTCTGTGGAAGAGCGGTGCGAGTACCAAATTAACCCTGAGAACAGCAGCTGGACGGAGATAAAGAGAGAAGCTTGGATTTCTTCCAATGTCTACGGACTCACTCGAGCTGTTCAGGTCAGTAGAGTAAAGCGGAGCGCTACAGTACATAACAGTGAAAGTGGCGTGTGGCGTCTGAGAGGGAGACTCGCCCACCTAATCTGTCATTCTGTAATTGGAAACATAATACGCAGTGTTAAGATGAGGCAGCTAAACAGCTGATGCTGTCTGCCAAGACTTCAGTAGCTGAATGATTTATGACAGAATCTGAGCGGTCTTCTATGAAAGTAAATAGTGATGATGTTACTTTTATGTTGTTGACATATTGTTATCTAAGTGTCTTATTACATATTGGTTGACTTTATGTCTGCTCTTTTCAGGAATTTGGTCTCGCAAGGTTCAAGACCAGTGTTACAAAGACCATGAAAGGCTTTGAATATGTGCTGGCCAGAATGCAAGGTAAACTGTCAGTAATGATAACATCAATAATTTGTAATGCATTAAGTGCTGGAACAAATGTATCGTAATTCTCACTTTTCCCGCCCTTGCCTCTTCCTGCGTAGACAAGTCAAATATAGAAACATGTGAGTGATTTGAGGACTTAAAGGGGTAGCATGGCATCTCTAGAACTAACTGAATATACTAGAGTTCATACAAAGTATTTTAAAGGCTGAATGTATACCATTGTATTTTCAAGGTTTGCAAACTTCTGTAATTCAAGTATGAATATATAAAATGCTTGATTTTCAACATGATCTGGTGTTTGATGTCAACAACAGATTATTTAAACTAAAATCTTTAAATATTCAAAATGAAACTTTTCCATCATCAAATTTGTTTTGTTGTCTCCTGCAGATGAAATTGTCTATAACTAAATAATCGTGATCAAAAGATACAGTCAATGGTCATTTGAACAGCTGGTAAAACAAAGTGACAATGACACTGATTACTTGACAAATGGATTCTGTAAACACACAAATGCATTTATAGTAAATGTATATATGATCATAAAGGCTGGAAATTTGGGGGTTTGGGTGCCTTGAAAGTGATTGAATGTTACTCTTAAGATGTATGAACCCTGTTACACAAGTACTTCTACTTCTCTAACCTCTTGTAGGTGAAACTCCATCGAGAACCTTGGCAGAGACTGCTACAGAGCGAGCGAGAGAGACGGCGCTGGCAGCTAAGGAGAAGGCCAAAGACCTCGCCTCACAAGCCCAAAAGAAACAATATGTGTGAAGCACATATTATAGGTCATTGGTTCTTTTACCAGTGACACTGGGACAGATTTAACCCCCCCCTCCCATGCTTCAGCCGGGGCAAGATGAACTGATCCCGGTAATGGGTAGACACCTCTGTGAGGAAGCATCCAACTGAAATGGTGGGTGGACCATAAAAGGCCTGAGCTGGGTTCATGAGCCTGTTTCAGCCTCCCTGTGTGTGTCATGCTGAATATATTGTACCTTTGACACCAGATCATCTCAGCACTTTTTACCACAGATAGAGATCTTATAAAATAATATGGCTGAATATGGCTCCAGGTACCATAAAGTGATAATAGCACTTTGTCAGCCCTGATACTGTTACTCAGACCTTTGCTCAACCTCTGTGCCCAACAACAATGTTTGCTTTTTACACTGTTCCTTTTGAGTATGTCTTGTTGTTTTGTAACTGCTTTGTATTATTAACAGCTTCCAGGAGCTAAGATAAGCTTAGCGCAGAATATCTGATTAATATAAAATCCATGTATCTGTGTATGATTTACTTCAGCTGTATGTTTTGTTGCTGTCATGTTGTCTCTTAGTTCATTTCACCCGACCACACCTTAATCATCCAAGACTGATTGCTTCAAGTTGAAGTTCATTGACTGAAGTATATGGGTCCATATTGTTGACAGTCATAGCTTGATAACAAATTAGCACTCTTGATATTGTGGTAAGATCTGGTTGCAGTTGTTATCAGTGTCTTCACCTAGATTTAAAATGTGTGTACAAAGGCAAAAGTGATGCCTTGTCTTGTACATTCAGCTTAAACACACACAACCCCAGTAAATTTGTGCTCTTACTGTATCAATCAAATATCAGCTTGTCAATAAATGGACAGTTTCTTTATAACCATCATGCTGTGATCTTATGTGAACAATAAGGGGTCCTGTAATCCCACACAAGGGGGTTGTAGGACGAATCTGAGGGGTTGTTTGATAATAGAAAAAAGACATCTCGGCAATACGAAATTGTTTATTTCAAGACTCTTTTTTGCTTATTTTCCCCTGTCAATAACTACAACGTCTACAAAATTATCCATGTAAAAAACAAGTAAAACTTATTTCATATTTTATTTTTAAGTAAAAGTGTCACCGCACAGTCGGAATACTGTTAAAAGTAAAAATCTTGTATTGAAAGTAAAGTTTGTAAGTATAATCAGGAAAATGCACTTAAAATGAAACAACACAATACAGAAAAGTGCCCTTTACTACAATATAAATAAGACTACAAAAGAGTGCATCATGAAATTATTACTCATGCACTGAAGGTGTACTGTGTAACAGTTTTACAGGCCAATAAACAGAGCTCCTGATAAACAGAACAGCAGTTTGCAAGAACTAACAAGAGTTTTAGATACACACTACTTCCAAAGTCTTAACATTAGTGCTTGAATGTTTTAATATATACAACCAAAATTGTTACAAAAAACTTAATGCACCTTTATAAAAGTAAGACTTGCTGGTGAAGTTTGTTGAGGTGATGCTAATGTTGCTATATACATATATATATATAGATATAGATATAGATATAGATATATAGATATATCTATATACATATACAATATTTTATATACACCAGTAACTAATTATTGTTTTCATCATGGATTCATCTGCTGATTATTTTTTAATTACCGATTGTTTAGTTAATAAAATAAATTGAAAGAAATGAGAGATGCTGTCACAAAGAGTCTTAGCAATACTTCAAATGTCATTATTAGAAGTAAATTGAACTAATTTAGATAATATTTTAATATATAATTATATATATATATTTCAGCAGTTTCAGCACGGAGTACTACATGTAAACCTTTGGGTAGTTCAATCAATAACAAGTGCTTTGACAGCAAAAATCTTAACTTGTAAAGTAAATAGAAACCGAAGCTGTAAGATAATGTAATTGAGTAAATAACACAATATATAAAGTGACGTGAGAGGAGATTATAAAAGGTGGCTGTTTCATTAATATAATTCATCAGTAAAACAATCGAGACAGCACATAAATATAGAAAATATTTATTTAATTAAAAAAAAAGCTTACACCAGTAAAAAAAAAAAAAAAAATGCTACATAATATTACTGGGCGGAGAGACAGATGAATGCATACATAACATTAAAAGATAATAAGGCATCTTGCATATACAAAAGTGAAGGAGAAAAAAAAAAAGCACCTTCAGTTGTTAAATATATAGCAATGAATATGATACATACTTGTAATACATAAGTATCATTACAAGTGGACATTACCTGCCTGATTGGTGAACTTGCTGCATGCATAATTAACATTTATACTGACGGATGCTGAAGCAATGAAGTGTACAGTCGTGGTAAAGAAAACACTTCTAAGAAACATTAGCAGTGAATTGCACTGTAACTGTCATTAAAACCTCTCTCCATATGCTCTCGCTAATACAGGCGTCCAAAACTGTTGCACCTGATTACAGAAACGTGCACAAACAGACCAAAAACGAATATTTGGCACAGTGAACTTAATTGCCGGATAGAAAATGTGCAAATGTGACCGGTTAATGTCTGTTTTTCATTCTGATATACCCACAGTCCTTTTGAGACAAAACAAAGAAGTGCAACGTGTGGATGTTTTGTGCAACAGAAGAAAAAGTTAACGATACATGACTGAACTTTAACATAATAATAGGGACAATAATACAAAAAGATAGCACAGATTAATGTTTAAGTGCATGCTACACATGACGTAACTGGAATATGAACTTAGTGCTAAAGGAAAGCTGTATGGAAATACGAAACCAAATCTGATTTAAGGCAGAATTCAGTACAGACAGACTGTAGTACAGAATAAGTTAAGAGTTTTGAATAAAAAGCCCTTATTTTGGATCTTAAAAGAACGATTAGCAGAGTTTAAATCGGTGGAGACTACTCATGGCTTTGGAGAAAGAAAAAAAAAAAAAAAAAAAAAAAAAAAACACCATTTACGATTGATGCAAGAAAATATGTACGCGTAATGTTACATCCATCCCAGCCCAGTGATTTTAACTGCTATTCAGTGCAAATGAACACAGCTCATTCATATGATCGTTTAGCTTGTAGTCTGACGTGTTTTTGAAAAGAGAATGTCAAAAGTTACTCCTCCTGTGAAAAAAATTTGTTCAGTTGTACAGTAACATCCTCCTCCATTCGCTTGTCTTTTGGAATGTTTGCTCCCCTTCCTCCTCCATCGAGCGACCGTCGGTTCGACTCCCGTCATAGCCAGGCTTTGTCCATGCTGGAGTAACAGTGGTCCGCATCGGTGTGCGCAATGCCCAGTCCGTCAGAGTCCAGACAGTCGAACACGATGCTCTCCACGTCGACCTCCACGTCCTCTGCAAGGGGACACACCACAGATCAGTCCATTAGCGGAGGGAAATATGACGACACTCACCCTGAATTCCACTACTATTAGGCTGTTAACGCTTACAGTATGTCATCCACTTATTGATTATTTCCACATGACCCAACAAAAAGTGTTTCAAAACTGGGTTAGCAGTATATTGCTTGTTAAGGACTGACTGACTAAACCCTTGTGCTGAATGTTCCAGTATTTAATTAAGTCCTATTTTCGTTGGTTCATGACCATCATCACCATCATATTTATTGCTTTTTATTTTTGTTTTCTTTATTAAGGATATTTTAACATTTTTCTCACATTCCGACGTCTTAATATTATTAAGTTTTAAAAGTTCATTGCTCTCTGAAGGGATGTATTTGCAATTTGTTGCTGTTGTCGTTAAATCAGCACAAACCCCTGCATGTGTTTGTCTTGATATACTCACTTCTGTGTGTTTGTTTGACTGTTTAGTTAGTTTGCTTTAGTGTTATCAATATATATGTTACATATGTCAAGTGCTTCTTTCTTTTGTTTTTTTATCTTTTTTTTTACCCCTGTCCTCTGATTCTCTGCAGGATTGTACTGCTTCTGCTTCATCTGTACATCTGCATAGCTTGCTGGATTGTTTTCACATTTAACGTAGTTGTGTACTCTCTTGCATGCATGTGCTTCTAATGGAGATCCTTAATTAAGCATAAACATACATTCTTAATTACTCAGTAGAATAAAAAATGCTGCAGAATGACAATAATATATCAACAGGGGTTTCCTGGTTGTGTCCACAAAAAGTTGTTCTTGTGACGGTCCGAACTATTTTGCATAACTCTTCAGAAGTGTAAAACACTCAAGCTCACTTTCACTTATGATACGATTGTGCTGAAAATCATTCATTTGGAGCATGAAGTTTTGTAAGATGACAACAAAATATAATATCATATTGTCAGAAAAAGATTCCTTTTAGGACTGATTAACTAAAATCAACTCATTAGCGAGCTACGAATCACTCTACTCAGAAAATATCTGCAAACATTAGTAAAAAGTAGACTTCATAAACTCATATTAGCAAGCAGACTATGCTAATGTAAAATGTGTCGTCTACAAACTATTAGGAGACACTGAGAATCTTCCTTTTTTTGGTTCCAGTTCCCATTAGGATGATTTCAATGTGCCTGAATCTAAATTATTGAAACTAAAGCTGTGAACACACTTTCAGCATCAAAGCAGGGACAGTACCTCTGTCAGAGTCGGACCTCTCGGAGGACATGGTCGAGCCCTGGCTGTCGTTCCTCATCCTCTCCGAGCCCCTCTGCAGCTGCTCCAGCCGAACCCTCAGCTCCCTCTGCTCCCAGCGCAGACGGCCCTTCATCTGCTCTGCACGCGCGTCCTGCTCCTGCAGCTTCTTGAAGGTGAAAGCACAGAAACTTAACATGAACCCACAGCCCGAGCACTGTCAGTGAACGCACCGCTAAAAAGGACAGGGAAATGGCTTATTATTTAAGGGGCAGAAGATGCTCCTCTGTACACTGTGCCTTCACCCCAGAACCTGTAGCAGTCCAGTGTTATGAGAGTGTTGTGTGTACCCTTATGTGGAGCTGGGCCCGTCTCAGCAGGTTGAGGGTGGTGTTCCTCATTGAGTCAGATGACAGAGGAACTTGCTTTTTGAGCTGCTCCAGGCAGTGCCTCAGCTGAGCTCGTCTGCAAAAGCACAAGCGACACTGTTTATCCATGCAGGGAGAGCAGGGTGTTCTTCACCATGATCCACCATAGAAGGTGTATTTTTATATGGTACTGTAACGAAAATATGAATTACCTGTTTTTCTCCAGCTCGTTGTGAACTGACCTGCAGTCAGAGAAAGAGACACAGCTGGTTTAGCTCTGCAGTACACTCAGGACAATAACTACTCTCAACAATGGCGGTCTGTGAGGAGCTTTATCAGAACTGAAAGTCTCCACACAGCCACACCCTCCTGTCAGTTAGCAGTTATGTAATGTATTCACCTATTGCCCCCTGCAGATATCTTCTTGTTCTTCTGTTTGCTCCTCTTGTCAGAGTGATCTGGGCTGAGAGGTTGGACCGAAGCATATCCATGTTCTGCCTCTGTGCGGGGGAAAAAAAAAATGCATCACAGCTGTGTTACAAATCAGTTGGAAATCCACTGGTATGCAGTGCTAAATGTAAGGTTTTGTTATTGTTAACATTAGTGAGCACCTGTGCTACAGACAGAATGACATATTCTCACTAAGCTGTAAGAGGAGGAGGACAGAAATACCCTGCTGCTGTCATCGGCATCATCAGCTGGACGCTCTGTTTGGGGGGTTTTGGCGCCATCACACACTCCCTATTCACCATCATAAAAAAATACTCTCTAGCCCATCGAACAAAAAATGCGTAAAACAATCCCCACGGTGTGCAAAAACACGAATGTAACTCGTAGCGTTGCTTTTCTCTGCCTCCCTTTTTCATTCGCCGTATCGAGCGCCCTGCGCCGCCCGGCTTCAGTTTCAAACTGGAGCAGATTGGCGCCTTCGAGTACAAAGATGAGACCGATATGTAGGTCACTGAGTCAAATCCGAAAGCTCGCCTAAAACAACCTTCCAGCAGGAATCTCGATGGTTTCCCGAGGAACTGCGGTGTATCGTGTCCCTCTGTGGTGTCCCGCCTGCACACTGACTGTCGCTTCATTGTGCATTTTGTTGTTTTAACAATAACCAACTTCCTCCCCTGAAGACTGACAGTTGTCACACAAAAAAACAAACACTCACCTCGCTCTCTTCTCTCCAGAAACTCAGCGGCCCGGAGCAGCACCTGGATGTTGCAAACGTGTCCTTCCATTATTGTTGTTTTATTTTGTTAAACAAATGAATAAAACAACCCCGGGTAAACAAACCTACTGCGGTGCAAGCGTCAGTAACGTTAGCCCAAAGTAGACGAGGCTGTGTCTGTGCTACGTCCCCAGTCCACAGGACCTGAAACACTGGCGCTGCCTTCACGTGGCCCACGTAAGCTCGGATATTTTAAAGTTATGTCATATGTACGACTCGAGTGGCACTTGGTTTGTTAAATCTACTGACCTAATGACCATATAAAGTTTTAGCCTCTTTTTGTTTAGCTCTATGGTTTATTCTCTTTTAAAAAAACTCAAAAAGGGTGATATATTCCCCAAAATTCCCCCTGGATTCAATTTTCCGTGGGTGCATATTGCAATAGTAGTCTACTATTAGCGTAAAACTATAAGAATTATGAATTTAAAATTACACGTTTAAACAAACATAACGTCATACACATTTTTTATGTGAACATTTATGTCAAGGGAAAGATCCACCCTATGTTTATGGTGCATTCGGCTGTGATTCCTATACTTCCGAAAGCCGTGAAGGCATCAACACCCAACGTAAAACGTCATTGTCAAACCATGGTCAAGCCCCCGTCCCCTCGCCTCTCACAGCACCTTTATTTTTCAAACAGCTGCGAATATCTCCTAACATTGGTGTTGGCATTATGTATAGTTCCCTCTCTTTATATGAAAACCTAAAACCACACACTGTGTAAAACTGCAATGTGTCAGCTAACTGTGGAAAGTTGTATTGTTACAGATTTGTTATTATTACACTCGTGTTTTATGTTACACACATCGTTACCTAATTTCGAGCCCACTTGAATTATTTTCTGTGGATTAGCATTCCCTTCTTTGACATTAACGTTATAGACTGTAGTTACAGTACATACATAAAGCATAAAATGGCCGTGGTACAGATATTAACGTGATCTAGCGAGCATAAAATAATATGCTCACTCAGTAGATATCCTCTCTGAAACAATCATTTGACTATCTGGAGTGAAGCCTGTTTAATTGTCTTTTCATTCAGAGAGGAAAGTGGGAGGAGATGTCTGCCCTCACTAAATATGGCGCCGCCTCGCTTCACTCTCTGCATCAGGTTTCAGTTGCACTCCGCGTGCGCGAGTGAAGTCGCTCTGCCAGCAGTATCTTTAACCTATGAACTCCTGAGTGTGCCAGTCCTCCGCCATATTGACTGTTGTCTTGACTGGAGGAGATAGAGAACATTTTGAGGTCCGACAAGAAACGAAAGTGTGCTCTCAAAATAATCGAAACTGGTGCAAACTTGGCCAAAGCGTGTTATAAACACCGCTGTGATGGCAAGGAAGAAAAGCAAGCAGCAAGGAGTCGCCCAGAAGGAGCTTGTGCCTGGACAGCAGACCGTACCGAAGAGCCCAGTCTCTCCCGGCGATGCAGCTGGCGGTGGCGGCGGAGATGCTGGGCTGGATAGGCTGGCCACTACCAGGGCGAACCAGGTAGGTTAGCTAGCAGCGAGCCAATCGCTGTTTTTAAAAATAGCCTAGCTAGCCTCTGAGCTAGCACCCCTCTGCTAATCCAAGCATCCTCCATTGTGCTTTTTATTTTCTTTGTGGCTGGATCCTGCAGAGGGTGAAGTTCTATGCATCCGCCGACTGATTGGAAGCTATATTTATACTGATGTAGTAGTCGTAAATGCAGCGCTCTCACGTCGTTTGATATGTAAATAAATAAATAATGCGCTCAACTTCGCGAGCAGCAGAGGCGGCTTTTTTAGACAGTGTGTCTACTAGCATTGCAGCCCACCTCCCCTGCCGGACAGGTGACATTGTGCCTCGGACAGGTCGTCCCATTACCAGCGTTTACAACTCTTCATCCGCCCAGCTAGCTAACCTTAGCCAGCGAGGCTAGCCGGGGCTACCATCCCCAGCTAGCGTGCTGCAAACGTGCTTACTGCCTACACTTGAACCCAGCTACAGGAACCACTCAGCCAGCCGCGGCTAACCAGCTACTAGCTAATTAGCTAGCTAGTTAGCTGAAAGAGAGAACGGGTTCATAATTAGGCTAGCAGACTCCCAAACATGATTCGAGTTGTTTATTTGGCTTGTCATGCTGTTTATATTTTTTGCTGAACCCAAGTCTTCTATCGGATTGTGTTGGGAACCAGAGAAAAAAAGTTTGAATGCATGTAGTTTTCAGCCAGTGATGCCAAACGTTAGCTAACTTGGAGTTAGTATCGTTATAAGTCGAGGGTAACCGCTGTACAGCTGCACTGTAGCATTATAGCCAGCTAACCTTACATCTGACCTCTGAGCCTTACTACCCTCCTGACTGCCGCTTGGATTGAGTTATTACATTTTATACCTCATGTGCAAATGACCGTCTCACAGCTAATATATAGTATATTTATGTGTTGGGGGAAGAATTGTCTTGTGCTTTTGTAAATGTGCAAAACACGGTTTCCTCTAAAATGTAATATCCATCACTATGTCATAGAATCATGCAATATTCAGAAAATGCTGAAAAAAACATAAAATACTATCAATCTATGAATAGTATATGTCATCAAACTACCCTGCAATAAACTTAAATTTGTGAAGGTTATAGTGTACAGTTCTTGTTTTTCTTTTGTAGAGTTTAGTTCATCCGATGGGATTTGATCGTAGTTTTTTTCTAGCGTTTTAACACAATGATTTGTCACAGATCACAGTTTGACTTGTATCAGAGCCTAATACGGGACCTCTCCATCCTCTCCTTCTCTACCTAGCCTATGCACACCTGCTGCCTCCTGTGCCACCGTGAATTTAAGGACTGGGGAGCGAGCTCCGTAAATGGACTCCCAGGGGGCCACGGGACCAAGCTGGCTGATGCCGTCCCTGCACTCTCCCAGGCCTTATTGCGGGAGGCGCCGGGGCGAAAGCTTGCTGACGCGGTGCCCTCGCTGTCTCAGTCCCTGCTGGGAGAGGTGCCTCTGTGGATCTGTCAGAGCTGCTGCAAGAGTGTGGAAGAGGAGGAGAGGCGGAGCACCCAGGAGCAGCCGACGCCGGTAAATAAAAGTGGACCGATTTGGGTCATATGTCTGGTTATTTTTCACCACATCTTTTTACTACTTTTTAGTTTAACTGTGTTGGTTTGTGCTGACTGAGGTAAACTCATCACTATTTATCATACAAGGCATTGCATTTGCATGGGCTTACCTACTAAATAAATCTTTCTGTCACCCTGGATTTTGCAAGTTTAAACATGTAGTGCACTTTTTGCCTCTTCAGAAGTAACTTAGTTTGTCATTGTGACTCTGGCGAACGTAAGACGACAGCAGCTATTACCTTTGTTTTCTTGGTTGTTTTTACATAAATGCTTTACATGGAATGCAAATTTCTAAGACTCTCTGTAATCAGACTGGAGATCTGAGTGCAGATGAACATGGTCTGTACAAGGCATTGATATTTTGCTTTGGCTTGCAGATGTTAAAAATAGTATAAAAAAAAAAGCAACAGTGATTTATTTTAAGTTTACGCTCTTTGTTTATTTTGATAGATTAAATTATCATTTTTAGATGTTTTTGCTTGTTGTGTTACAAACACTTTAACAAGCTGATATTGGTAGATACTTGATACCACTTGTGCCAAAATGCAGGTCTATGTAGACCGTCCTGTGAGTAACCTGTTGTTGTTTTTTGTGTTTTTCGTTTGTGTTTTTTAATTCAGGTACCATTGTCACACTCTTCCTCCTGTAAGTCCCAGAGCTGTGGGAACGGTTACCCAGAGCAAAGTACTGTGGATTGGGACCCGAGTTCCTTCCTGTCAGCCCACAAACTGTCAGGTCTCTGGAACTCTGCCCACACCAATGGAGGGGAGCACTGCAACCACAACACTTCTTCACACTCGCAACAAGGTTTGTCATCAAAGGGCAGAAGAGAGCTGCAGAAAACATTTAATGGCAGTGACAGTAATCACTGAAAACATCACAAAGCTAAATTTCAGGCTGTGTTGTGAGTTTAAGTTGTGTGAAGTGGGCACAAATTGGATTTGAATCTGTGCTTAGCGGCTGGCTTGTGAGCGTACTTACTTAGCAATGATAGTGTGATACATTTTTAGCTGCTTTGTTCAGGCGATATTCTGCGATGGTTTAGAAGAACAAAGAGGCATCTTGTAAAAGCTTACAATGCTCCACTTTCTGAGGTCCTTAGAGCTCAGCATTATTAAAGGTGGAATCATGTTGTAGGATAAGCTTGCTGTCAAAACTACCAGGTGCACTCAGATGGTGGAGATAAGTGTAAAAATAACAGAATTTCAAATGAAGACGATTAAAGTAACTCAGAGAATATGACTTTGGCATCATTTATAACATAATAAAAGTAAATCTCTCATACATTGGAATTTTTCCTTGAATTATTTAGAATTAATACACATATCTCCTTAGAGTTTTATGGAGAATACAAATATTACACACTTACCTGTACAGGTCAAAGTGTAAACTGTTTTAATACTTTATAATGTGAATAATGCCTGACGATAACAAGTGCTTCATGTAAAACTTTAACTTACAAAAGACACTCAACCTTTAGGACAAGGTCCTTATTATGGAATGTTAAATGATCATTGATATATGGAAAAAAAATGTATCAGTGTTCTTGCAAGTTTTATTGCAGAGGATGATCAAAGAGTTGCTTCAATTTGCAATTATTTAAACCAAGATACAAAAAAAGGTCATGGTGACTATTTCTGAAACAACATTACCCAACAATTAATAAAGAAAATGGAAACACACACTCAAACTGAGACGGACAGCTGTATATAAAATAGGAAGCACAGCATTTCAGACTCCTGTGCTCTTTGTTTTCTTCCTGTTTCTTGGCTCTCATCAAACCACTTTTACTAGAGTTTACCTGGTGCATAGCTGTAGTAGTATTTCTAGTTTAGCAAAAACTCACATGGCTCATGTTGTCAGATTACATTTAAAGTAGGGTAAGTGAAAGTAGTGGCATGTCCGCTCAGTTACTGCAGCTGTGCCCATATGTGCCCTTTTGTACTTTAAGACATTTGTAAGGTTTTTGGATGTTTGCTGGTGAACAGTTTTGTTTCTCAACTACAATAAAAGTCAAATACATATTTGTTTTAAGTTAGGTGCAAACTGAGCTGAGCATAATGTACTTTTATTATGTGTCATAGCAAATGTTGGCATGAAGTCTCCGTGACTTGTATCAACTTCTACTGATGATTCTAGGGATGATTGCCAGTAAGAGATATAACTTTTTTTTTTAAACAACAGAAATGAGTATGTTAAATGATTAAAATGTTGGGGTACAACTCTCTCATTTTTATTTTGGTTGTTAAAAAAGGACTTTTCCCTCCAGGGCTACAATGTTTTACAATGTTGGTCTCTTTCTCATAGCAATGACACATTGGACAGTTACACAGGCCCAAACACGCCTCCAAATAGCCGGGAATTATTTTAGCAAAACACAAACCACCGTCCAAAAAGTTGGTGTTCATTTACAAAATATCTAAGCTCTTCAAAATTATTAATTTGAGAGTAAAACTCCCAGTGATACTATGGTAAATTTGTCATATGGACAGTATTAATGTTCCCATTTGTTCCTCTAAAACTTTACACGTTTTTATGATATACAAACAAAATGGTATTACTTTGTGCAGTTCTGCTCCTAAACCAAGCTTTAGTGTTGGACAGCATGATCCATCAGTTCCTTTGAAATTTATCAAATGTATTTTCCATGTCCAGGTATAACAGCAGGGTCAGCCTGTCATGAGAAAAGAGGTCTTCATGAAGCGCCCGGGAAATCTGCTAAAACGTCGGGGAACAAAGTGTGTCCCTACAGTCACCCGTCATCCCAGAACTCCAGTGGATCTTCTGCTGGGAACCCCATGTCTACCTCAGCAGACCTTTGTAAGACCACTCCCAAGCACTTCAAGACCATGTGCCGTCGACCAACGCCACCAGGTAATGTTTCTGTTGACTCTTCAGTAGGTTCAGTAGCATTTTAATTCAATCTGAATGCACTCGCACTCAAATCTCTCTTTGAGTCTACAGTGTTTACAGCGATTAATTGTAAACTTCAAAAGTAACTGATGCATCATGTAAAATGATGACTCAGTGTTTGTGATCCAAAAGTCATTTGCATTCGTGTTTTCTTTAATTTTTCTTTCCAGGTGAAGCCTTCCACCCCAGTGACCACCATCAACACACAGATTTGTCGGTACCCCCCAACAGTCCCACTGGCCTTTCTTCCCAGCATTCCTCACTCCTTCCCCCAAAGCCAAACTCTGGGCAGCACAGTCATGTAACCTCCTCGACTGGCACAAGTGTGGCAGCCCACGCTCCATTCTCTCCGCTGGTACCAAACCTCCACGGCCCCACAGCCAAACTCAACTCTCCCAGTCCAGACAGCCCAACATCTGTCCACAAGCCCAGCCCATGCAAAAACTCCCACATTCCTGCTGTGAACACACAACACAGCAAACTGGGCACATCGATCATGGGCTGCAACCACCCTTGTAATGGACACAGTGCTGGAACGGTGGCTACATCAAATGTAAGCCACCTGACAGGGGGGGCTTGCAGGTTAGTGTTACCATCTCAGTGTTGCTTTTGTTGAATATTTTGAATTGATAAACTGCTTTCTAACTTCAGTATACAAGGGCTAAAGTAAATTATTTCTTGTTTGTAGGGACCAGGCATGTAAGGGGCACAAAATGACGAATGGAACGTTGTGCCACCCTTCATCTGAGCTGGAGGAGGGGGAGGATGAGGACAGCAGCTCTGAGAGGAGCTCCTGTGCCTCCTCGTCCACCAACCAGAAGGATGGGAAGTACTGCGACTGCTGCTACTGCGAGTTCTTTGGACACAATGCGGTACTTGAAAAGTTTTGTTGTTGTCATCATTATAAGAATTATCTAGGTGTTCTCTTTGCTATTATGTACTTGTTAAACATTTATACAAAGTTGACATGATAACGATACAGTAAAATATTGTTTGCTTACAGCCTCCAGCTGCTCCCACAAGCAGAAACTACGCTGAGATACGAGAGAAGCTCCGAACACGTCTGACCCGGCGTAAAGAGGAGCTGCCTCAGCGTCAGGATTCCGAACTGACGGTGTCTGGTGCAATCGACAACCGGGATGTAGATGAGCTGCTAGACTTCATTAACAGTTCTGAGCCAAAACCTGTCAACAGTGCCAAGGCTGCCAAAAGGGCACGACACAAACAAAAGAAGAAGGTGTGTTTTTTTGTTCGCCATTGATTTCCTTTGAATATTGCAGGGCTGCTGAAGGGGCACCTGCTGGCCAAAATGGAAAGTCAGTCAATATGGGAACTCTGGATCCCAGTACCATCTTTTTTTTTGCATCTTAACATTACAGTACAAAAGGCATTTGCTTTTGGCTCGTAGCCCTAGAAAGGAAAAGGTTTGGCGAGCCCTGATCTGTATGTCTGTGTATATGTTTTCTTTAAAAGTTGCAATTGAAATACTATGTGGGAATGGCGGACCCCGCCACTAATGAAAACTAATTCATAGCGAGGCTATTGCATAATGTAAACCCATTGAATGGCTTTGCTGAAAATGCAGACTGTAATTATCAAAAAAGGAGTTTGATGTCATGAAAATCTTAAAGATCATAACTTGAATTTAGAAACTAACCAATTAAAGAATACATAAACAAAATTATGAATCTAACCAGACATTTGATGCCAAATTTGAGTAATAATAATATTCATTGCTATCGATCAAGTTTGTTCAATATCTAAAAAGTTATTTCAATAACTATCTCAGTACCTGTGCACACAGTCAAGCCTGTACCATTTCTTTTTCAGGAAAAAGCTCAGCAGGGCAACATGGGTGCTGCAGGCAGTGACCCCCACTCCGATCCATCTGAGCCTGTCGACGAGCCCATCCCTGATGGTTCAGAAGCCAGTCGGTTACTTGACTGGCCTCAGCTGGAACTTGAGCGTGTCAACAGTTTCCTCACCAGTCGGCTCGAAGAGATAAAGAACACCATCAAAGACTCAATCCGGGCCTCGTTTAGCATGTACGACCTCAATCTGGATGTCAATGACTTCCCAAAGAAGGCAGCCACGTTGGAGGGCAACCACTTACTGTCCCATCTCAATGGTTCCTCTGACCTGCAGCAGATAGACCTTGACCTGGCCCCTCTTTCACTGGGATCCTTTAAAAACCACCTCGACCTGGTTAATGGATGGGAGGACACAAACACTGTGTCATCTCCTAATAGCACCACAGCATCAGGGGTCCCTGCTGGGTCCAAGGACATCCAGCGGTTGCACACTACCCCCAGTCTCTCGAAGCTCATAAGGGTTCGGTCTCCAGAAAGATGCACTTCCACTGGATCTGACAGTTTGCCACAGGTGCCAGCGCAAGCTACTGCTAAATCGAAGGAAGACGCCCCCGATCCCAAGAACATGACAGTTGGGAACAGTGGTGCAAAGTCAAAGAAGAATAAAAAGCAGCAGCAAAGGCAAGAGCAATCTGTGTCAGAGCAAAACTCCAACAAATCAACCAAAGTTGCCTCTTGGAATGAAACACAGAAAACCAATGAGTTTAAAGAAATGGCTTCTAATGGCTCAAAGGCTGGCTACAAGCAGCCCCAGCACTGTGTAGAAAACCAGAGAAATGGGCCTAAGAAGGCTGAGGAGGGCAGACCATCCAAACATTCAATGAACGGAGCAAACGGTGGCCTCTCGAATGCACAAAGGGGGAAAGGTGACACAGAGACGCGAGGAGGTCGGACTGAGCAGGATTCGGAAAGCAGAGCTCACCCCACCATCTCAGCAAATGGGCAACAACACCAGCAATCCAAGGGGAAAAATAAGAAGAACAAGAACAAGGGTGAAAAATCCAGCAGTGCTATCGGTACAATAATCTATCATTAGTGATGTAATGTAAATGCCAAATATAAAGTGTTTCTTTGTCTGTAATGTTTTTAGCTAATGTTGTCATCTTTACTATTATTCCCCAGATGATGTATTTCTCCCTAAAGACGTGGATCCAACAGAAATGGACGAGATTGATCGGGAAGTGGAATACTTTAAAAGGTAGTTTTTAAAAAGCCTGTCTTACATTAAAAGTAAATCGTCCCATTGACTAATGGCATCACTAAACCTTGGCATTCCTTCTCTCCTCTTCCTCCTCTTGTTTGTTTTTCTCTGTTCTCTCCAGGTTTTGTCTGGATTCTGCAAAACAAACGCGCCAGAAGGTAGCAGTGAATTGGTCCAACTTCAGCCTCAAAAAGGTTCCTTCCAATGCAGCTCAATAACTTGGATGAGTGCCAGCAAAAAAAACTCCACACCACAAACTCTTTCAGTAGAGCCCTATTTGGCCTGAGGCCTTCTCTCATTCCCTGTTTTCTTCTCTTCCTTACTAAGCCAAGGGACCCCTGGTTCAAATTCATACTCTCCATTCAAAAGACTGAAACATAACTTGTGGCTGACAAGCCAGGGATCATTCTCAAGGCCAGCTCTACCCTTTGCTATTATTGCAATGTTCACTAAGTGAGAGATGCAAAAATGGAGGAAAAAAAATCTGTTGAATCCACTGCATCCATGTGCTTACGTATGTAGTATGTAAACAATTACCTTACATGAAATAAATGTTTTTTATCACAAATCTGACATTTTAACGTTGTTAAACTTCTGAATTCCAATCCGCTCAATTTGGTGCTCATTATCCATGACATTTTTGAATTGAGAGTTTCTCACCCATGACAGCAGTCTCACTAGACACTAGAGACCATTTGTCTTCTACTGTACAATCGTCAACAAGGACCACGAGATGACATTTTGACCTGATTTTACAGAAAAAACACCTGTACCCTCCTCTTGTGCACGGAGCAATGGTGGCAACAATTGCATTGATTTTTACTCACAAGCAGACTGCAGTGCATTTGGTGATTGTTATACTTCTCCATTGGAATACTTTTATTTATTTTTGATCACCAAAATATTTTGCAGTCAGTGAGAAAAACTGAAAACACTTGAGCTACCTGCTACACTGTTGCCTTTTTGTATGAGACCATGAAATTATGTTAAAAAAAACATGAATGTTTGACAGTTTTCAGTGCACCAACAACGCTAATAGAAACCTTTTAGGAAAATATTAATTTACGGTGTATAACACTTGGCTCACAGAATGCTTTCAAAAATATATACAAATCCAATTAAGTACCATGCAGATAAGTTTCCATGCATGATGTATAGAACAGGAAAATCTAAATACTGTTCCCCAGTCCTGTATCGGGCAAAGTTGAGTGTGTCAGTTGCTTCAGTGTCAATCCTCCCTTGGTGTTGATCTTAAACAAGTCTCTCTTTTATAGTGATATCCAATATACACTCTGCCATCTGTAGTAGAAAGTATTTTTACCACAATTTTCTCACTCCTAAACTGTTATTTTTAACTCCTATATCCCAGCAGTGACAGTCACACCAGTGTGCATTGTTAATTTTAATGTTGGAACCATCACACGTTGTTTGACGCATTTAATTTCAATGCTTGTACATACTGAGTGATTATTTTGGGCCCTTTTGAGCCTGTGTCATGCGTTTCTTGGGGCTGCTTGTGTGTGTGAGTGTGTGAGAGAGAGATATTTTCATCCATACTACTCTTTTCCCTGTACTGTGATCCAAGAAGTCCAAGTTCTTGATAATCTTTCAATGACAAATATCACTGAAGAGTTGATGACCTATGGGAGGAGAGCTTGAGATTGACACCAGTAACCATGTTTTCAGTTGATGGCTTTCATTGAGATGGATGAATTTCTTTCTTGAATCTGTGCTGAGATTTTGTTTTCATATAACATCTCTGATGCTTTCCAGGTTATATACAATTAGAGAAGATTATCTTAATGTTTCGAATGTAGATTTATACTATATCAATAATAGCCAAGTGTATGTTGGCTTTTCTTTTTTTAAAATTCACTTTTGATACTGTGAAAAATCTTTCGTTCAGAAAGATTAAAACAATACAGTTTTGACAAAAAATAAAGTGTGGTGTTTGTTTTCTACGTTTATCGTTTGAGTTTGGTTCACATGAAACATCCAGTGCACGGTCCGACCGAGTCGCTTTGCAATGATTGGACACGGTGGCTCGATGAGGTTTGACCCTTCCAGCGGTCCGTAGAGTATCAAGGCTTCCTGTGTTGTGTGTTGTAAACATGCGGATTAGCTTTATTTATTGAGTTGTTTGCCGGGTATTTGGTCTGTAATTCTGTGGCTTTAGTACGTGGAGAACGTCATTTTATTAAAAAATAAAATGGAAACCGAAAATCGACCCAAAAAGGTAAGTTACGCGTATTCTGTTGTTCACATCATGAGGAGATTGCACTAGCTAACACTAGCTAAAGTTAGCTAGCTAGCCAAGCTTTAAAGTGTCCCTCAACACTCGTATGTCGTTCCTTAACATTATTTTAAGCGTGGGCACGGATCTATAGATAGCGTGAAACGTATGTGTTTGAACAATATGCAGTTTGCAACTACATTTTATATGATTGTGTAAACTGCTAAAGCTACACAAACGACTAGCCACAATGCTACGATATCCACGGTCAATACGCATTTGCGACGTTTTTCATCGCACAAAAGTTACAAGTGATCTCAGAAATATTCGCCAGCCATTGTGGCAGAGTTAGCTCAGTAGAATAACACTCTAAAGAGTTTTCAGTTCATTAATAACATTCTTAAGTTGAAAACAACAGCTATAAAAGGCACAATTATGTGCTCCTTCCATATCGGCTACAATGGTGTTTGTAATTGACGCAAGTATGAAGCAGCGAAGCTTAAATGACTATCACTGCACACGCACATACATATAACTATTCGCATATCTCTTTTGAAAACAGTTAATTATTGTTGACAAACAGTCAATGGGGGATTAGGGACAGTAAATTATGTAATAGCTCTTTCCATCACAACCACAAACTATTCATTCTAAAAACAAAACAAATAAAGTTGACCATTGTTTTCAATTATGTCCCAACAGCTGTTCATTTTGTGTAAAACATGCTTGCTAATTAAAGAAACCTGGCTTTGTATAATTGGGTCATAACATGGCTCAAAGGCGAGTCCAGTCAATAGTTCAATATCCAATCACATGAGATTTAAATCATAGCGATATATTTTGTATATTGCCAAGCTTTGATAAAAGCAAGCCAAGCATGGCTGCTAAGATAAAAACCATTGTTGCAGCTAAAGATTCCAAAAAGAGGATACGTTCTTTAAACATACTGCAAAGTTTATACTTAGACAGCCCTTTTATAGGAGTGTATAAGAAAAGATGTGTGTCAGAATCTGTTTTTGTACCTGCTGTCTTTTTTCCTGCATGGTAGGATATGCATACATGTATTGTAAGGATTACACTGGATGTGTTTGAAGGCCATTCTGGCTGAATGTGGTCATGTAACCTCTGTAGAAGGGACAACAAAAGGTAACACTACTGATAAAAAAAAATGCAATGTGCTTGTGCAGAGATCGCATGGGGAGGATGGCCAATCCGGCTCCGAAGGATTGGAGGATGATGATTATGTTCCGTATGTTCCAGTCAAAATAAGAAAACAGCAAATGGTAAGTTACTGTCCGCTGACGTCTTAGTAAGGATGCTCCATTCTGATCCAGTGGTTTGGCATAGGGGTCAAGACCTTATTAAGCAGATCAGAGATGATGGCCAACCTTTCTCCATAGTATACTTGTTTCTTTGTCAGTGTCACAGCAAAGCCTGACCTCATAATGTTATCATGCATAGGAATAATCTTAGTAAGTTAAACTCAGTCAGATATGTAGATTTTATAATTTAAAACAAAATGGCACTGGTATAGGACTCGGAATCTATACTGACTCAGAAGCAGAAGAGGAAGTGTGGATGGTGCATTCCTAAATAAGGCTATCTAACACTGTAAAAGTTGTATCATTTTGTAAATTATATTTTGGTTTGGTATATTTTTGGTTGAATAACCACATTTTCAATTTTAATGCATTTTTTAAACACGTACCTGGCAGCTACAAAAGATGTTACGCCTGCGGGGAAAGGTGGTCGACGAGGAGCAGAAAGACAGTGGGGAGGAGCAGAGGGATGAGGATGAAGGTCTTGGTCCACGCTCCAATGTCAGTCTCCTCGACCAGCATCAGCACCTTAAGGAAAAAGCAGAAGGTATCGAGTTCATACACAAACTACACTGCTCATTAAACATCATGGTTCTGTGATGTCTCACCTGTATTGTGTTTTTGTATTTACAGCTCGCAAGGAGTCCGCAAAGGAGAAACAGCTGAAAGAGGAAGAGAAGATTCTTGAGAGTGTTGCAGAGGGCAGAGGTATATTCAAATTCCTGTGAAGCCATGTTAAATTCTTAATCTGATTTATTCTGATAAACATCCAGTTGTTGAAATGGCAGCAAAACTAATTCTCTCTTTCGTCTGTCAGCTCTGATGTCTGTGAAGGAAATGGCTAAAGGTATCATATATGATGATCCCATCAAAACAAGGTAAGTCTGACATCAGTGAAAAAATAATGTTAACTTTTAGTTATTTATTTATTGATTTATTTCAACATTTCATTTTACCTGAATGTTCTTCATAGCTGGAAAGCTCCACGCTACATCCTGAACATGCCGGACACCCGCCATGAGCGCGTCAGGAAAAAGTTTCACATCCTGGTCGATGGAGATGGCATCCCTGCTCCAATCAAAAGCTTCAGGGAGATGAAGTTTCCACCAGGTTACAAGACACTCTTTCTCCCACGCATGAACAACACACTGTCTACCTTGTACGGAGAAAATGTTACTGCGACATGATTAACAACTGGCAAATAATCTGTTTTTGCAGCAATTCTAAAAGGTTTGAAAAAGAAGGGCATTGTGCATCCCACGCCAATTCAAATTCAAGGAATCCCCACAGTGTAAGTACAGTAAATGGGCACTTTTCTAGTGGAATGTAGAATGTATGTTAAGTAAACGTTAACCGTTCATGAATTGACAGTGTTTTGTCTGTAGTCTGTCAGGTCGAGACATGATTGGAATAGCCTTCACCGGTTCTGGAAAGACATTGGTCTTCACTTTGCCCATCATCATGTTCTCTCTGGAGCAGGAGAAGAGGCTGCCTTTCTTTAAGAGGGAGGGACCGTATGGACTTATCATCTGTCCCTCAGTAAGACATACAAAACTATTTAATCGATGAGACAGCTCAGATTGTTGCAGGTGACTTAAGGAGTCTCCCTCCAACCTTTTGAATAAGTTTTAAAACTGTGCATGACCACCAAAGGCACAAACAATTTGACTGTTTCTACTCCAAACAGATGGCGTTGACTCTGAGCAAGCTTGCCTTTTCGCAACTAAGCATATCTGATTTTAATGCTCTCCCCTTTGTTCCAGCGAGAGTTGGCGAGGCAGACTCACGGCATCATCGAGTACTACTGCAAGCTGCTGGAGGAGGAGGGAGCGCCTCAGCTGCGCACTGCCCTCTGCATCGGAGGAATGTCTGTCAAGGAGCAGATGGAGGTAGTAAAACAGTAAGTATGAGTGAAGAGTTTGAGTGAAAAACAATCTGTTTCTGTCTATTATCCAGAATTTGTGTGTTGAGCAAAAAATGCGCAATTCAGCTACAATAACTTATTCAGAGGGCGAGAAAATAAACAAACATGAAAAGGTTAAGACAAAATGCATTACGAACTTGAATAATGTATTTTGAAAATATAAGCAGTAAATGGTTTTTTGGTCATTTTCCATCTGAACTGGTATCTCCTCTTGGTTATAGTGGCGTCCACATGATGGTCGCAACCCCCGGCAGACTGATGGACTTGCTGCAGAAGAAGATGGTGAGTCTGGACATCTGCCGCTACTTGGCTCTGGATGAGGCTGATAGGATGATTGACATGGGCTTCGAAGAAGACATCAGAACCATCTTCTCCTATTTCAAGGTGAGATTGTCCTCCGCATAATGTTTGTCAATGACATAGCTTCAAATAAGCCACACACTGGATGATACACTCAAGGATGGACATACATTCCTTATTTTTAGCTGGTTGAGCACAATCACCACTTTGTTTTAATTTACAAACTTAAAAGCTATTTTGGCATTTCTACTAAATGTGTCCTTAAATTCAGCTGGTCAATATATTTTCGAGCAGAACTAGGCCATGCAGATGCAGACAGACTCTCCCTTATTTATCTGTAGCACTGCTAACTGTCGTTTATTATACAGTCCTGATGCTTTAAGAGGCAGCATATTTCATCATCATCCAAGCATTCCAAAACATAGTTGGCCAGTAAATCCATCTTCCAGCTGGTGGACTCAATCAGTGGAGAGTTTTTTTTTTTCAGACTAAGATCAAGAAGACTGAACTTAGGAGATGTAGACGGGGATTTTGTGAGGCTACCAGAAATGAAGGCTCAATAATGTGTTATTTCTGTGTCCAGGGACAAAGACAAACCCTGCTCTTCAGTGCCACTATGCCCAAGAAGATCCAGAACTTCGCCAAGAGCGCCCTGGTCAAACCTATCACTATCAACGTGGGCAGGGCTGGCGCTGCCAGCTTGGATGTCATCCAGGTATGTTAATTTTTTTCACTGAATGAAAGGTTTTTTGTCTCAGTCAGGGAAATTCATAGCATACAATTTACGAAGCCACCGATGCGAAAAATTATTTGAAATGGAAATGATAATAGCTATCTTGTGTTTATGTGTGTGTGTGTGTGTGTGTGTGTGTGCGTGCGTGTGCGCAGGAAGTGGAATACGTCAAAGAAGAGGCCAAGATGGTGTACCTGCTGGAGTGTCTCCAGAAAACACCACCTCCTGTCAGTACCTTCACATGTTTTGACACTGACATACCAAACAACCATAACTCAAACATGTCAGATGTTACAATATATTACATTTTCATATTGACAGGTGCTCATATTTGCTGAAAAGAAGGCTGATGTCGATGCCATTCATGAGTATCTGCTGCTTAAAGGAGTCGAGGCGGTGGCAATCCATGGAGGAAAAGGTCTGCAAAACCTCTATTCTAATCAATGCAACACTCAGCAATCAGTGCATTGTTATAGTGCATGAAGAGCATAAGTGTGTATGGAGGAATGTCAAACCCAGCACCCAAAGCCCCTTTACGCCCACAGTCTTTCTGTTCAACATCCCTGTAGTTGCTCATCATTACCACCAGATGTCATTCTGGTTGCAGATGTCACCACTTCTGCTTCACAGTTGCACCACATTTCCATGGAAGTCGCCACAGACACTTTCATCATGTTTCCATTCGTCATTGTCTTGCAAAAGATTGTTTTTGTGGCAACATATGTTGTTTGTTTTTCAGACCAGGAGGAAAGAACAAAAGCCATCGAGGCGTTCAAAGAAGGAAAGAAAGATGTCTTAGTAGCCACAGACGTTGCCTCAAAGGGTCTGGATTTCCCAGCTATACAGCATGTAGTGAATTATGACATGCCCGAGGAGATAGAGAACTATGGTAAGAGGGTGTAAAATGTATCCAGTACCGCTAGAGCATCTTTTAACACATTTTTTTTGTCTAAATGTGATTTCAATTTTTATTAGTTCAGAAGCTCTAAAATTGCATTAGGAGGGAGGCAGTTAAACAGATACATAAAAAAAAAACATTACATGAAATTATCAAACGTTAATAATCAAATAAAAATGTGAAGCTTAGGTTTCAGTACCTGGTGTGACCATCTTGAGCAATAACCTCACCCAAACATTCTCTGTTACTGTCGATCGGTCTCACACGTTTTGGCCCATTCCCGAATTGGAAATTACTTGCACTCGATGTTGGTGAGCTCCCTTAAGTGATCTGTTAGCCTGAGGGAGTAAAGCAGCCCCAAGCCATGGTACTGCAACAGTCAGAATGAGGTTCTTTCTCTAGAATGCTGTGTTTTTGGTTTTCGCTGGTCATTTAAAACCAAAAATAACTTTATCCCAATTTGTTCATTTGGCCTTTAAACCTAAGATGAGCAGCAATGTTCTTCTTAGAGTAGCAATTGAGAGTGGTAGCGCCTTTCTCCTTGCTATCTGGCCATTGATGCCAGTCTTGTTCTGTGTTTATCTGATGGGTTTTTTGTACACTGACGTTAACCAATGGATTAGAGGCCTGTAGATCCTTAGAAGATACCCTGGGATTCTTTGTAACCTCCTGGGGTATTAAAACGCTTCACTCTTGGAGTGTTTTTTGTTGGATGACCACTCCTGGGGAGAATAACATTTGTATAGAAATGGGTTTGTAACCTTTTCAGCCTGGTGACCATCAACAACACTGCAGAAATGTCTTCTGGTTGATGCATGGCACACTTCCATAAACGTGTGATGAAGACCAGACTTAAGATTGGGGTTAAGATGCACATTTATCTTCTTTCAGTGGGACTCGCATCTAATTGTCATCCTATTGACTGAAACACTTGACTGTGATAACACCTTTTAAATGAAACTGATCATTTGAGAGGTTCACAAACCTTTGAATAACTTTACCTTATTTGTTATAATGTGTCCACTACATGTAGTTTTGAGGCTTGAACGAAGATCTGATCACATTTACGGTCACATTCTTGCAGAAGAACAGACAGTTCTGAAGGGTTTAAAAACTCTCCAGCAGCACTGTTAAATACGGCCTGGTTTACTTAAAGTTTGTTATCAAAACTGCTTACATCACTCAAAGGTTGGTTCTTAAAATTGTCGTATTTCAGTCCACAGAATTGGAAGAACTGGTCGATCAGGCAAGACCGGTATTGCCACTACGTTCATCAACAAAGGCTGTGGTAAGGAAAAATACCAGCTGAGACAAACATCTAATATATCGTCTTGATAATAGTGGTTTTCAGAATATTTGCAGGTATACAAGGTAACAGTGAGTGTCTGTCTTTTCCTGTAGATGAGTCGGTACTGATGGATCTTAAAGCCCTGCTAGTTGAAGCCAAACAGAAGGTTCCTCCGGTCCTCCAGGTGCTCCAGACGGGAGACGAGACAATGCTGGACATCGGAGGTGAGTTCAAACTGATAAGTTACTCTGTGATAACTTTGTGTTTCCTTTATAAATGTTCTTCTAACACAATCATTTTAAGATTAACAGTGGCAAGTTTTTTAAAATACATGGTTGTTGTGGTTTCACAGGAGAGAGGGGCTGTACATTTTGTGGTGGTCTGGGTCATCGTATCACAGACTGTCCAAAATTGGAGGCCATGCAGACGAAGCAGGTCACCAACATCGGGCGGAAAGACTACCTGGCTCATAGTTCAATGGACTTCTAAGTGTTTTTCGTTCGAGGGAAGATCCTCCAAAGCTAAAAGGAATTCACTTCTGAGAAAAACTGTGTGTGTCATGTCACTGAACAAAGGAAGTGTGTTGTTATCATCAGCTAAATTTAGTCTGGAGGTCCGTCAGAGAAAATCGATTGCTCAGTTGTTTTTTTTTAACTTTACCTTGTCTTGCCCAACTCTGTCAGCCTTTGTAACATACATTTTTGATACTCTAATTGTAAATAAAACCTCTATACCTGCTGTGATCTCTTATTCTACTTCTTGCTAAATTTAAAGGTGTGTTGCTGGTTATGTGGGGAAGTTGCTAAAACCAGCAGAAGAATGTAAAAGGAAGTTTTACTAAAAAAAAAGAAAAAAAGAAAGAAAAAACACAATTCACAACCAAGTCTTCTTGTCTTTTGCAATAGCTGATCAGAGATATCCTGACTTTAAGCCCAGTCAGACTTACACAAGTTCACATCAGAATGATAGCTGCTGCAGACATAAAGGAAAGTTTAGCAGCACTTTAACTCTAATTTTAGCCTCCTGGGTAGTTACATCTTGACCACAGAGAAACAGGTTGTGCTACAGTGGATTTACAGACAAAGCTCACAGGCATGGATGTCATCTTCAAGGAAGGGATGCTGTACCTTCAGGGGGTCAAGTTTGGAAAAGTAAGTTTTACAGAAACAAATTGAATGTACTTGAAAAGGGTATAATTATAATGTGTTTTTGGAGTCAATGTGGTAAATGGATGTGCAAATGTTCGGCAATATGAATGTTTTTCAGAGATGCTTAATCATGACATGGAGCATATAACATCCAAAGTAATTTCATGCCATGACACTTCTAAAACCTTTGAGTTGAAGCTAATGCGAATGTTTAGTCTGCGGATACTTTCTCAGTATTTGTTACAGCTGTCAAAGCTTCACTCTTGGTCGAAAGGACTAAACACGTCTTTGCAACCACATCATTCAAGACACCTTTTGGTTTGAGCTATCAGCCTTGCTATTTTTAAATGTTCATAAAGATATTAAGAGGGGCTAGTAAATATGCAAAATAATGTTAGTAAGCTAACCTTAAGGTTTATTTGATATGAAGTGGATGTGCACTTCATAAATACATGTATAGGTTTACTGACTCGCTTTGAATCCCACATCAGTGTTAGCAAAACTGACACACACACACACACAGTGGAATATCGAGTGATACTATTGTTCAGGTCAATGTGGAGATGATTCAGTTTGACCACGTGGATATAGCTGAAAATGGTCTCAATATTTCCACAATCACTTTCAGCTTCCAGAAATGCAGTACTGCTTTTTCCACTCAATAATCTCACTGTAATCTTGCTGCGTCTGTATATTCAGACCGAATCATGAATTTCTGGTATCAGTAATAACTGAGGCTGGTTGCATATGTTTTAATTTGGTTTCAAAGTCACAAATCATTAATTAGATTGTATCTGGGCCTAATTTTGGCAATGTGTTAACTAGTAAAGTGTTGTAAACATCACCCGCAATGCTATTTTGCTTCATAAAGATCTTATAGGATGACTAAGGTTTGATAAATCATATTTTGGATCAATTTTCGTTTAAGAAAATGCCTCCGGTGTGTTTTTTTACTGCCCCCTCAAAAACTGTAAATGCGACTGCAAATGGGCACAGTGGATAGTTTCTGCAACATTCTGGCCCTTAATCGAACATCAGGAACATCTTATGCAATATTCAAGCAGTAGCAGTGTGACAGTAATGCACAGGAGACCATTTTTACTCCAAAAACACAAAACAAATGTTAATCAGATTAAAAAAATGTTGTATTTGGTACATTTTGAGCAAAGATATGAAACACATAGTGCTTCGGAACAGACGTGAAATAAACAGAAAACAAGTTGAAATGTTAAAAACAACAGACAAGATAAAAAAATAGGGCTGATGATTATAAACTAATGAAATAATAATAAAGAAGAAACAATGAGCGGATGAAACACAAAGCAAATTATCTTGTAGGTAAAAGGAAGCTAGACAAGAGTATTTATTAACTGTCTGTTTACTAAACAGTTGCATACACACTTAAATCTACAGAGAGGCCGTTTTCAAGCCAGAGGGTGAATGATAATCGTAATAATCAAGATGTGCATAAACAAAAGTGTGAATGTTTCCTGTGAGAGAAATGACCTAAAAACAAGCCCTTGGTTCTTAACCAGAGGTGTAGTGTTAGGAGGGAAGGCAATCAAACAGATCCATCCAATCACTGACTGGTAAATTTCTACAATGTTGGCAAGACTCAGTTCGTCATGTGAAGCAGAAGCGCAGAGCGGTGTGTCGTCTGTATAACAATAGAAACAGATGCCATGATTGCTAATGTCATAACATAATACAGGATCTAAACCAGTCATGAGCAGTGCCAGAGAGCCCACTTAATAACGGTCACTTCTTCCATTTGCTCCTGCTGTCATCTACAACAGAGATCATGGCGGAAGATGTGGGCGGTGCTTTTTAAACCCAGCTCCACAGGAGTTGGGCGTTTGGAGCTCTGCACCGTACTTGACAACAATGCAGTCATAGACCAGATGAAGATCGGTTGGCAGAAAACTCCAGAGAGGAAAGTGGTGCGTCTGAGGGACTGCCTCAGTGCCGATCCTGCTCCAAAGGAGTCCTGCCCCCCTGGGTGCACAGCTTTCTACCTAAACACCATTCAGTGCAACTACACCCTGGCCTCCACAGCCAGCCAGGACTGGCTAAAAGCCCTCTGTGTTCTAGCCTTCCAGGTATCACACATCCCTTCTTTTGACCAGTGCAACTGTCCTGTTTTCTGTTTTACCGTTATCATTTGGGAAAGGTGGGGATAAACCTTACCCATTATCAGAGATAGATAGCACAATGAGGAAGTTAATACAGTATCTGTAACTTCTGTCACCTCACTTCTCTAATTCTTGTGCTTGCACAAGCTGTGTACTTTCTTGCATCTTACCTCTTAAAAGTCATAAAACGTAGATAAGAGCTTAGTGTACAGTCCTTGTAATGTTTATCTTGCCACTGTGTTTACAGAAGGATCCTGGAGAATCAGACAAAGGGGGTTTCGAGGGAGGAAATGGCTTGACAATGGAGGACAATGAACTTTACTCGTCTTGGAAAACAGGTAATGTTCGTCACTCTGCAGACCAAAGCTTATCAAGTCAAAAAAATGTCTTCCAACCTACAAGGTGGTTAACTTAATGGTCAAATGTGTAAGATAGTTGATAATCCGGTCTCATTCACAACCCGTCAAATACCAATGCCTAAGGTTGGTGGCCAGCCCGACTTACCAGCCCAAAGCATCGGTATTTGACAAGTTCGGAATAAGACTCAGCAATTAATCTTACAAAGGTAAGTGGGAGGGAGAATGGTCTGATTTTTTTTGGCCCATATTGTTTTATTCTCATCCCTTATTTATATTCAGACAGTGTTATGTTGAAGAGATATCCACTGAAGTTAGCATGCTAACCAGCTTGCTTTGGCCTTTCCATCTTAGATGCTTGCTAGCAGTGTAAGCACCAACACTCCCCCGGAACTCCAAACTCACTGTCTGTCTGGACTCCTAGCTGCATGGCTAACTGAGCTAACTAGCTAATGGTGGCTACAGTTAGCAGCACTTACTCTCGTGATAATCTTCCCACTTTTCGTTTTGGGTATGAATTGACAGGTGGCCAATTCTTACATATGGAGTCACAACCTAATATACTGCTGGGCCATGTATGGTCATAGGTTAGCGGTGTCAATAATATGAATTCATTGATAAGAAAGGCTGATCTGTGATATTCTGAAATAACTGAATGACATGGTTCGGCTACATTTAAGTAAAAGTTATAAATGTGGTTGCAAAAGCGATATTTTCCACTGATATAAAGATTTTTGATCAGAAGTACTAATTCTAAATATAGCTTTTCTAATTAACTCCCCATGCTCTTAATTCACTTCTATCTGCAGGATTTCTCTCGCTTTTCTGACTCACTCTGTAATGAGTGTTTTGTCGGAGTGATTGTTATCTGGTAGACGTACGTACGTAGAGCTGCTTTCTCTCTGTGCTGTCAAAGAGCGAAAACCATCGTCTCTGCGTCTCACACCAGTAGGTTTTATGTTGATTTTTCAGTTCCTTTCCCTCACACTGAATATCAGGTATTGTTCTGTCTCTGTGGCAACCGAGGGCATTTGAGTTTAGACTGGTTATTGATTTGTCACGAAGCTGGTGTATTGTGCTTGTGGGTACCCTACAGACCAAGGGAGGCATGGACCACATCTGGCTTAGAGGGCAAAGTGTGTACCAAGTAGAACATAAGTTATGTGCAATAACTCCAGATGACATGAGCGCTCTGAGCAGTGGGCCCCACTTCTCCCTTAAAGTGAAACTCTCGTCAGAAAGCAACCAAGGCTTTATTTGTGAACAATTATGAGTCAAACCTTCGTGTAAAAGCATAATTACGAGGAAAGAGGCACTTTTAAGATTTACCGTAGTTTCGTTTTCGGGCAAGCTAATTTTCAATGCGGTGCAGGGGCACTTCTAAGCTAGCATCAAAATCGCTAAACACTAAGAAGGCTCGACACAACATGAAACTTTGCACGTAGTATCACCAGGGTCTCTACACATGAACACGAGCATTGAAAACGTTGTTTGTGTACACAGAGTTTACTAAAACGAAGGTTTTTGAACTACTCACGTTAGTAGCTGTATCTCCAGTGCGCCGCCGTCATGGCAGACAAAAAGTGTCGATCCCCGAGTGCGACCTAACAGGAAGGCATGAGGAGCGGTCCCCCATTACTCTCCTGCCTGTTAGGTCGCACTCAGGGATCAACACTTTTTGTCTACCATGATGGCGGCGTGCTGGAGTTGCTACTGCTAACGTGAGTTGTTGTGATACTACGAACAAAGTTTCATGTTGTGTCGAGCCTTCTTAGTGTATTTAAAGATTTTGATGCTCGTGTACGAGTGCCCCTGCACTCCAGTGAAAATTAGCTTGCCCGAAAACGAAACTACGGTAAATCTCAAAAGTGTCTCTTTCCTTGTAATTATGCTTTTACACGAAGGTTTGACTCATATACAATGACAAATAAAGCCTTGGTTGCTTTCTGGCGAGAGTTTCACAGGAAACTTTTTCAAATTCATACTAAGTGCTTCCCTCTGGGATTACATTTAGCATCGTGGCTACTGTTAACTGACTCTCTGATAACTGTCTAAAGCATAAGGTAAGAATCCAAATTTGACTTAGAGACCAGGATCTCAATCCTATTAAAAAAGGGTGACGTAAAACACCTGGCTGAAATAATAAGACTGCAGATTTAGCTACTTACTGATCTGTTGAAGGAATGCCTGTTTTGACCCATTTCGAGTCCCAATGGTAAGAGGAAACACATACGAGTGAGGGAACAGACTTTGACACAACACTGACGCTTTCCATTGAGTTAATGCCCATCAGTTTACTCTCATGTGTCACTCTCCCTCTTCACCTTCCTTGTCTCCTCCGTCAGCAGGTTCTTTTTCTTTTGCAGTGTAAAGTTTCCACCGTTAATCCAGTTGTTGCCTCTTCATGTTTTGGTTGTGCAATGGCAGACACACTTCCTTCGTGATGTAATTGGTCCTTCGTTTTTTTGAGAAAAATTAAGCCCAATGTGCAGGACGAGTAGTGTAGTGACAACAAGGATTATTGGGAACCAATCCATATGTGTGCCGTGTCATTTCTTTCACAGCCATTGCATTGTGCAATCCGTATTTAATTCAGAATGATCAGTTAAAGCAAACAAATTTGTCTATTGGCAGCTTACACTAACTGAGGAAAGGGAGCATTTGACCGGTCTCAGCTCATCTTATTCACAAGGTGAGACCAAGACGGGTCCTCTGCAGACTAAAACTCTTCATTGCTGCGCAAGTGAGAGATGAACTCACCAGTGATATCCTCATGCTCATAGCATCTGGAGTTATGGTGCATAACTAACGCTTGTTACAACTCGAGAGTAACGACACTTTGCCGACGGATGTTGTAACTTCATCACTTTCTCAGTGAGTCAGACATTCATATTTACACAGCTGCCTCCGGCCTCGCTGTGGTCAAACCAAAATTCAAGCTTCTTCCCGCCTCAACCAGTAATTTTCGGACATTCACAAAATCCGCAAACATGATACTATTGCTAAAGGCGAGTACAAAAATGATTAATGGGTGAGAAGGGTTGAGAAAAAGGGGGAAAGCATCTGATGCTGAAGCAGAGTTCAATACAGCAATGAGCGATTTATGCTTACATTACATGTGCATTTCCATTGCCTTTTAAAGTGATGTGGATAATCTGGCTGGTTTATCATAATTTATTAGATTGACTGGTTTTTGCCCCATTAAAGTAAACTGTGGTGATGCTGCAGCGCTCTCATATGAGCACATTACCTGTTGAGTGTTAGTGTCATAGCCAAGTATACTCAAATTAGACTCAGGTTGTAAGAACTCGAATTATCATTTAATAAGGTTGTAAAACTAATTTGGTGAGTGCATTACATTAAAAGGAAACAGACCAAGAAAAAAGCAAGCAGTGAGGTTTTGGATGTCATCAGAAATTCAAGACTTCAGCAGAAAGCTAGAATATGTGTGAGCGGTAGCTATAGCCACTAATTTATTCAAACATGAATGCCGGAATGTATTAGTGTCAGCAAGCTCTGGCTTAAACAAATTTATTTCTTTTTATTTCCTAATGGATTACACTTTTCCTGAAAAATCCGGGCAGCCCAGTCACATGGGGAGATTAGTAGAGTGCAAGCGACTTTTAAATCAGCATTTTTCCGTGTGAGAATGTATTTGGTGTACAGTTATTCCCTTTGCTGATGCATTGCTGCTCAGACCTCATATAGAAAAATTAATACTTTCATGTGTAGTGACGCTGCACTAACCGCAGCGTGCTGTGATTTGTAAAGGCAAATATTTTGCTGTCTGCTCATTCTTAGATCGGAAGCCTCCTCCAAACCAGTACCAGGTGACTATCCAGAGCACTGAGGCGTCCAGGAGGTGCCAGCTGTCTGGACAGTATCTGGTCTGGCCAGAAAAACAGGCTTTGACACTGCTGGCCATCAACACTGGCCACACCATCTATCGCTGGCCATACATACTGTTACGCAAATTTGGACAGGTCGAGGTAAGGAACTTCTCATATTCCACACTCAGCCATTAGCTGGTTAGCTTCACCTAGCATAAAGAGAGAAAACAGAGGGAAACAGCTAGCCTGATTCTGTCCAACGGCAACAAAATCTGTCCACCAGCACCTCTACAACTCACCAGTTAACACACTACACGCTTTTTTTTTTTTTTTTTTTACAGTTTTACGTTCAACAGAACAATGCTAGCTATTGTCCCCTGCTTTACAGTCTTGTGGTAAGCTAAGCTAATGGGCAGGTGACTCCAACTAGATACAATACTGAAATCAAAGTGGCGCATTTCTTTGTATTCTTTGGCACAACCAAACTAATTGTTCTCCCGTTATCAGTCCTATGTCGGCCTAGCCTGAATCCCTGGATGGAGACTGTGGGTATAAGCCTGCTGTCAGCTCACTATTTCAGTCAGTATTAGCTTCCCCTTCCACATCTACATGTTAGCTTTCAAAATCTCTATCTCTACATAAAACAAAAACCCCAGATACTAACAATATCAACTTACTGTGACCCCAACTCAGTTGCTAATGATAGAATGTAAACAAGCTAGCAATTATTATCTTTCCTTTTGCAGGAATTTGTTGCTGCATCGTTGTTTTTATACTGCTCAAAACAATTGTGATTGGTTTGAAAGGAGACCTGTTATGCTTTATCATTTTTTACCCTTTGCTTTAGTGTTTTATACAGATTATTATGTAAGAGATCTTGAACGTTAAAAAGGTAAAAGTCCACCAACAGCACCAACAGAAGCTCCTCTCTCCCACAGAAAACACTGCTCCTGTAACGCCTCATCAGTAGGCCCGCCTTAACCTCTGTGACTTTGTGACATCACACTATGATTGGGTTGGAAGTGGCTAGGTTGAAACATAAGAATTGATTTAGAACAGCTGCTCTGTTGTTGTTGAGTTGCTGGCTCAGGCATGTGTGAGCTGACCAATCAGAGGAGTCATACAGGAGGGGAGGGGCTTAAAGAGACAGGAGCTAAAACAGTGTTTCAGACGGCACTGGACAGTAGGAGGAGAGTGATGAGTTTTTCGAGAGTAGGTGCTAGTTGTAGTTTATTATGTCCAATACATATATTAAAGCGGTATTTATCTTCTCATCTGCCTCTTAGCAAGAAAGCTTTCCTCTAAGATGTGGATGTGATTGCAGGGTGGATTCAGCATTGAAGCAGGCCGGCGCTGTGACTCAGGAGAAGGCGTGTTCATCTTCCTGTCCAGGCATGGTCAGCAGATCTTCCAGACAATATTAAATGAGTGCTCTGTGAAGAAAAGTGCATCCATCCAGCCCGCCGGCGTCCAGAGATCAGCTATCGCCCTGCCGCCTATCATCTTCCCAACTACAAGCAACCAGCCCACCGTTCCTCCTGTCAGTAATCCAGCATATGTTTCTGTGAAAACAGACCACGAGTCTGCCTGCCACTACTCTACTATTGAGGACATCTCTCGACTAAACCTAAAGCAGCCATCGCTAGGTAAATCATATCTCTCTAACAGCAAGGAGGCTGTGGGAGAGGAAGATGAGGATGAGAGGTATCACTCCCTGGACGACAGACTTTATTCCAATGTAAAGAGGGCCACCCCTCCTATTACCAGAAAAGATCAGTCAAAACCGAGCACAGACACAGAGTGCATTTATGCTGATGTGAAAATACACAATTCTACCTTAAATCCCCAGCTGCAGCACTCCTCATCATCACCCATCCTATATGGTTCTGTTGTTTCCCAGCCTCCTCCCTGCCCACTTCCTCAAGCTGCTCCCCTCACCCCACCCAGGGCCCGGTACCAGCGTCAGCCCCCTGCGAACAACTACATCCAGCCAGGGTACAATGCACAGGCACAGGCAGTGGATGACATGAAAGAGATGGAGGAGGCCATCAGCTCCTCATGCAATACTCCCCCCTCTGAGGCCCCTGGCAGTTTTAAACACAGGCTGGCAGAAATCATTTCCAAGGACCTGGCAAAGTTCCAGCCACTTCCTCCCTCCGGAGCGGGCAGCCCCACATTTTCTCAGTAGGCTATTAGTTAACAGACAGTTTTACCCGTGATAGACTGTCATAAAGCTTAATTAGTTTCTTTATTTCTTTGAAATCCCTCAGCTGGGAACATTAGGCATCAGATCTTGGATTGCAGATGTTTGTGTGCTTATCTGCAGCGATGGAAAGTAGATTTACTGAAGTACGACGTTGAGGTACTTTTTGTGTTTTGTTTCCATTTTGTGTTTGTGTCCACTTTATACTTGTACTCCAGTACATCCCAGAGACAAATAATGTACTCTTTGGTCCACAACAGTTATTTTGACAGTTCTAACTACTTTGCAGAGTCAAATTATTAAAACAAAATATAATCAACCATAGTATGATGATGTATTTTTATGGATTAAGCTACCCAGCAGTTGCAAAAGTAGTTTAAATAAACTCATGTCAACCAGCTGTAACTTCAGTGATTGAAATCCAATAATATAATATATTCTGAAATGGGCTGTTCTTTTGTCACCTTTACTTTTGGTACTTCAAGTATATTTTGATGCTAATAATGTCGTCCTTTTACTTGAAGATCATTTCACCCAAAACATTTTTTTTTTGTTATTATCTACTTGCCCCCATGCCCCCCCAAGTTGGGTGAGTTGTCGTAGGCCACACAACATTTCTGGAGCTCTACAGCAAAACCATTCTACCAGCATTCTACCAAACAACTGAAGTAGATGTGGAGTTGATGGGGACAAGTCTCTGGGGATCTCTTATTGATCTGAAAAGACAATATCTACACCCTTGATGTTTAGTTGAGCTCACGCACCTACTGACAACGGGGTGCAAGACTTTTAACTTAGCAGCTGCAGTGATGATTTCGACTTCAAACAGGTGTAAATAACTTCTTTTTTTTAAAGTTATAATATCAGGTATTCCACAGATTTGGTTTATGCTTGATGACCTGTATGGAGCCATTTTATGATTCTTTTCAGTTGATTTTGTACATTTTAGGAGTTAGCATTTAGGAGAATGCTACTACACTGTTTTGCCGTGAAGCTCCAGAAATGTTTTGTGGACAACAAACGTCTACCGACTTGAGCAAAAGAAGATAATGGCTGAAATTTTCATTTTGGGATGTCAGGTCGGCCGCCATGCGAAAGCGTCAGTATTTGGCGAGCTGGGAATTCTTACAAACTGGATCTTTAAGAAAAACTCTGAATGCCACCTTGACTTGTGACAGAGTATTTCTTTACTTTGTCTTTACTACTTTCACTTCACTAAAAAGCTCCTCTTTGTTAGCGTTTTAAAAGTACTTCTTCCACTATCTGTGGTATCTGTATATTGTATGTGTGTCTATGTATCTGGATGTTTACTCGTTGTTAGAGAATATGTCCTGCAGTATAGTGAGCTGAATGCACACCTGGCTGTTTCATTATAAATAGCTTTGTTACATTAAATGAGATACACACATATCTTGGACTTGCTTCCCCCAGTTTATGTTTTTGCTTCTAAATCATTCATAAGTGAATAAAGAGGGTTTTTTTCACTTTGTAAATCAAATGTTTACTGCCTGTAAACACCAGGAACCATTGTTGTTTTTTTGGTCTGAATACTGCAATTTTTGGAAATGGATGCTTCAGTCTGCTCCACGTGTTGGAAACACTGCCATAAAAATGAAACGTAGCATCAAAAACATTTTTTGTTTTTTTATTATTATGCAAAACAATCCGCATAAAATAGCTATACATAAATATCAAAATAATTGTTTTTTTTATTTTTTATTTAGACAAATGTCACCAATGACACTGAAAATGTCTTTAGTGATGGTTCAGGCTATAAAGTGCATTAAGAAAAGGCCCCTGGGAGTTCATCATGGCCCCGTGGAAGACAAAAGTTCAACGCCTCAGACTTTTCTTTTAGTATTACCTGCTTTTTTTTCCACATTTGGCAGCGCATCTTCTAGGCTAAATGACAGGAGAGCATGTCGGACTATGTGAGATCTGGTTGTGTCTGTATCAGATCTGCAGGGGAGGAGAAGTCTCTGTTACTGTCTCCCGCTCTGACTTTCCTCCATGTCACTGTAATGCGATGACTCTCCATCACTGCTGCTGGAAGAAGTCGATTTATTTGACCCCAGGTCAGATGGAGAGCCGAGTATTATGAGGTGGCCCACGGAGGCGCAGGGGTCCCGCTGGTCCCCGGTCAGCTGGTTCGGGGGCTGCAGGGAGTGAATCAGATTCCTCCGGGCGGTCTTGTCGGCCGAGCTTGGACTCCTGCACTCCGGGTGAACCACACCCGTCAGGAGCTCCGACAGCTCGGTGATGTAGATCTGCGCCATTTGGAGGGTGTCATACTTGGACAGCTTCCTCTCGTTTTCCAGGGAGGGGATGACGCTCCTCAGCTCGTCGAACGCCTTGTTCAGGCCGTGCATCCTCCTCCTCTCCCTGGCGTTGGCTGCGACGCGCCTGTGTCTCTGGGGGCCGAAGTGGCTCACCGTGCCTCCCTCTGACGCCTTGTCGGAGTCCGTCTCTGTGGAGGCGGACACGCAGTCAGGGAGTTCACTCATGGGCGCAAGTTTGTCCAGTGAAAGATCTGCGTCCCGCCTGGAGAACGCGTGCAGAGAGTTCGAAGAAATCCATGTCTTGGAGTTGATGTGGGCCAGGTTGCGCTGATGCTGCAGCAGGCTGAAGTCCTCCGGGTACTCCGGCCAGCCTGAAAGCTCTGCCTTTGCAGTCATCACTGTAATGTCCCGGTGTGGTGGTGGTGGTGGTGGTGGTGCACGGCAGGGAGAGGTCACAGGGAAGACTCTGGCTGGTGCCCTGGTCTCTGGAGCGGTCTGCACTGCTGCGCCAGCACTTTATACAGTCACCTTGGTGTCACTCCCAGCAGCCCTGACAGCCCCGCAGCCTCAGGAGGCAGCAGCCAATCGCACCATCCCCTCTGACCCTGTCAAGGAACAATTAGACAAAGCTTCACTTTTTTTTTTTCTTTTCTCCCATTGTGCATTGTAACTCAATCACGACTCTGTTATTATCCCCACACAGAGGGGCGCGCACAGTATTAATCATGAAGGAGCGTGGCTTTTGGTAGGTTTGATCTAATGAACTTGTTTAGCAATTCAATTCAAATCACTAAAGTTCTCCATAAATAAAAAAACTAACAAGTGAGCATGCCAAAACTGTTTAAACAAGGTGTGACTGCAGTCTGGACTATAAAGGTGCAGTACATAGATATTTTAATCAGAAGGGAAAGATCTTCACTGACTTTAAAAAAATATATATTATTATTATTATTATTCTTAAACAAACCATAATCTTTTCAGGTCATTTTGTTTATTATTCAGCTCAATTTCATACTGTTTTACTTTGTTTATATGTGGCGGTCCCTGCCACCTGTCTAGCTTCAAACAGTATTCTGGGGACCTTGTTTTCCTCTGAGAACAGCTGGTTTATGGAAGAATTAATAGATTCATCTTCTCCAAAACTACACAGTGCCCCTTTAGAGTTTTCCAGAAATACATGAAGTAACAAGTGTGCATGTCTAAATTGTTCAAATTATGACCGCAGTCTGGATTTTTATGAAGGTTTTCTGTTGTGTCTCCCCCCGACTTATGATTTATGATTTCATAGTTCATCAGATAGATTGACAGTTTGTTTTTGTTGTGCAGTTAAGAATAGACTTTTAAGGATCACCATCATCATCATCATCATCCTCATCATCCGTGGACTGTTCCATGGAAAATGATTGTGGACATCTTTCTCATGAGCAAAGGAACTGGCTCCTTAATTGGCTCTGACCCTGGAGGGATCTGTTGCCAAACAAACAGTAAAATGTGGACAATCTTTTGCGGATTATTTGCAGATGAATAATAAAACGAACAGGTGGAAGGCCAGGCTGAGACACACCTGTCTATAGCAGGGCCATGATAACCGATAAGTTGTCTCAGGGCGATTTATGAATCATTTATTATGCTTCTTCTTCTTCTTCTTCTTCTTCTTCTTCTTCTTCTTCTTCTTTCTCCTTCTTCTTCGTCATCATCATATAACCACCATAATGAGATTTGGTTTCCTCGGTGACAACAAATCAAGCCCAATAAATTAATTTGGATTGGTCACGCGGCCCCCTGTGCCTATCAGCTGTTGTCCCCTGGCACCTCGCACGAGCTACACACCTCTGTGTGTCACCCACGTCTCCCATATGCTGCCCACAGTGACAACCCCCCCCCCCCCCCCCTTCCCTCCCTCCCTCCCTCCTGACAGTCACTGCTCCGACACAACACAACCCAAGAGCTAATCACTCATCAGGTCATCCATTACAGCAGAGGAACTACTAGAGCAGCGGCAGCAGCAGCAGCAGCAGCGGATCTGTCCGGTGGGAGATCAGAGATGTTGTGATGATGGGGACTTGGATAAATTTGGCATTCAGCGTCCTCCCTCCCTCTCTCCATCGCTCCCTCTCTCCCTCTCTGAGACAGTCGGGGTCGAGCTCTGGTTAGAGAAAATCACCGTGACCTGCCTCTCCGCCAGCAGTGTAATGAGGCCTGGTCTTTAGTTGAATAAATCGGCACGCTCTCCGTCCCGGGGTGTCCATTCTTTTTTCTTTTTCTTTTTCTTTTTTTTTTTTGGACTACATGAATATTTCATTCCTTCAGCACCACCGCCAGAGCAACAGCCTGTAAACCTGCGCACAGCCCCTTTCAAAATGCGGCCACACTTCCCATCTGGTGCTGGGCGGGTGCGGGGTGGGTGGGTGGGAGGGCGAGGAGGTGTGAGGAACATTTCTGAGGTCAGCTTCGGTGACCTCCTGCAAGAGACAGACTGAGAGACAGAAAGAGAGACTGGTGTGTCCCACCAGGCGTGGAAGGGGGGGACAACGTGGCTGTCATCCGGGCGAGTTATGGCAACTATGAGAGCAGGTCCGAGGCTTCTGTGGGGGCCCTGATATGCAAAATCCTATTCCTCCTTTCCTCACAAGTTAGAGAGTTAGCTGTAACAGGCTGCTCTCCTTATTTACTTCAGTGAAAGTAGAATGCCACAATGCAGAAATACTCAATTACAAGTGAGAGTCTGCATCTAAAATATATACTCAAGTACTATAAAAGTGTTGATAAAAATCACCTTTCACCACTGCAGATAAGTGATACTGTGACGTAAAGCATTGATACATAATTGTAAAAAGCACTTGAGCAAAAGTTTAGATGTCCTGTGAAAGTATGACTGCTGGTAAAAGTGAAAGTCACCCATGAAGTTTCAGTTCAAATGCAGAAGTAAAATTGTGGCAATAAATGTACTTATGTATCGAAAGGTAAAAAAAAAACAATTACATGTATTTACATGCATGATTATACTAGTGTAGTAAAAAAGTACCCAAAAATCACACTGGAGTACAGAGGCAGACTCAGGATGTTTAAAAAAATAAAAATAAAACGGGCACCAGTGTGCAGAAAGTTGTGATACATTAATAGTTAAGAGAGGGAACTACACCATCTATTGTCCACTAGAGGGGCACCCCAGAGGGCACTTTATCATGTTTTATCATCCAAGAGGACACATTCACTGCATTGATTTGGGACACGGGGGCACCAGGTGGGGCAAAGTGCTTGAGTAAAAGTAATCATGGTGAAATATTACTTTGTTAAAAGTGAAAGTGGCCCGTATGAATAATATGTATTGTAAAGCATCTGATATTAAATTTACTGAAGTATCAAAAAATATTAGACATATACACAGAGTCTGTTGTGAACTCTGCATACAGAAAATGACACCAGTGTCTGGTGACCTGTTCAGATTGTGTTTTCATACAAACAGACACCTGTAAACATTAAGTCATCAGCAAGACACCAGCTGTTTTACTGTTTTATTAACATGTAACCAAATGAATTTGTTTAAAATGTAGTCCCCCTCTTATTTCAGCAGAGCTTATTAACACCCCCCACAGCCAAAATAGCAACCAGCTCCACTATTAACTATTATTCCTTGCGGCTACTCGTCCTTCAGGTGCTTGTGATCCAACCCAGGACCCAGCAAAGATTGAACATGGACAGATTCCTGGGTTTAACCTACAGATATGTCTAGAAAAAAAGGCTCCTGGGCTTTCTGTCTAAATACTATTTTCTCTCTGCCCGAGCTCCTGGCCTCTCTCTCAGCTACAGCTAGACGGTAAACATGGCTGACTGTGGCAGAATGTAAAAAAATTGGACCAATTTGCTCACAGCGAGGACCTGTTTGTTCTTTGCCTTTATGTGCAACTTGTAAACTCCTATTTACAGCGGCTCAAAGTACATGTAAGTCGAGAATAAACACGGCGCAGTAGCTTTTGTAGCTGTCACACACACAAATATCTATATGCTTCAGTAATGGAAGCCTGACAGGCTGGCCGTACCGTCGAATACAACGGCACCTAATGCAAAAACAATCCACTATCTCGATGGTGGATGGCACAAAATGCCTGAACAACATCACTGCTCGGATTATAGCCTACAATGGTTTCACAATTTGTTAGTGACTTGGCAACCACAGCTGCCAGATGACGCCGGTGATGGAACCTGGCAACACGCCCAACACTTTATCCTAACTATTCAAACCCTGAACCAGTCGACCACAGCAGCACCCACTTGTGTCAACATGTGCTCTATCAGGGCTGCTGTTTACTCCAGGTAGCGGGTTTTTTAGCAGCGATTGGTCGTGTTTTTTTTTTTTTCATCACTCCTGGGCTGATAGTGGAGAGTCTGAGAGCCCCTTCAGGATGACAATACGTCGTCTCATCGTTCTAATTTCTAGTAAATGAAGCAGACCTAATAGTGAAATTAAAGCAGTCCTCATTCCACTGGGGACGCTTTAAAACCTCCTCAATTATCCCCTGGGAACCCGCGAGGAACTGTGGCCCCGAGCAATCTATAATTAATTCAATGTTATTTCTGAGGCTTTAACTTTAAAGCATTGTGTCTCTGTTTCATTGTCCACCTGTTCAAGACATGAGAACACCTTATGAGAGCTGCGTTACATCCATAATGATAAAAAAAACAAAAAACCCACACAGGCTTGAGGAGTTAGTCATTTCGCAGGGATGTAATCTTGTTACAATTATCTAATTAGCTCTCTGGGGAATAAATGATAATTTTGTCACTAATTAAAGGGGAAATTGGACGTTTCTCATAAAGAACTACTCAAATTAAACCCAAGTAACCTCTCATTTATTATTAATTTATTCCTCGTGAGTTATAGGCTGACCTGTTTAAAGGGGCGCTGTGAAGTTTTGTAGAAGGAACTCAGAATGGTAATATTTACAATAATAATGGGGTAATAATACAAACTCAGAAATATTTTTTTTTTCCATGACTTAATGAACAAGCTGTTCTCAGAGGACAATTAGATTCCCAGAATATGTTTGAAGCTATAACGGTGGCAGGGTCCACCACATATAAACAAAATAAAACAGCATGTCGTTTAAGTTAAGTTTGTTTATTTTGTTTATTCAGTCATGAAAACAAAGAGAGTTTGTTTATCTAGTTTGTTTAAGCATGAAATAATCATTCACTGACGATCTTCCACAAACTACATACTGCACCTTTAAAAACTCACCTGTCATGCTCACAATGGGATGAATTAACCCCAGGAGTAAATTAGAATGAATAACTGGAAGTACACTTTATGATCTCACATTTTTTCATAATCCTTATTACATCCATTAATCAGGATGACATTGTTATTTACAGGAAACATTTCTTGGAATTATTTGGTAAATTATGGACCCATACAGCGTTACTAACATGGCAATAGATCTTATGACACAGACAGAGCTCCATAAATAAATATATGAATTCATAAAACTGTAATAATCACAGGAAATTGGGCTTTTTAGTTCAGTATTACCTGAAAACATACACAATATATTATATTAAATTGTATTCTTCAGTTTTGACCCATCTGTCCTTACTATAATTAAGTATAATATTGGTGATATGTGGATAGAAAAATGCTTTTATCGGATGTAATTATCATACCAACAGGTGTACAGGAGCTGAACGCCAGAGTTTCCTGCCTCACTGGTCCATACAGTGAGCCCCCTCCCGTCCCGTCCCGTTGTGTTTTAATTAAAGACTCCTTAATTTCGTAACAATAGAGCGTCTCCACTTTTTTTCCCCCTTCACTTCCACAGAATCGTTCACAGAGAACAGTGAAGCTCTTGATGTCGGGATCGGTCTCCTCTGTAATTATCCTCACTCACCCGAACATACCGGAGGTGCTTCTGCTGAGCAAAGAGAGACGCAAATTCAGACGCAAATTAGGACAATTAGCGGCCTCATTAATTTGGGAGAAGGGAAGTAATATTCTGGTTAGAGTAACGGTTCATTAAGTCAATGTTATCTGTGGTGGAGGGCTAATTGATGAACTCTGAGAGGAGGGCGAGAAGAAGAAGATGAGATGACTTGTGATAGGACAGTGCCGACTTCAGCGTGGGACGCGGTTATACACAACCTCTGTGTGCTTATAAGACACACCCCGTCTCTACTTCTCGCGATGTCTTAGAAATCTCGTCTCCGCAGGGTGTCGTCTTTTTCTATAGACGGGGCCCGCAGGGGTCCGCAGTGTGCTCAGCATGACGGGGGTCACAAAGCAACTCTTCAAAGTCCGAGCTGCACCACTGATCACAGGCGGCACCCGTACCTTTTAATGAGACACGTGTCGGACAGAAACGGAGCTTTGTTAAGCACTAACAGATAATGTAATCTGATTACTCACGTACTGAGTCTGTTAAGAAGACTTTAAAATAGCCCACATAATAACACGATCTTTCACATTTACCTTGGATAAACTAAAGGCTACTTGTTCAAACTTTCACTTTATAAACTATCCAGAGATGGAATGAAACTAAGTACATTTACTCAAGTACTGAACTTAAGTAGCCACAATGTTAACCCTAACCCTTGTACTTGTACTACCTGCTACATCAAATATTGTGCTTTTTAGTCCACTACATTTATCAGATAACTTTAGTTACTAGTTACTTTGCTGACTACAGGCTGCATCAGAGACAAAGTGATACATTTTAATTAATTTAGTTGGAACTCAGATAGAAAAATAAAATAAAATAAAACAAAACAAAAAACAAAAAACAAAACACTGATTCCACACAGCATACAATATACACAGACATGTAAATATATATGTATGACTTACTTTTACTGGTATAGAACATTTAATATTCAACCTTTAAGTACTTAAACTTTATTGCCAGAAACTACTTGTGATACTAATGTTTTTATATTCAGAAAAGTGACTTTCAAAAGTAAATTTTTTGCATGGTATCTTTTGGATAGTTCATTTTCAATAGTTCATTTTCTTGATGAAAAGTTCTCCTTTTTTCACCTTGGAGAACTTGAGGTGTGACTTCATAATACTTATAGCACATAGGGCCCACTGGGACTACATTGTCTGAGGTAGATTTAGTTTACTCAAGTAATGTAAAAAAGTACTGCTTTGAGATACTTGCAGTTTTATACACATCTATACCTTTAACTCACTACATTTCAAAGGCAAATATTGTACTTTTTACTCCACTGTATTTACCCGACATACACAACTTCTTGTTCATTTGCAGAATAACATTTTGCCATTATCAAAATATACGATCTGCTTCTAAAATAAAGCCTAATAATGTGTTGCAGATTAAACTGCCCTAACCATTTCGATGATGATTAATTCTGTCGGTTGTTGTCAGCTGTTAATTGATTAGTTGCTTGGTATAAAATTAAATGTTGATTAGTGTGTCCCAAAGCTGAAGGTGATGTCCTCAAATATTTTGTTTTGTCAACAACTGGAATGAAATCGTGCTTAGTGTCATACAGGAGTGAAGAAACTGTTCATATTCCCATTAAAGAAGCTGGAATCGGACAATATTGACTTTTATCCTCAAAATCACTCAAACCACTTGATGGAGTATCAAAATGATGCGCAAAAATTTGAATAGTCGACAAAGCACTCAATCAATCTTTTCAGCTCTAATGTATGAAAGTATTACCTCTGAATGAGGCCATTCTGTTGCCTGATGAGGACTTTTCCTGATGATACTTAAAGTTAATTATGCTGATGACACTTCTGTACTTCATGTTTTGAATTAAAGACTTGTACTTGCAACATAGTGAATGTAAACTGTGGTATTGTTACTTTAACTTAAGAACATTAATACATCTTCCTGCACTTGTTATGAGGGACATTAGTGTCCCTTCGCACATCCTTTCTATTCTTGTCAGGATAAAATGAGTTTGCTCATCAGCGGTGTAGTCATACAGCAAACTTTGTGCTTGCTTGAGTGCTTCATCAATCGTTAAAGAGGGTTGTAGTAATGGGCCATGTGTGGCTCTCCTTCATGTATGACAGGCTAGAAACGCAGTCTCAAGTGAGCTCTTTTCTTTGTACCAGCACACCATATGGCAGATAGGCGAACGTGGATTGGGCTGTATAGACTCCGTCCATCAAAAGAAGAAGAAAGGCTTCCAGACACGAGAGCATCAGGGACTCTGAGAGCTGTCAGCGGTGGATAAACACTTGCAATGTGTCACGGATGCTCAGCCTTTTGTGCTTGTAATAACGTCTTCACATGTTTTGATGCACAGATGAGCGCATTACTAAAAATATCTATAGTGCTTGATCCATTTTGTTCATGAGGGACTGTGGCCTCCAAAACGTACAGTGCTGCAGCCCTCATGGAAAAGGACAGTAAAGTTGTTGAAAATCTTTTAATAATATGTGCTACTACACCCTGAAATGGGACATTGGACTTGGATAGTTCAGATTGGCAGTCACACCTCCTCTGCTGTAACATCCCAGCCTCTCCTGTTCACACCGTCCACTGACTGCACACCCAGACATCGGGGAAACTCTACTGTAAGAGTGCGGACATCATCAAAGAGAGTTCATATGGACAGTAAATCAGCAATCAGAGCAAACAATCTCAACGTCAGCAAAACCAAGGAGCTGATTTGATTTTTAGTGAAAAGATGGAAAAGGCACACAAACCCCCTGTGTACATTGGTGGAGCTGAGGCGGAGCAGGTGAACAGCTTCAGGCTCCTGGGAATCAATGTCACTCAGAAGCTGTCATGGTCATCAAGGTTAGCCAGATTGTGGTCAACTTTCACGGAAGAGCAATAGAAAGCATCCTGACAGGACACATCACACACTGGGATGTTTGGTGCAGGGCTCAGGAGAGGAAGCCTCTGCAGTGGGTGATCAACGCCGCCCAGAGCGTCATTGGTACAGAGCATCAGTGACATTAGTGAATTAGTGAATATCATTATTATCATCTTTTCACCCTGCTGCAATCCAAAAAAAGATACAAGTGTATCTGCTGCCGTGCAGCCAGGCTACCAGAGGAGATTCTGTCCTAAAGCTGTGAGACTCCTGAACTCATTCTCCACCATAACAAAAAGTTTTGGTGTTTTTGCTTCTCTCATTTACTATAAAGGGACTTAAAGTCAGTCGCTCAACAACTTAACCTTGGACCGTTAACCTTTGAAAGTAACATGAATATTAAGAATGTATGGCACTAAAATGAAAATATCATGTAATTTTACCAGATACCAGCAGATGGAGACAAGGCAACATACTTGCCGCGGTGACGGTGTCAACGAAATCAAATATTAAAGGCTTCTTTTATTTTCTAATCAAACAGAAAACCACACATTTATGAATGCCAGCACACAGTCCCACCAGCTTAATGATCCTTTAAGGGCTGTTGGGGTTATTTACCACCTGTCTGCCAGACATAAATCCTGCAGGAGACAGACGGTTGTCTGAGAAGGGGATCTCTCCAGAGGCTTCAGCGATGGTCAACAATCAGAAAGCTATTTACTGTGAGGATAAAGATGTGTATCTTATCATAATAAGGCCTCGCTCAGTTCACTGGGGATTACATCCCTCATGAGATGGGCCGTGACAAGATGTGATCGTATCCTCAGCTCGGCCGCTTATACTCCTGCAAAAAAAAAAAAAAGAAGAAGAAGAAGATGGTCCAAAAACACTTCCTCTTGTGTGTAACGCAGAAATGTCACAGCAGTCATTCTAATTTTCACTGATGGAGTAAAACATTGATAGGACAGAGCACTATTTCAGCCTTCAGTGTCACACGGCTGTCAGTAGAGAGCAGTAGTGCTCTGTTTGTGGCCGAGCTGCGTTCAGAGCAGCATGTGGCTGCTAGTCAGTTAAGATGAGCACCACTGTCCACTGACCTCTTTGACCTTGCGGGCTGAATTAAACGCGCTGCACAAAGCCGGAGCTGTTATGAAGTTATGTGGCAGACGTCGGGCGAATCACGGCAGGCTGCTTTCAATGAGTGATCCTTTGAAAAGTGCGTGACCTTCAGTGTCTTAAGTGCCTGTGAAGTCATTGAACTGCCTTGGAAGCGATGGTGGACTCCTCACGTCTTTGCCGCGTCATCCCCTCTGACTTGACCTCTGCCCTCTGTCTGTTATACGCCGGGGAAACTTTACCCACATTTAACAGTCTGACGAGGGAGTGCGATGATGGAGGAGGAAAGCATAATATTAAAAAAAAAGAAAAAAAGATTGATAATCACGTCTGTCATGATCACGGTCAGAGGGTTAGCTCAACAAGATTATTTCATTAGACCAATAGTGACAGCCACAACCAACTTCAATTATAATCGTGCGATCCCCGTAATTTGGCAGTAAAGATTGTTCATCAACCCTCAGTATGGATTTTCTATGGTCGATTAATGTAATTGGATTGAGAATCGCTGATGTCTCAGTCTGATCTGACACATGAGTCGATGTCAGATTCTCCCAGCAACAGGCTCTATCCTTCAGATTTGGCGGCTCCGTTTGATGGCCGCCGGAGATGCATTAGAGCGTCTGTATTTCAAATTCAGGCAAATTGATAGAGAAAGAGCCTTGAGCGCTTTCCGAGGTGACAATGAGGCAGCATGTCCGGCTCTACGAGGGGCCGTGTATAAATAACCCTCATTACGAAAAGAGCAATCTTCTGCACCTGCCTGCTAATTATTCCCATGCTGCCGTTTTGGATTGGTGTGATCGCTCCTTTTTTAAAGCACTTACTTCAGATGAAGGTGGGTGTAATATAAGGAGAGAGAAAATGGAGGGAGGGGTGAGACTGCTGATGGCGAACGGCGTCTTAAACTGAGCGAGGCTGATTTGCTGTTCTAATCCCTTCAGTGTGATTTCCATCTGTAATGTGGGCTGGTAGGGGTGCCAAAGGATTAGTAAAGGTAGTCGCGGCCCCTGCATGGCACTTCCTGTCCATCCACGCTGCCCTCTTCCTGGTCATCCCGCACTTTCGAAGAAGATGAAAGGTTGATGTCATAAATCTCAGGATTTATCCGGACCGTATATTCGCAAGCCTGGAGGATAAACTGAATGGAAATCATTAACACTTTGTCCTTCGTTGTGATCTTAAGTCTGCAAAGTGCAAGTGAGGGCACCGTCGGTGAGTTTGGAGAAGTGAACAGAGATGGATGAGACAAGCGGGACAAAGGTGAGGGGTGAGGAGGAGGGGGAGACTGGTGGGATACGTGGATTGTGTAGTCAAAGGGAGGTGGAGGCTGTTGTATTGGATGAGAGGTGTAAAGGATGTGTTATTCGGGTGATAGCTCCATCATTTGCACACACTAACAACTCTCCCAATAGTTTGAATCGCGGCCCCGATAGCAGTCTGTGAATCAAATCATTTTCCTGCGCGGCACACACTGTGCTTTCACTCCGCTGTAACCACAAAGTACATTTTTTTTTTTTTTTTTATTATTCATCCTCAAAAGAGACTTTCTGTGTCAGAGTCCCGCTGCGTTCACATTTGTGGTAGATAACATGGCAAATTGTGTTTGTATGATTTATTCAGTCGGAGATAGACGCTAAACTGACAGGCAGGCAACACTGGTGTTAAGTGCTGACCAACATGCCTGAGCTCGCTGACAGAAAACAAACTGGATCTTTTTCTCTTTTTGCTCTCTGCTCTCCGTGGTCAAAAAACTAAACACGTGTTGTTAATCTAGCAGAATAAGTGCACGCTGCACGCACATGCTTTATCTTTTGTGCAAATGCCACATTCACTAGTCAGGTTGAAGCTGCTGTATGCATTATTTTCTGTGTTAAATAGCTCTATATTCCAACAGTAATCACTGCTGTAGAGTGTTTGGTCAGCAACCCATGTCTCTCCTCCTCCTGCTCATGCAGTAAAAGGAAAAAAATATTCTAAATAAGACTTTTTCTAGTATCCCTGCCCAATTTATCCAATCAGGACAAAGAACTCGAAAGAGGCAGTCCTCTCTGCTTGTGAACATGAAGAGATCAGGACCCTCCTGCTCACCAGCAATGATGGAACAGGGTAAACTTGTGCTACCAAACAGGCCAAAGGGAGGAAAAGGAAAAAAAAAGAGGCAGAGAGAACTTACAGGAGTCGTGTAAGTATGGTGACGTAGTGAGAGGACGGAGGGGATTTTTACATTTGTAAATAACAGGAAGTTAGTTTACACGTATTTGCTTTAGGGTTAGGCTAGCCCTTACCGGAACACAGGAACAAATTGACTTCGTCTGAAGGTTAAACCTTAAAACCACAATTGAGATTAAACAAATCAGACAGAGATATATGTGTGTTAATTATTGAGCTTTATTAGCTTTGTTACCTCATGACAGACCCATGCTAGCTGTTTCCCCCTGTTTACAGTCTTTGTGCTAAGCTAACTGGCTGCTGGCTGTATAGCTTCATATTAGGCGCACAGATACTATTGGGGTATTGATCGATTAAGGGAAGCGAACAAGAGTGTTTTAACCAAATGTCAGACTGTTGCAGGGCCGATGTAGCTTCCACATATATTGTGTGTGTGTGTGTTTGTCACAGAGATGCTATACGCACATTCTTTGAAAATAGAAACACTGAACCAACTTCCATAGTCAAGCTGCAATTACAAAGTAAACAAATGTACTCAAAGGATAAAAATAACTCTCTGAAGGACATTTCTCTGCAAAGTTAACTGAACCTCACCTCACATCACTGACCACCTGTTCTCCCCATTCGACTCTGCCGCTCCGTCTGTTTCCATCTACGTAACGGTCTACGTTGAAATCAGGCTAGTGATGCTGGGACGGCGGCGTGCAATGACGCAAAACAAATATAACCGATAATTCCCCTCAAATAAAAGGGCTTTTTCGTAAATGTAAGGAGCAGAAAGAAGATAACTGTGTTAAGATTGGAGTGAAGAAGGAGTGGGAGCAAAAAGTTGTCAATAAATACTCAAGTGAAGTAGAGTACTGTGATTCTGTGATATTATGTGGTGATATTACTCTGTGATTTTATGCTTTTATCCTATGTAAGGTGACCTTGGGTGACTTGAAAGGCGCCATCAAACAAATAAAATGTATTATTATTTTATTATTAGTATAGTCATCAGGGCACTATTTGGTCCTGTTGTAGCGGGAGTTACAGAAGCAGTTTTGAGTACTTAGTTCCAGGTGTTTATTGTCAGTCTGTGGACAATTTTTTTCCAGAGCATCCGCATCCCAAATGTGCGAGATGAAGTCAGGAAACCTCACAGGTGTTTAGTTGAAATCAAAATAAAGGCTGAGTTAGAAGATGGGCATCGTCCAACCCATAACTGCGGAGTACTCACTGGTCTGAACGTCCAAATGTTGCAGCTCAAGACAGCCTCTAGTTTTCATACAGCTTGTCCCGGCAGGCCTTTTGAAATGAAATCAGAATTCTTTTCGATAAAAAAAAAACAGTTTAACTGTAGCAGTGCAAATGCAAACACGAAGGCTTTTACAGTCTCAACTTTCAGTTTGTTGTTGGGTTCGACTGCGATCCCATGAGGCCGACTGTTAGGGCTTTTATTACTTTACAGCCCAAACACATCATATTATGACTTTTTATTGTCCCCGCTGTGGGAAAATAGATTTTGCATCCTATTGTTTAATGTTCAGCACAAAGGAAGGGGACCGGGCCAAGCCTGTCGCCCACGTTAAGGATCACACGCAACACAGACACACAAACAACAAAGCGCAGAACATGACATAAAATCTCAGACAAGAAAACAATACTTCTGATGTAAAAAGTGGCCGAGGATATCTGCAGGGCACAAGTAAACCAGGAGGGTGGAAACACAGGCTGAATTCATGGCTCTTTTGTTGCTTTGGGCAAGGCTTGTTTTCCCTCACACTAACTCACTCATTCTCACACACTCCTCATCTCCCACACATGCTCCAACACGTCTACAATGAAGCCTCTGTGATCAAAACCGGGCGAATTCTGCCTGACAGTAAATTTTGACTTCACTTTTGACAGCCATTGTAGGGCTTTAAGCTCATCCAGGGGTGAGGGGCATCCCTGCGAAGAATAAAGGATGGTTATTAAAGAAAAAGACCGGGGAGGTGTTGCAGAGAGGAGGCAGGGTGCCCAACATGCCTGGCATTGCAAGGTCAGGAGCAATGCCCTCTGGCTGGAAGTGCTGTGAGGAATGGCAATGTCAGTCAGAAACCTCCCTCACCCCCTTGGACCTGTCAATTTGCCAGCGATAATTAATCTCTCTCTGGTTAAATATAAAGATTGTAAATCACAGCGTGATCCAGCACCATTAGGGGGCCTTCATCTGTCAGCTACAGACCTTGGCTAATGGCCCTTTGTAAGCAGAGCACTAGCTGAGGCAGCACACTAGCCACCTACTGGTGCTGCTCATCATTTGTTTCTCATGGAGACGTCCCGCCTTCAACCCGCAGAATGAGGGACAATCAAGCCGCGGGCATGAAGACAGCAGTTTTTAGACCACCTAAAAATTATCCACCTCAAAACCAACTGCCTGACTTTACACTTACCCCTGCTCTGTATTATGTTAGTGTGGCATAGGTGATAAGAGGTTTAAATGGTGGTTTTAATGATGGATGATTGATTAATGGCTTATAGAGGTTTACACTCGATAATATAACACAAATCATTTCTCCTACTGCAAAAAGGCAGCAGAGCTTCCCCTTCACACTTCACTTAATAACAACTTATTAGTAGAACCACTCATTTTAAATTAATGAAATATAATTGACATTTTCTGACCTAATGGCTCACTGTAAAATGAGAAACTCATGATGTCTTATTTCTGATATCTGTAAAGTATTCACACACAACTGTGCAGGAATTACCAGCCAAATGTTTTTTTTCGGCTGTCAACCTGCGATTGTACTTAGAAGTTGCTAATTAAATACGTAAAATCCATTAAGTAACCAACAATAAGCAATTAGTTACAACTTTTCCACTGTAATTGTGTAAGTAATACCTAAATAAAAATAAATGGAGTAATGTTGATAAAACTCAACTCTGGACAGTGGCGTAACTATCGGCGGTGCAATCGGTGCAGCTGCACCGGGGCCCAGACGCCGTCAGGGGCCCATGAAGGAAGAAAAAAAAAAAAACAGCTGTCCAGAATTGCCACAGGCCCCTGTTTTTGTGAATGTAATAGCTGTGGGTGGGTCGGTAAGGTAACGCTGAGTGGCCTTGATGCCTGTCAGTCATGATGAGTCGCGTCTCGTCACCTCTCTGCTGTGTCTGCAGCCGAGCTGGTGCATGTCTCTCTCTCTGGGTTGGAGAGTTATCATACCGCACAATACCAAATAATAGCCGGGGCGTTTATTTGTTTCAATCACTTAACAGACCAGGCATTTATTTGGGACAGGCATTTAATTCCTTCCTCACAAAAACCCAGAATGAAAATGTCACAAACTTCTCCAGCTTCTCGGTGAATTCTCTGGCATCCTTATGGGCAATAGTTATCTTATGCAAGTGAAGTTGTTGCGGCGGAGGAAACGATTCAGCCAACCAGCACTTGCTACAAACTCCTCATCTCTGCTGTCACTTACGGTGTCGTACATTTGTTTCACCCTGATCATTTTGCGGGACACTCTCTCGTGGCGTGCCCGTTTGCTGATAACTCATCCCCGCATGTTTATCTCAGGCTCCTCGCTAGCCTTCTTCCTCCCTCCACCAGGCAGCCTGGCCCTGTTGCTGTTCTCCTCGGACAGACGCTGAAGCTCAGTTTGATTTTTTCGCCAATCTCTCACTCTCTTGGGGTCGACAGAGAAACATCTAGCGGCTGCTTCTCCCGAGTTTTCCTCTGCATATTTTACTACAGAAAGTTTGAATTTCAAGTCGTACTTTTTATGTTCTTGCTGCACCGGAGCCATGGCGACCATCAATGTGATACTGACTGACAGAAAGCAGCACAATACGTGAAAAAGGCGAAGAAGATAAACGTGCATTGTCAGTGGTCACGTGTTCTTCCTTGATTTAAAAAAATTTAAAAATTAGACCCTACATTTATTTGGAACCAGCGGTTATACACCAAAATATACACCTGCACCCAGCCTTTAAAGGGGACCCTGCGGTGAACTGAAACCTATTATTTGGTAATTTACAGTAGTTACCAAGGCAAGGCGCAGCAGAAAAAATTAAAAGATAAAAAAATAGATAAATAACTAGATAAGTAAGAATAAAATAAAAAACGGCCGCCCATCGGCCCATTATTGAAAAATCCCAGTACTCCCGATGGCCAGTCAACCTCTGCAATAACAGTTCTCTCGAGTGGCTGTGCGTGTGTGTCCAAGCCTGTGTGTGCGTGGCTGCAATCACGAGCGTGCGCTTGTGTTTAGGGTGGGGGGCACGAAAAAAAATATTTGCACCGGGGCCTATCACCATGATGTTACGCTACTGACTCTGGATCACCCCAAAACTATATAGTGAAATTATTCCCCTTAAAAAATCTCCATCTCCAACTAAAGCTAACCTTAGAACATCAGTGTTTCCCCTACCATTGTACGGGCCTGGCAGGCCGCCAGGCCAAGGAGACCTGCCGCCAGGCCAAAAAAAAAAAATCAATATGCCAAAAATAAGCCACCTATCAATTCATTCATAAATCAGTAATCATTTACATTAGGAGCGCCTCTGTGCAGCACAACGCGAGTCAACCTGCTTCGTTGCCTAGTAACGATGCGAGTACCACTGCTGAGAGCGCAGGCATACATTCTGGGATGTTTAAGGTTTGTTAGCTAACCAACTATGGCGCCGCCGAAGAAAAGAAAAAATATCGCGGGTGACAACTTAATATAAAGAAATTTTTCTGCCAGACTCCGGAGCCAAGGAAAATAGATGAAGGGAGAGTAACAGAGGCAACTCCAGAAAAAATGACAGGTGCAGGTGAGATGGAAGAAAGGGGGGCAGATTGCAGTGGAGAGGGGGGCTGCTCGAGGACCGTTACTGCCCCTGACACCGGTCCGACTGCCGACCCCTGTCCGACGGGTGACCGCGGGCCCGGACCGACTGCCGACCCTTGTTTGGCGGGTGATGCCGGTCCGACTGCCGACCCCTGTCGGATGGGTGACTGCGGGCCCGGACCGACTGGTAACGTTGACCCAGCAAAAAAAAAATACAGCTAAACACAGAACATCTGGCTGGGATCCCGTATGGCATAATAACCATAACTACAGCCCTTGGTTGCACCACACTCCCCATGGTAAGTTTACAATTTGTTGTTTAGCTTATATTTTTGTTCTGATTGAGGAGCTTCTCTCTCTCTCTTTTTTTTTTGGTAAGCAATAATTATGAAAATAACACAGACAATAGGCTAGTTTTCCCAGGCATTGTCAAATGTATGTAACTCTGTTATAATAAAATGAATAAAAAACGTATGTGTTTGTTAAAAAAATATTTATAACTGATAGAATCTCAATTATGTATAGGGATGTTTTGTCGCTTATGCCGTCAGCATAAGCAGCCCGTTAAAAGAGGACCATCCCAGAGGGTTTTCATTGAGATCCCTTCTGCAATGTACAGAAAAGATGTGCTTGATGCTCATATGGGTTCAGACCACCACGCTGCAGCCTTTCACACCCATGCAACTTTGATTAAAGGTTAGATTAAGCCTAATGATTTCTTTTAAGTGATATCATTCAGCAATATAGGCCTACAATGGTTTGTTATTGCTGTATTTTGCAGGTCACACTGTCACAACAGCCTTTGAGCCAGTGTTGAGAGTTGAACATGAGGCTGTGGTGGGTGGTTTTAAATGTCTTTACTGGCTGGTGAAGCATGAGATTGCCCACCACACAAACTACCCAGCTCTACTTGAGCTTGCCGAGCTCCTGGGTTGTGATTATTTTGCAAACTTAAGGTAACACATCATACTCATTAACATCTAAAGCAACTCTGTCATCCTAGAAAAATCAAGTGCAGCAGAGAACGATGCACACTGTGCGGTTGAAGTGCCAATGTAGCATGTTCCATTTGTACTGTATACAATAAATGCACCTTAATAAGTCACTCTCTCCTTGTGATCTTGAATACACTCTGGTTGAACAAAAATTTGAATGCAAATATAATAATTGCAGAATTGCAGACTGCTTGCTGTGCCACCTGACTTAATCCAACTGCACCAATACACCATCCCACGCATCTCGTCTGTTGAGGGTTTTTTCGGCGGGTACCACCGGGCCTGAAAAAAATTCTAGGGGAAACACTGAACACAAGTATTGCATGTGTTAGCCAGGGTTGGGTCAGGTTACAGCAGCAAGCAAACTCTTGCACACGGTCCAACTTGCAGAAATTCATTTGGTTGAGACATTTCGATACTAGACCTTCATTAGGCAAAACTTTTGTTAAAAAGAGGAGCCATCTTGGATGGGAAGTGGTCGCAAGCCTGAAACCAATCAATCTCCCACATTAAATCTAGTTAAATAACAAACATCAGCTTCCTGACTGAGAGTCACCATCGCATCGATTACACGAAGCTAGAGAAACGAAACACTGCACGCTGTAGCAAGCAAAAAGGTTACAACACAGTGCACATAGCTAGATACATTCTTGTGTATCGCTCAAAGTCCCAAAGGCTAAATCGCGATATAAAGCAAGAAAACTGAAGGAGAACAACAACAGATGAAAATGGAACTTCATAATAAAACACAAAACAGCAAATAACTCCTCCACCCTATTTCATAAATAGATATATAAATCTGTATAAGCAAGCCACCTCAAAAAACAGAACACAACACAACACAACTCAGCACAACAAAAACAAACAAACCGAGGACAATTACAGACAAAACGGTATAAATACTTAATAAGGTCATCCGGTTGAAAGGGTTTCATCCATCTCTTGATAAGGTTCAGATTCCTGTTCATGTGCTTACCTTGAACATGTAAAGTACTGCTTAAACTAAATAAAATGCCTCTTGTTTATACATTCTGTGATGAGCGTCTCTAGTCCATCCAAGCCCTTTTTTCTATGAAGCCGTTGCAGGCCTGAAGCTGCACTTATCACTTACTCATTATTAGTCCTGTAAAGTCCCTCAGCCAGTGGTTCAAACAAAAACAATTTAATTTCCTTACCTCAAGGTCAAATACAAATGACATGGCATTTTTTGTAATCAGTGAATTGGATAACAAAATAAAGTAATCTAAGTCTAAATACTTTTGGATTACTTTTAAAAGTAAGCATGAAAGTATTCTACTTTAAATAAATGGACACAGCAGCAACAAAGCTAGAGCTCCATAAATGTTCTTTTTGTTCTCTTTAAACATCTTCAATGCAAACACAATGCATGTTGTATTTTCTGCATTTACACTTTGTCAAATCAGATCACCCTCAACGAACAGTACTGGCACTGACTGCAGGTGTGATGTGTGAACTCTGCAACATGTTGGAAGCTGTTTGAAAACACCTCAACAATGTAATCAAGGGATCCTTGACAAGGTAACTATAATGTATTTACACATGTTTTCACATGTAATCTAGGTTGATTACTCAATCCCAATTACCTATAATCCACAACTGTAAAATTAGATGTTTTTCCGTGAAGATTACTTTTATTTCGTATATATTTTATTCTCTGTCTTATTAGCATCACAATTAGCATGATGATGTTGATGATGACTTTATAGTCATATCAGGAACTACTTAATGTCATGCACCTTGCCTGTTTTGTTAGGGCCGGTTAAAATCGGCGGAGTGATATAAAAGATTGTTACGCATCACCTGTGTTCAGATGTCCTAGTGAAGAAGGGGACATTAAAATGACAGTTACACATAAGTCGTCCCCGTGCATGTTGAGTATAAGCAAACCCACAAAGCAATGTGTGTGACTCACTCATTTTGTGCAACATTTGGGTGACAGGATGCATTTCGCCACACTTGAAGATAAGGCAGACGCACTTGACTCGCTCGTTTTGTAGCAGCAGTTCATCTGCATCTGTCCTGATGACATGAAGCACGACGAGTGTCCACGGCCCCTCACTCCTGACTCCCGAAGACGCCATGCAGTATGGTGACTATCACACACTGAGGTTTGCAGAATTAACGAAACGGCTAGCCCCTGATTGGTTGTTGCGTTAAAATAGAACATCTCAAGCTGTTCCACAGGCTGTTCATGGTCAGCATTGATGGATAATGACTGTAAAATGTATTCAATGAGCAGAGTAATGTGTGTGTGCGTCCTTCACATTAATACACCTCTATGAGCATCCTTGCTATTCCGTTCAGGCCAACGGCAGTCAGATTCAATAACAGCCAGCATACAGTCGAGGCTTTAATTACTCGAACACAGCCCTATGACCCACTTCGTGATCATTATATCACTGTCTGCAGAGCACCTTTAAAAAAAACCAAAAGAAAACTTCCCTCCTCACATCCCTTTGGACTCAGCATTACATCAACCATAATAAAGTTGTTTGTTTGTGTGCTTGTAGGGGGTAAACTCTGCAATAGTCTTTGAACGAGCTGTAAGCGCTGTGCACTGTTGTGCTTGTTAAATGCTTTGTTGGAAGTTTGACACTCAGCTTCTCGGGCTGCACTCAACACCGCCGACGGTATCCTTAAGTCATGAGGCTGTTTCATGCTGGGCCCCCATGGGTGAGGGAGGGATGACAGGATCGCAGAAGAGGCAAACAACAAATGTGGGCACACACACACACACACACATACAGAGTCACCTTTAAAGTGTATGAGAGCTCCCTGATGCCAGTGCTGCCATACTGCATGACTAATGCAGCCCGCGAGTCACTGTTTCTCCTCGCCCAGTCCCCGAGAGCTGAATTAATTGGCTGTCATCATGGTAGCTCTCATTCTCGCGCACATATGTACGCGCACACACACACACACACACACACACGTGCGCGGAATGATCAAGATATAAATAAAGCGAGACAACGTGGCATTTAAGCGACAGGCACCCATAAACACTTTGCGCAAAACGTTCAATGGAGGGAATCTTACTTTGGGACTCACCTCCCTGACATGCACGTAGCAACTATCAGGTTAATGTCACTCGATGGATATGTTTACATGGAACAGTTTGAACCGTTAATTCGTCTCACCCCACACTATTCCTGAAATTGAAGGTAGTGCAGTCTTATTGCTGCTGGGATTATGTTCTGGGACTGTTTTTTATAATGCATGCGAGTTGCGCTCAGGTATCTAGGAAGCAGATGGTTTTCGGAAAGATGTTTGTTTTGGTTAAATGTTAATAAAGCACACTCAACGTGTCCTTTCTTGTCTTTTGCCGATTTCAATATGCAACCAAAGAGATGACTTTCCTATTGGGAGGTGGAGGGGATGCTGGTGGTATGATGTGAGAAGGCCGCTAATCCACCAACTGTATTTCCAGACTGCGTTTCAACATTTGTAAACTCGGCACCACGAAATATTTTTAAGGGAGACGTCTCCAGCTCCAGCCATGTTTGTGGTGACCAAAGCAGGGGTCCGTTTCACAAAGCAGGTTTAGTGAAAACTCTGAGTCTGTTAACCCTGAAATGAGGGAAACTCTGAGTTTTCCGTTTCACAAAGGGAGGTAACTCAAACCAGAGAAAGAGGGGTAACTCTAGCCTGTTTCACAGAGAGAGGTAACTTAAGCTCTCGGTCAGTTACCATGGTAACATACTCTCTGAACCTAACCTGGTCGGGACCAGGTTTTTCTAAACAAACCTCGAGTTTCTCTCTGTCTCCGCCCTCTTTCAGCCACACACGGTATTTGAATTCCTCATTCATTCAGTCAGCAGGTGAGTTTTGGCGTAGTATAATACTGTTTTTTGAGAAAATCATTGCAAAAATCAGTCAGTAAGCCTACATTAGAAGTTATATTAGGTGGCGACTATTTTCACTACCATGGCATGTCCTTTTGATAATGATCCAGTGGATGAAGGTGCAGCATTACTGCGCAGAGAATAAAATATTTGTCGGGAGATGATTATCAGACAGCGCATAGATGTTCTTGCATTTCCAGACAATTATCTTTTTGAGCGGTACCGTTTCACGTCACAGTCCATCATTTACATACACAACCTAATCCGTCCTTACATTTCCAACATTACCGACCGAAGTCATGCTCTCACATCCCAGCAGATATTGTGTGTTGCGCTGCGTTTTTTGGCAAATGGGACTTCGGAGATGCAGAGCACTTGAGCAAGGCAACTGTATGCAGAGCGGTCAGAAAAGTGTGCCTCGCCCTGAAACGGCTACTACCCATCTTTATCATTTTCAGCTCCTCTGCCTCCATTAGAGGTGGTGGTGCTGGGCCACCACCCGTTTTACGGGCATCTGCTTTCTTTCTATTGGCTGAGTAGAATTCTGTGTTAATTTAAACAGGCTTAATTATTTAACAGAACATGATATAGATGAGAAGACATTTATGTGTGTGAAAACAGCATTATGTTGGGGATAAAACAACTGTACAGTCAAACAGCCACTTAATATTTACTTTACAATGTAAAACATGATCAAAATGAGGTACCCCCATTAGATTATGCCGAGGTCTAATGTTTTTATGTTTCATCTTAAGCTGCAGCCAAGTGTGCTTCTCAGCCGGGGTTGCACCTAAATGAAATAAATTAATAGGCTACCACTCAAGCAGTTTCCCCATGTAATATTATTGTGATTGCAAAGGACTACATTTAAACTTACGCATTGACCCGAGCACCAATGTTCTCCCACGCCGTCTCCCTCTCTTTTGCTGCTGCAGCGGTGTTACACTTTCTTCTAAAAACATGCTCAAACTCACCGTATGAGCGCATTAATATTTCCAATTCCAGTGGGGTGAAAAACGTAGCCCTCCTCTTCCCCGTTGCCATGGTGACTCGTCGACTCGGGGCTCCATTGATGCTGTCTTTTTATACTTGTGGTGCACGTGCTTAACTCCAGGTTAAACTACTCCGAGTTGATCAAACTAACTCAAATCAGCTGTTCTGGAACCGAAAACTCAGAGTTTCCTATCTCAGAGTAGATCAACTCAGAGTTCAGGGTTAGACTCAGAGTTTGTTGAACCTGCTTTGTCAAACGGACCCCAGGTATCTTAAGATGAAACACAATCTTTTTTCTTAAACCTAAAGTGGTTTTTAGATGCGTATAATTGTAACATAAAAAAAGCCTCTACGTATCTGTGGATTGCTGGAACGTACATTTATCCTGCCAACTGGGTTGAAGTGCTTGTACACATTTTCTCCTGCAACTGTGACAGCTGTTAAATAGCATCATATTCTGACAGTAATCACTGTTACAGGGTATCTGGTCAATAACCTGCGTCTCTCCTCCCCGTGCTCACGGACAGGACATTTTCTGGTATCCCTGCCCACTTTATCCACTCAGGACAGAGAACGCCACAAAGAGGCTGGTCCTGTCTGCTCAGGGGAAGCCCCAGAGAGCAGGATCCTCCTGTATACTTGCAATGCTGGAGCGGGGAAAGCTACCAATTCCAGCGCTCCCAGTACAGCGGCGTGTACATCCAAGTGAACCAAGCGATGAAAAAAACTTGAAGAAAAAGAAAAAGGCAAAGAGAGCAGCCTCGAATAAAAGAAAGGAGCCGTGAGGTAGAGAGGAGGGACTAACACATCGGTCCAAGTTTGTCAGGCTTAAATAAGCTACTTTTGTTTTATTTGGGGATTTTTTGGTGATTTATTAACACCTGAAACCAGATACGAACAGTGAATCCCGTTCTGCTCCTTTAAATAAACTGAATCACTTTAGTTAGTGTCAAATTGGATATTATCTAGCTGTATCTGCCAGCTATTTTCCAGCAGCCTGAGACTTGAAATGGAAGATACTGTTGGTGTATGATATTTTCCAATATCGTAGACTCTAAATTCACAACTCCCCAAAAGTTTAAATATCTTTAACATTTCTGCGCGTGTATATGATATTTACACTTTGATATGAGACGTCACAATCCCATAACTTGAATATTAAACAAGTTTTACTCAGTTTACTCATAGAGGGAATGTGGTCTAGAAATATATAGATGATACGATTAACATTTTCGGTATAGACGGTTTACATACAGTGCAATAAGCAGATAACCTTTTAAAGACCCTTTCATTTGAACAGCTTTGCATTGCAATTGTAAGGCACTTATAAAAACAAAGCGCCTCCGTCTCCTCTCCTATTTGCCTGTGCTTTGAACCATAAACAACATTTGTGCGTCTCAACAGTTTGCTCAGACTGAAAGAATAATGAAGTGTCATTCCGACCCTCTGCCTTTGCATAATACTGTCTGAGTAGTCATGCAGCATAATATCCGTCTGTCTGAAAAGTGATTCTTTTTAAAGGATTTCACTTTTGTTCCGAGCGCTGATCATCACTTTAATACGGGAGCAGCAGAAAAAAAGAAAACCCTTACCAGACAGTGACAGTGATGTATTGTGATCCGTACATCATTTCAGACGGACGGAGCTTTTACCTCCTAATGACCTCGGAAGGGTTTTACTCACGTATGAGCAGAGGTGAGCGCACATGTGTGGAAGGAGGGTGGGTTCGCTCTGCCTCCCTCTCTGTCCTCGGAGCTTTCCCTCTCCGTAAGACTCCAGATGTTGTCGCCCGCTCATTTGGGATGAGACTGAGCGTTCAGGTGTGAGAGAGGCCCGTGACAACAGGATTCGAATGAAAATAAAGCTCCGCCATGTGTTGTTTCATGCTCACGCGTTTACAGCCTTTTAGAAAGTTTGTAGTTTGGCTTTGTACAATCAGCCTTCTGCTGCCTGACAAGCTGTGGGAGCTTTAGTGTGACTTGTAGTGACACGTTGAACACAGTTTTAAATATTGTTTACTGGCCAGTAGCTACCATTAAAATAATTTGAAACACTAAATTCAGGAGCTGTGACCAAAAAACAAAACTGATTGAGGGTCATTTCCAATCAAGAAGTTACAACGCCCTCTCCCAGCAAAAACTTGTCGACTGAGTTTTAACTAAAAGAAATCAATACAGTTGAATAAAAAAAGTACTTGGAGGATGGACTTTTAATTCATAGTTGTAAATCACAGGTTGGCTAATAGGCTACACAAGAGAAGAAATTAGAAATAAATAAATACATTTTTAAAAAATGGAGGACACAAAAAGGACTCGAAAACAGTCAAACTTGCAGGTGGCGCTAAAGTGTCTGTCAGTGATTTAGAAGGATTTCCTTTTAGTTTCAACTTTTTAGTGACCTTAAAACGGCAGTAACATGTGGACGAGAGGCCAAAACGCAGCAGAAGATGCTGATCTGTGTCAATAAGGACCCCAGTGACGCTGTACTTTGGCACAGTGCTGCTTTGAGTAAAATGCAAACGACAGCCTGCTTACATACTTATGATAACAATAAGATAAGATAAGATGATAAGATGTTCCTTTATTGATCCCCCTTGGGAGAACTTCACAGGTAAGTCAGCAGTACAGAGGGAAATAAGTGGCAGCACAAGAGTAAGTCTCAAAAAATAGAGACAATAATAGAGAGATACTGGAAGAATAGAATAACAATTTGAATAGAAAATATAATAAAAACCACTGGAATAAAGATAAACATACTATATACATTAACTGTCCTTGTATGTACATAGCTTGTGTAATATATCATAAATATAGGTCAATTGTAACATGCGGACGTTATTCAGATATTTGTTTACCATAATCACCATTTTAGTATCAACAGTGTGTTGACATGCTAACATTTGCTTATTTCCAGTAAATATAAAGTAAGGCTGGAGCTGAATCAGTTTTGCAGTGAAAACAATACGCCCTGAGGATGTCAGCAAATGAATGATCTGCCCTACTCTGCCCCCCGATTGGCTAGAAGTTGTTGCCTTTTTCAATTGGGCTGGTTGGGTTTAGGCACGAGGATTGATAATTGGTTGGATTAGGGTAAGAATATCGGGATAAAGCTTTATTTATGGTCACGCAAGGTGCTGTGTCCAAGGCCTCCGTAGTGGCAGGCGAACTACAAGCATTATGCATGTTCAGTATACACCCAAAACATACCAAGGGCATACAAACCAAAGTCAGCTAGTGTTAAGAGACTTTATTATCCTACAGGGCTACACCTGCTGTTCTGGAGCTTGTCGTTGCTGAGGAAGAATTTATCTGCATCAAAACAACAGAGGCGACACAAGAGGAGATCGTTCTGTCTATTCCTTACAGCACTTGGCGTGATACATAATATACTGTTAGACTAAGTGCTTTTGACATTCTCAGATCCTTCTGCAGCTTTGAAATGCTGTTCAATCACAACATGCCACCTGTAAAGACACACACACATATATATATATATATATATATATATATATATATATATATATATATATATATATATATATTGCGTGACCTTAAATAAAGCTCTATCTATCTATCTATCTATCTATCTATCTATCTATCTATCTATCTATACACATATCTCCCCATTTCCTCTGACCTTTCACCCGGTCTAAAATCTCTTAATATAATGGAAATCTGATGTATTATTTGCCCCAAACAAGCAAGTGACCTTGTGATGTTTATTTTGTTTGGGAATTGAGTCACACACATGCGAGCACTGTCAATACAAAACCCTGTATCTACCCTTTCTTATCCAGAGATCGAGAAAGTGATTTTTCTATTATATTCTGCTTACCTACTAACAAGAAGTAAAAGAGAAGACGCATTCGAATGAAAAGCACAGCTAGAACCTAGTTGCAAAAACTCAAAGGTGCCTAACAAAGCGCTGTGACAGGGCCTACGTGCTTGATGTGTTGGGGTTGATGACATTATGACAAGCATGAACTAGGCATTAGTCAATTAGAGGCAGTGAAATGCAGGTTGTGTTTTCACTGTCCTCGGAAAAGAAATATCACGACAAGGACATGCAGTAATTGTATGTAACAAAATGTCATGGTGATAAATCCAGTACATGAGATATTTCAGTCTGGACAAAAGCGACATCACATCCTTGAGCTAGCTAGCATGAGATCTGCTTCTAAAGTTTTCTTTCAGGGTGAAAGTATTTCATTGTCACACAGATATGAAAGAGGCGTACTTTACTGAATTTTTTCTGGTAGCTTAGTTACAGCTCAGATATGTTGCCTTGGTATGCTTCTTCATAAGGAAATGATGTCAGGTCCAGTTTTGTTTACCTCCCTCACATACATTAAATGTATAGTTACCAAGCAACGTTTTCTCTGCTTTAGGGGGCACTGAGGACTCCGGAGCCTGGGACCTTGGAGCCATCACGACGGGATGAGCGTACCATCGCAACAGATGTGACTCCAGCTAACCTTCAGTAACAAGCTGGCAGCTGGAGCGCACCCAGCTCCGAGTGGCAGGGATCAAACTGACAACACTGGTAATTGGGTGGCCTCTTTACCTCTTGGCCAGCTCACCACTTTCTCCAGAGTCCAAATGCACTAATCCACTTATTCCTCATCACGATCATGGGAGCATTTGACACCACTTGAGTGGAATCTAATCATAAAACATAATCTTGTTATGGCGCTAGGTGACAAATGTAAATCTGTCTAATGTGCCTCACAAACAAAGAAAACCATCACTCTCCTCTCTATTCTTGTGACCTAGCAGAAGATCCAAGGTGCTGTGCAGATGAGGATGATATATCATTATGTCTTTTAGTTGTGAGAGGCAGAGAAATATTATCACATTAACACTTGATTTCCATTTTTCCATGAATAATTTCCTTTTTTTTTTCCATTTTCGGGAGCGTTATTCATCCTTCAGCACAACTGAGGAAAAACTACATCATATTCAGTGATGCTGCTTTACACCAAATTACGATTTACTTTTGGAATGAAACATGAAACATGCCTGAGATATGCCCTTTGGAAGTATTCTTACAACAGTCCACTGTAATCACACAGCCTGACAAGCAGCTATTTCCATTCTATTATCAGCCACAACACAGCCATCCAAAGTGTCTGCAGGATGAGCCTTAATATTTGTTTATTTTATCTGCCATATGTGCTGAGACAACCCTGCCATGTGAAAACCATTGTACTTGTTATTCACAGGGTGCTATGATGTGCTGTTTGACGACAGATTCCAAGAAATTATTAAGAAAATAATTTATTCCTCGGGAAAAAAAACAAAAAACGCAGGCGACGGGTGGGCTATAATGGCACCTTTCTATTGACGGAGCTTTTCACACAGATCAAAACTTAATGGGCTTCATAATTAATAGTGATGACTCCTCTCCCCTCTTGCTTAGCCTTTGTGGGGCGAAACAAAATGAAAGGTTGACATTTCTCAGATTACTCGCGATTGATCTCGCCCATCCCACTGTGAGCACCAAATGAGAAAGGCTAACTAGCTTTGTGTTTGAACCTGCTGGACATCCACAGGCTCTGCCATTCAGCAAAGACCCGAGCTGGCGAGAAAACATCTCATTAAATGTCTGTGTTCCTGGCCACATGGCATGCCAGACATAGTTACCGCTAAGGCTTGTTCCTGTCACAAAAATAGTTGCGAGACACTTATTGCTTGTTTCAGTTTAATGTATTGCTCCCTCAGTGCGGTAACTACTCTTCTGTTACTCTCACGAAATTGGCAGTGAAGGAGCACTCTTGGAGCAATTTGGTTTTGCACTTCCAGAAAATTGAAGAACTTGTTAAGAAACAGTCAAAAAAAAAAAGCAATTGTTCAAATCAATGCAGAAAAGGGCCAAACTATCCCGATTTAAAGTACAATCTGTAAGATTTACATGAAATCAAAGGCCACTGTTTGATTCTGGTCTGCATTTTAACTTACAATCTATGTGGTATTCATCATTGCATTTGAATGTAGAATCATTGTTTGTTGCCTTTTCCAGGCTTTAAATTACCACGAGTGGGTGAAGTGAGGATGTGATGAAGTGATGCATGTATGTAATGCATAGATATAAGGGGTGTAACGATTCATTTTAATAACGATTCGATTCGTATCACGATTTGTGGTTGCCGATATGATTCAAGGATGATCTTGGTTCATTTAGAACGATACGATCCGATACAACTCAGTGACTTGAAATCGATTCAGTAACTTTTTAGCCAAAAATTCAACCAGTGTGACTGTGAAATAAATACCTGGATACTGTACAGTACAGGGGAAGTTTCCTAGATCCCTGTTGTTTCTTGTAAGGGAATCATGTTTAAATTAATTGTGGATATAAACAAGTAAACAACAATTAATTGCAAATGTATTAACCTTTTTTTTGAATGAAGTGCAACCAGGAGGTCGCTCTCATTTTCAATATAAAAAGAGTACAGTAAGTGTACGCAACATTTCTTCAGGTTGAATTAACAGTGGGTGTACCTGCTACTCCTGCTGACGTTACCTTGCGCTGCTGCTGGCACGTGACATCACAGACAAGGCAGACTGAATCGAATAACGTTTAACGTGTCTTTAACGTTAAAAGTGCTACAAAAAACACACATCCATGAAGTTTGCCGTGCTTAAATCCAGTGTGCAATTTCCTAGTATCGATGCAATCGATTCTTTACCATTTCAAACGTTTTTTAATCGATATATGTCACCTGGAAGGGCAACTTACCGAGCACAGATCAATGTAGTTGGATCGTAGGAATATAAATCGATTCATCAATGTAGTGGATGAATCGTCACACCCCTAATAGATGTATTCCTGTTTTATTCCATGTCGTTGATGTCAGCCTCACTGGTCACTTTTCTAGTGTGCTCTGCAGCGGGTGATTCAAACTGCCTGGTACATCGTTGGTACTAGGAGTGACGCGATATACTGTTATTGACAATGAACATGATTTTAAAAAATTGAATATTGACATCATGTTCATAATACATGTGATAATGTTGTGAAAATAACATCTCTTGTATAATTTCTATTTCTTTTCCCTTTGCTGTTGCTTTGTCATAGAAGATGGTGGTGATGCACCTGAATGCTGGTTGCCCCCTGCCATATAATTGAAGTGTAATTTTTTTCCTTTTTGTATGCTTTTGTACAATTATGGTTACAGACTCTCTCTCGGCCTCCCTGCACTTGCTTTTTGAGCGTAATTCAGTTGCCGAAACACATAAAAACAAGACACAAAATAAACAAAATGTTGTGAAAATCTGATACCCTGACAGCCCTGGTTGGTCGGGGTGAGATGTGTCCACGGAGCAAAGAAGGATACCAATAGACAACACCCGCCCGAGCCACAGCCTGCTCACCCTGCTGTCTTCCTCAGGCTAAGGATCCTGAATCCATTAACGTGTTAACACACAGGGTGTTTTTATTGGGAAGCTGTAGTAGTGTAGCTGTAGGAGTAAAACCAGTGGAGTGCCCCTTTAAAAACCTCGAGTTGCCCTTACGGGGATCTCAGTCGACTTTGCACATCAAAGCTTGTTTACAGGTCAGGCACTGCTGCGAAAAGAAAAGTTGTGTAAATCCTTTTGTTGCTCCAGATGGAGTCTGATAAATGTCTTGAAGTGATGTCCTTGGGAGTCCCTGTCAGGTGAGGCTCAAAACTCTCGAGTCTGAAAATGAAAAAAGTATATCTCGTGCGGTGTAACAAAGATGCAAGTTCAACCGACATCTATGGCACAATCGTCATTTTCTGCTCCGGGCGACTAGACGTTACATCAGCGGACACGTTTTGTTGTGGGTAATGTAAGCACTTGGTTTTGACAAGGTAGAGAAATGTTTGGAATTCAAATAATAATAAATCTTAATCCCGACCAGGGTTTGTATCTACTTTGCTATAAATGTATGCATACTTTTTTTTTTTTGCCCCTGCCCCTCAAACATCTGGCTCCACCACTGCCTGCATGTGTGCGACTCGTGCTACTCTTAATATGTTTCTCATCCATTTTTTGGGTATCTTCCTGTGTGGGTAATGATGGAAACAGGTGTGAAATACAGTTCTTAAATAATTGAAACATATGTGGCAGAGCGTTGCACTGTGTAATCACACAAGTGCTCTTTGGTGAGGGGATGAAACGTTCACTGTTAACCGGGAGACGCGAGCCAAGGGAAGCGTCTTGCCAAGACACAGAGACGAGATTAAAAAAAGCCTCTATTAAAATGGCTCGTTCAAACATCTAACCAACACGTTTGAGCTGCTGGCCTTCATCCAGCCAAAGAACTAGGCCACCAGCCTGGACAGTGTTGGTAAATTCAGTGCAAGTCTGAATGTAGTGTCTTTTTTTTCAAATTAGTGACTGTGGTGTTATTACCAACATCAACATGGTCATTTATTACAGCTCGTTGCCTGATATAGAAGCAGGCAGCCCCTTTATTTGCTTTCCTCTGCCTTTTTTTTGTCAAAAATTTAATTCTCGGTGCAGCTGTCACAGTTCTAACGACACGAGTTTGCCCACTGGCTTTCCAAGCTGCGGCGGACCGTCCTGTTATTTACCCGCACAGTGTATTAAAACGCCGAGCAAGGAAATCATAATGAGTTTTTGAATCACGGCTTCCTGACCAAAAGTGGGAGGCTGCAACTGCAATTTCCATTTTCATTTGCAGACACTCAGAGAAATGCCTCCCCTGCCTGACGCTAATATGCAATGCCTCCTTTTTTTTTGTCTGTTCATCTATGATATTGTTTTACAGTAATTAGACTTTACGCTTGAGCGATTCCCTGTTTTAATTAAATGCAACTCAAACTGGACAAGTGTGCCAAAAAGTGTATTTTTTAAGGGATGGGGATTACTGAAGGAATAAAATAGGTATTGATTTGTCTGGGAGCGCTGGAGACGACACTCCTGGTTATCCATCTGAGGTGGCTTCTGACCTCGGACGATGACAAGGTGAGAACCTGTGCTGCAAACAACAAGGAGCTGCCTGTTGGACGTCTTTGTTGTCCTGGAATTTATCTTTTCTACACGCAGCGCTGTTTCCCTCATTTCTCTTTAGATGCTACTCTTAAGGAAAACGCTCTCATATGAAAATAGCACGCCATTCTTTTGTCCCCCCCCAATAAAAGATGTAACAGCTGCTTCTCAGGGAGTGAATTCTAAATGAGGCCTGGCATTGGCCTCTGCTGTCAGATCCCACAATGACCTCTACTTCTCCTGCTTCCTACCTCCCCTCACCCGCCTCCCCCCTTCTTGCCTCTGTCATCCTCCACCCCTCTCCTCCTTCTCCCTCTACTCCTTAAGACAAGCCCCTCACGCAGGGCGTGTTGACAGGGCTTTTTCACACTGGTGCAACCAGAGGGAAGCTGATGTGTCCCAAGCCGCGCAGAAGCATCACGGCATGTGATGGCACCTCAGCTGCTGCTCTTAGCAGAGTCCACAGGAGTGCCTGAAGTGGAAGGAAAATAAAGAAGAGCGAGGTGGCTCCTCAAAGAATTCCTGAACAATTATTGCTGCAGTGCTGATGAGTCGTGATGTGTTTGTGCCACAGCGCTGGGGAGAGGACGAAGGTCCTTAGTGTGTCGGCGGTCCCACTCCTGATTGCCGCTGTCAGTCCTGATTGCCACAGATCAGCACCGAAGTGACACCAGGGGAACGTGGCAGAGCCCGAGTCCCAAACATGCAAGCACCTGAACCTTTGCAGCCAGGGCCAATTCAAAGGCAGCCTTCCTGCTGCATAAATGATTCATCCTCTGTGAAAGACGTGTGATTGTCGGAGGAAGATGGGAAATTGTGTTTGCGAGGTTTATCAGCGTGCGGCCAACAGGAGGATATGATTATTGAATGACTGCATCATACATTTCTGAACATACAATGTGAAACAGGGAGATACGGAGCGAGGGGAGGGGAGGCGGCGGAGTAGAACAGGGGAGATGTGACAGAATCAGGGGATGTGTGAAAAGGGAGGAAAAACCAGGCTGCGATGAAGATATTTAGGCCACACTGGGTTTTTTTTTTTTAAATAGCTCGCACAATATGCAGCGTGTCTGCTACCTTGGATGTCCAGCTGCTGCCGTTCTCCAGGGTAACGCGACTACAATGAAATTATGCTGCGACTCCTTATGCAGAACATGCTATTATTCTCCCAAAGCAACAATCTGATCATTCAGCCTCCCTAACGAGCAAGCCTCACAAATCCCCCAGTCTTTGTAGTATTTTCCTGGATTTTGCTGCAAATTGGGCTGAGGGATTGAATCAGCTTAACCTCTCACCAGTAATCATAGGTGATTATAAGCACTTGGACATCCTGTTATTTAGAATTACAGAGAGGGGGTGGCCGGCTGGGTGGTAATTACTCTGCAGATGGTTACCTGACTTATATGGCAGAATTTTTTGTCCCGCTCAATAGGTAAAAGGGTTCAGCTGGACCGCAATAAAAAGAAATCACCTGGCTTATTTACAGCAACCGGGCTCCATTTTTATATTAATAACACAATAGCAAAATCAATAGAGGCTTTTTTTTCCTTCGGAAGATATATTTCATTGGAAGCACTCATCCAACGAGGCTTCAGCATTACTTTTTCCTAGTTCCAACCAAGCAGATGGATATTCTAAAAATTTCAGCAGAACAGATTTTTTTTTTTGTGCCATCTTTGTTTCCTTGACAACGCATCTAAACAAGGAATGGTCGCCCAGACAACAGCTCTGAAAGTACTGCAAATATCTCTGAGTGTGTGCGAGCGAAGAGGTGAGGGAGAAAAAAGGAGGGGATGGGTTGTCATCTGCATGGCATTTCTTCCCTGTATGTGTTGATTGATCTGTTGACTGCACGGTATGTTGCACGTACTGTCAGTGGAGATGCAATAGGATAATAGGATTCGCTGTTTTCTGTCAAGGCTCCGCTCGCTCCAAACTGTGAAGCTTTCCATGAGGAATGCCAGAGCAGGCCAGCTGGATCCTTTTCATCACCAGAAACAATACTCTCTGTGTGAAACAAATAGTATTTCTTTGCTAGGGACGGATTGGAATATGCTTCCCTCGCTGAGAATCCTTGTCCGCATCTCAGATCTGCTCCCGGCTCACAGGGCCAGCAATTCATCCCCCCGTCTGTTATTGACCCGTCCCCGCTCCTACAGATGACTGTATCAGCCGACCGGGTCTCTTTGTTTTACAGCAAATTTCTCCCCCGTCTCCCCCCTGCCCTCTCGACTGTATTAGTAGTTATTACAAAGGAGTGTTACTATGGCTGACTCAGTGGGAAGGAAAAGCTATTAAAGGCCCGATCGTGAGCGTTGTTTGCATTGAGGCATCATCATTCCTCTCGGCAGACTCATGCGTGAGGCTATGAAGCCATCTGCCAGACAGAGAGGTCAATGGGGAGGGTGAACGCTTTTGCATGTTCATTTAAAGGATAGGAGACATAGATGGATCAATCTCTCAGTGTCCTCGGAGCATTAACACTACATTTCCTGAAGCATTAAAAGAATAAGTAACATGAGATAATCAAATGGATGGAGATAATCAAACCGGGGTGTGGGGGGTTTTCACATCATTGAGGAAAGCATTTCCTTTGCCAACAGAATTCATTGTATTGATTTATTCATTCAACAGGAAATAACTGTATTCTTTATTGTGGCACAATAAATACATCCCAGGAACAAATGAGGATCTTTGCACTCCCAGCAGAGTACAGACTAGTGGAAGCTGAGCCTCTATCGCTCTGCCTTCCTGTAGAGTTTCCTCTGTCAGTATGGATTAGGGAGTACCGAGCTGGAAAACTTTGGAAACAGAGCAACGGCTCCCAACTCTGCAGCCATGCATATAACAGACCACCCGAAAGTTATTTTCGATATTAGTAATACATATTTAATGGCAGCCGAGGTGTGCCATGATATGAGTGAACTGACTTGGCATTTTTTCAGCCGCGTTTGTTGACCTTTCGCGAAGGTTCATGGGGTGAATCCTACAGACTGGTGAAAGTAGTGAAAGGTGGAAGTAGATATATCAAAATAATGAGCTTTTAAAATAATAAAAGTCCCAGATTAGTGGAGTAAAAAGTATAGCATTCAGAAAAATTACCAAAAAAAAATTAAAAAATCTTGTAACCAGAGACCTGCCTGTGGGATCGCAGACACACAAGCAGACATGTTAACACTTCGCAAAGTTCTCAAAACTGCTACTGCTGCATCTAAAATTAAACAACTAAGGGGCTCAATGAACAAATGAATATGACATTATATTCACCAAAACTAATACTGAAAATATATTTAGTTGTTTATAAAATGTGACATAAATTGATATTTCTGCCTGTGCATTTATGTATATTTGTATTGATTTATCCATTGATATCCACAGATATCCGCGCTATTGTGGTGACAAAATCTGTCCACAGACAGACAAACAGATAGACGGTCGAGGTGAAAATGACACAAGCTGCACTAGAGTGAATGGGAATGATTGGAACTGGGTTACAGTGATGTGCTACTTAAAACAAATGTGGGCCAATGGCTCCGTTACTACTTCCTGCCTTGCTAGTTCCGGCACTCTTGCTCGGACAGACGGACATATAAACATCTGGCCAGTTACCTTAAATCTGCTTCTGTGTTATTTCCTGCGGGAAAAAGGTGTCTCAAGAAGCACATTTTGCCAGAGTGAAAACATTACCAGGTGGCAGAAACACTTGAGTGAAGTGCCAGAAGTGCACCACTGACTGCTCCGGGTCTGAAAATGTGAAAGCCAATGCATTACCTTAAACCTGCGTTCTTTCTGTTGCCCAGGAGGGGGCGACTCCACTGGTTTCAAAAAGAAGTCAGATTGAATATAAGATCATGAGAAAATGACTCGACTTCTCAGTTGATTTCTTACTTACAGTAAATAGTTGCCAGATGTGATTAGGGTAACGTGCTCAGCATCACACTCTCGTCCAGATACGGCCACTTCCGTCTCCAAAAACCAAAATGGCGACTGCTGTAATTCCAAACTTAAAGGGTCAAAACGGTAAACCACAAAACAATGGGTGACAGCCAGAGATGGACAGAGTACTCGACCCCAGTACTTGAGTAAGAGGACAAATACTACTGGTCAAAATTTACTCCGTTACAAGTAAAAGTAGCTCAGTTGACATGTTACTCGAGTAAGAGTAAAAAAGTACTTGCTTTTAAAGGTACTTAAGTACCCAAAAGTACATGCTTTTAAATTTACTTTAAGGAAAAGTAAGAGTAAGAGTAAGAGTAAATTTCTTATTTTTCACATCAATGAATTACTATAATTTTTTCTAAATGAATTTAAGGACCTTTTAACTCTTGTTTCTGATAATTAACTCTTTGAAACCACCTGCACTGATGTGCTTGCTTTTAGAACCACAATGTTATATAAAGCCTGCAGAAACACCTATAAAAACAAATAAAATGAATGGGATCACAGGAGGACAGCAGATGTTGCAGATGCAGATGTTTAATAACAATCATTAAAACTGTAACCAAATGAACCTGCACCGTCCAACTAACTGTCTATCATTTAGCTAAGTTGGGAACTGGAACCCCCTCAAAGACCAATGTTGTCCCCAGACCACTGGTTGAGAATCACTGCTTTACAAAAAACTACATCTGATGCAGCCATTGTCGCAGTTTTGTGTTGACAAACGCAGTCGAGAGCGTGGCTACTTTGGTGGTGTCCTTATGGGAAGGGGTGACGTATTTCCGCTTTTACGTAGATCCCAGTGGAGAGCGTGCACTGTGATAGGTTTCCTTCTTTGACGAACACAGCTTGTGTCCAATAGTATTTTAGAAAAAAAAAAAGAAAAAAAAGAGCAGACCTGAAAGTAATGAGTACTTTTCAGCCTTCCTAGAAATTAACTCAAGTAAAAGTAAAAATATTTGTCTTGGAAATGTATTCAAGTAAGAGTAATAAGTACCAAAGAAATCTAATACTCAAGTAAATTACAAATCCTCTGGATATGTACTTAAAGCCCCTGTACAGACTTTTCATTTAGTGTTGATTTTGGCGGCCCCGCTGGACGAAAGAGGTAGTGTTTTGCCGGAATGAAGACTGCATTTCCCATGAGCTCTAGCGCCCACTGTCGTGAAGACGTTTGTCTGGCCGGCGCGTGTAAATTTGTTTTGGAAACGTTGGAAAGACGACGGGACTTGCTTTGAAAACTTTTTTTTTTTTTTTTTTTTTAGCAGCTATCTGCAGCGTGCATATGGACGAGGTAATGTGTCTATTTGTATTTCTACTTAATATAATATGCCGCCGGTGAAACAAAGTAATGCTGCTGTTGCGCTGCAATTTCCCAGCTATATATATTACCCACGGTGCTACAGAACTAGCGTTACAGCAAACTCACAGTGATTGTGATGGATGTTTTGTTCTAAGTAAGAAACTGAATCATTTATAATGACAGAGGATATTACCGATGCATCGTTGCAGGTCGGTTGGGCTGATACACACAGCTGAAATGGATGCGTGATCTAAGACGTTTGTTGTCGTTTTTACGAGTGTAGTATCTAGAACTAATCTAGTGGTAACGTTAGCCAGCTTTGTTGTAACAACATAAATTCATGTATTGCTGTAAACTACGTCCCGCATTACATTTCATAAATGAAATAAAATGTACAAACCTGTCTAGGAGGAATCGGGCGAATTATGGATCCGACCCTCCCTTCAAGCCCCGCAACTCTCTCCATCTCTGGAAGGAATCGCCAATGTTTATCCGTGTTTAGCCCTAGCTCGATCGGATTCCCTCTTGGCCTTTCGTTGGTCTTCGGTTCGAATTCATTTTCTTTTCTTTGTCTCATTATCAGCCATGACAAAAGTTTTAGCTCGGATAGCACTGGCTAGCGTAGCAACAAAACAGCTATGCCGTATCCTGAATGTCGTCAGTTCCGGTCTGACTGCCGTAAATCGTTTCGTCAGTGGTCCGACCCGACCAATGCCTTTCAGAGGTATAGAATCAGACTACTTAGAAATAGCGTATCTTCACGCCGATGGGCTCATTTGCTGTTGTAGGTAACAGAGACACATCAGCAGAAACCAGAGACTTTTGCATATCCAGTTAAAAACTCCGTACAGGGGCTCAAGTAAATTTGCTCCGTTACTGTCCACCACTGGTGACAGCACAGTGTGAAAGTTAACTTCAAATCAGTATATTTTTCATGAGACAGGATTTTCAAAAGCCTGAGGCAAGTTTGGAAATTAAACACCTTCAACACTGCTTTTGGTTATTTTTAGTGTTTAAATAATTTCCATGCAAAAAAATGAAATCCCTGGCAGTGTGTGTAATGTCACTGTGAGCCAGCACTTCAGTTGCTAATCTCCCTGTTTTACTGTAAAGATGCTGCATCGTCTGAGATTAGTGAGTCAGCTGCTGAGCAGAAACCTCCTCTGTGGAAACAACATAATTTACATGATCCTTTGTCATAATGTTTTCTTGTCTGCTCGTATGAATTATATCTAAAGACAACACACAGTAGTAACTCGGCCGTGTTTGGCAGCCAGGTGACGATTGATTTCCCTTCTTTGGATGTGCCACCAAGGAGAGTTGTCACAAATGGTGCCAGCTCACGACTTCAGTACCGAGTGAAGAAAACACAACTTTGACCGAAATGTTAAGGTGAGAGATTGTTGACTATGTTTGCGCACAAGTAGAATCAAGTTTCTGCTGGTTAATTAAAGGTTAAGCAGAGTAAGCAGAGCTAAATGCGAATAAAAACAGGTAGAAAAAAAGTGTTTTAATATTTGTATGAGATAAATGAGATAAAACATGGACCATCCTTTATATATAATATGTATTGTTAGCTTGTGCAACCAAGAGCAGACTCCAGTGTGAACAAGCGTCAGATCCCAGTGGAACCTCCTCACTTCGGGGAACCAAACAAAAAAAAACACAGGTGAAAACCTGGTGAAACTAGATGTTTCATAAAGTTTTTATTCATAAGTTTGGAGCCAATCCCCCACTGAGCGCAATGAATTATCAATGCTACGCTGGCAGACGCTGCCAGCAATCCCTATATTCAATATGGCAGAAGACGTTCCATTGTGGAAGCCGTGCCACAGCAGACATTCTGGCTGCATCCGGTAAATATTCATATGGCTGTACAGGTGGTAATCTGAGCAGAGGAATATCTGTGACCACTACATCTGTCAGTTCAGTTTGCGGTGCATCTGGCCCATGTTGTACCGAAGCCAGCTTCCTCGGATAAAGACAGACTTTTTGCCTCCCCAGCTCCCACCCCCCGTTCTACACACAACACTTCCCGTGAGCGGTGCCAAGCAGCCCAAATTAAATCAGGCTTAAATAAGATATATCTCCATCTCTGTATGCGAGGATAGACTGATCCTCGCAGCAGCACTCTGACATTTCTCTCAGGCCGACGGGACGCCTCTGAAGGATTACCTCAGTGGGAGTGGGCTGCATTAGCTAGCCCATGACGACTCACTCTATTGATAGCCATGGCAGGTACACCACAGCAAGGAGCCCTTGTGCGGCCTGTGGAGAGAAGTGAAATGAGTATAAATTGTGGGTGTCAATTCCAAAGGGGAAAGCTGGTCATCTGTAAAAGAAAAGATGTATGAGCACATAAGGGTGGGTAATTCCACTCCTCTGCTGCGAGAGGACGTGGAGAGGATGACATTCCCTCCTCTGGCCTGTGACGGGACTTCTGACTTTTCTTCTGGTCTTCTTTTCTCCCACTCTCTCTTTCTTATTCGCCCCCTCAATTTTAATTCACACTGGCAAATAGCGGGACTGTAGCCCCAGACAGACAGTCAGACGCATGCAAACACACACACTCCTATTGATTTGCATGCTGATGTGAGCGTTGCCGAGGCATTGTTTCTCCGTGTTGGGAAGTGAAGGGAGCGATGACCCAACTATCAATCAAGAGTAAGACAAAAAGCAACACCTTCTTCCTCAACAGGCATGCTCGCTATTTGTCTGGCGCCGCATCGCATCCTCAAGGTCGCATCAAACTGACAGCTGTGCCAAAGCAAATGTTGAACACCTTTTGATGCAGCCTTTACAAATTTGTTTAATGAGGAATTGATTTTCCCTCCTCTCCTCTCCTCTCCTCTCCTCCCTTGCCTTTTTTTTTTTTTCCAGGGGGAACAAGGCAGGCTGTCCCTCAGGCCTGGTAACAGCAGGCGGTTCAGCTCCACAGGAGCAACAATCAGACAGAGAAGAAGAACAGGCAGTAAGAAGCAGCTCACTGGGCGGAATGACTCACAGACAGGGCCATTCAGACGCACACGATGATGGCTGCCGCCTGCCTCTTTCACAACTGCACCAGGCTGCTGGGCTCGAATGGATAGACTCCTCCGATGCTAATGTGTTGTAGCCTAATGTTGTGGAAACAGATGGAGCTCAGTCATCAAGGTTGAATGAAACAGGAGACAGAAAGGTGAAAAACATGCTCAGGAGTGTGAGTGATCTCATCAGAACATCAGAGGGATCAGATACATCAGATTGGCTGCTTTTAAGTTCGGCCGCCTGGACGGAGGAAATATGAATAAAACATGGGGGATGTCTGAAGTAACATGGCTGCCAACCAAATGGGAGGTTTGGAATTCCTAAGCAAAACATTTATTCATGATCAGCCTGGTGAATACAAAATATTGTTTAAAGGAGGAGAGTGGCTCTGACAGGAATGGTGAAATACAATTGATGGATCACAGCCGTATTGATTGCTTAAACACAGGGATTTATCTGCCATTGACGGAAATGCATATAAATCATTATCATCATCATCATTTCTATTCTGTACACTCGCAGCCAATGAGGGGGAAGTACGCCAACCCCAGAGGATGTCGCCTTGGCAAAAGAATGCGTTTGGCCTTCACGCCCTTTCATAATAACTCACAAAAGATGGTCAAGTCTTTTTAAATGGGTTAATGAAATCTCAGACTTTACCCCGCTGAGGAAGAGGCTATTGATCCCGCTGTGGGGAGGAAATCCTATATCACATTGCCAGTTCAGATTAATCATTGGAAGCGCTGGTATGACATTGCTTTGCATAATGGAAGCACTCACACCCTCTCTGGGGGAAGTTTGGAATAACAATCAGCGAGGGATTACTCAAAGTCAGAAAACGAGCGCAACACACATAAATGGAAACTTTTTAACTGGTCACTCCGAAGTAGAGCAATCTAATCAAATGATCTCAAAAGTTTCTCGCCAGTATGTCATCTCACTTTTTGTCTGGTGAATAATAGGCAAATCTTTGTCAATGGTGGCTGGAATAATATGTTCCAGCGGATGCAGGGACTAGCTGATTATTTTCATTTGGAGAAAATTACCCCCCCCCTTTTTTTTCCTTGGTGACAAACATCTTTGCGCGACCTGGGTCATCCAGTAAATCAACGGCTTGCGACATTCATGCCTGAAAATGTTCCAGCATATTGCCTCCACTGAAAGAAAAAAAAAAAAAAGAAGTAATTTTTGTTTCATGAGGAAGTGTCCCTGAACCATCGTGATTGACACGTCTTCAGACGCGAACAACTCGAGGTGCGGATCTGTCAGCACTGATCCACGCTAAGCCCCGGCAGAATAAGATGGGGATTGCAGCAACTAGAAAGTCCAGCCGGGGTTGGATGTCTTCGCCGTGACATTGTAGACTATGACAGGCTCCTGTTCTGCCACAGACAGGGGAGAATTTATGGAAATGGAAGCAGAGTGTTGAGACGGATGGGAGATGATCATTGTCTGTCCCATGCAGCAATCAGGTGAAACCCTGCAGGGCTGAATTTAAAGCAAATGTGCCCTATAAATCTCCAGGTTTCCCTGGGCCGCCTAATGAAAACTAATAGACAGAGGGTGAAAGGAGCCATCCATCCTGCTAGTTTCCTCCGCCCAATAACGGGTTACTCTTTGGGTTACTCCTGGTGGTGAGGGGAAGCTTTAAAGTGTTTACATGCGAGTTTCTCTCTCAGGGGAGGGAGTCATGTTAAAAGTAATAAAACTCAAAACAAGGCTTCTTTAACTATTAACATCACCTAATTGTAGACATAGATCACAGCTTGTGCTAAATGTGGGGTTTACTATCTATTGAACACATTGTTATAGACAGCCTGAGAAGGAAATGATGCCGTTTAACTGTGGAGCATGCTGCAGCCTTATTAAATACAGATGTCTTTGTTTTTTCGTACGTCCTCAGCAGGGAAACCAGAAAAACAATTTCACCAGGAATTGGAAAATGGATTTCGATACATATGTCGGCGTGAGCGCCTGCATGAATGTGGACGTCGGATGTTTATGTGTGCTCCTTTGGACTCAATATTAACATTTTATTTCAGAGAGCAGGGACTGGGGTCCCATCCTGCACGGAGCCACGGGGAAAGAGGCGGAGAGAGAGCCTGAGGCCGGCAGGATAGGCACCACCACCGAGACGTTCCCAAATAGAATGTGACTTTGATTTCTCACCTCATTTCACTCTCAGCTGTCAGATAGGTTTCTGCTCAGATGACATCTCCTTCACAACGATGCGCAAAAATGTGGAACGGTTCGGAAATGAGGCAGCTGCTGCCCTACATGCCAGACAGTCTCTGTGACATCATCACCTCCGCCGCTCTCCTGTGACTCAACGACACTGACAACAATTACATCCACGAAACTTAAGCCGCAGCAATGCAAATGATGCACTGCACCTGTCTAACCCCCCCTCCCCCGCTGTTCCCCACCTCTGCATCTTAGTGTGCCTCTTCGTGTCCCTGTAAGCGGCCGTGACCCATTTATCTCTCATGTATCAGCATCTTGGTTCGTCTTGTGAGCAGACATGTTGATGCACTGCCATCTTCTCCTCAGAGGCTCACACAGGAGCTCCATTAGTGCTGCAGCAGTTTCTCTGAAAAAAAAAGCAAGAACAGACTGTTGACGTCAAAAGTGGAAACATCAAATTGGCAGGTGTTTATGTTTTGTAGCTATAAACTGAATCTGCAAACTTTGCGATTCAAAGTTAAGTTTTCCTTTTAGGCCTGAGAATGTCCCCCTGCTAGGTAAACAAATAAATAAATTCTATCTCTAGTTGATAAATTATTTAAAACCGATTTGAAGATGGGTAAAACGTCTCGCCCATCCCATTCACTTTGCACGCCTGCCTCTAATCCAACCCTAACCCTAGATCCAACTATGGGATCCAAAACAGAGTCAATACAAATATCAACTCCGCCCCATCACACCCCCCGATGTGACTCCAGGGGTTCCCCCCCTCCCCACACACGCACACACTTTGGGGAACCATTGACCTATACACCTACTCAACATCACTTGCAGTAAGGACCCATGGTATGCAACAACAGTATGTAACCCAGTGTTGTTTTATTGTTTATTATTTTATTTTCATTTTTCAATTAATGTGAGTTTTTCTGCCAGATCATGTTTTTTCCTATGGACAGTGAATGCATCACAGTGCCGCAAATACTTGAAATACTTGCGCAAATGGCAGTTTTTCGCTAAGTATTGTTTTTTTTTTCCCAATTTACTGTGAATGCACCGCAGGACTGCACACGGCAGATTCGGTTAGCGAGGGAGAGAACTTTCTTCACTTCCTCTGAGAGTCGGAATGAGAAACGACACAGTTAATAATAATAACACAGTTTTATCACTGAAAATGTCCTTTTTATAAGTTTTAAAGTGATATGGTCGAGTCCTGTGATGGTTTAAGCCAAGGAGAGTGGAATATTGTCGAAGAATATCCTGGTGAGTGTTAAATGTATGCATTTAGCAGCCTGTTTCTCAAATGTATGAACAAATAGTGTGAATCAGTGTACACTTTAAACTATAAAACCAGTCGGGATATGCATTTTTTTGTGGGGAAGTGATTGTTTTAAGCTGCAAACGAGTTGTTAGCAGCGTTCGCAGTGAAAAGCTCAGCTAGCAGGTGCACTGCACGTGAGCTAACACGCTGTGTGGAGTGATGTTGTGAACCCGGTATAAGTTTAATATGCACTTTTATTTGTTCCACTGGTCATTTATTGTGTTATTATTATACAAATATTATTTGGATTTGGATAAAAAAAATGTTTTGTTATTGGCCAATAACTATGACAACTTGAAGCAAAACAGCATTTCTGACTTAAAGATATTCTTTATTATTTTGAAATCCAAACGCATGGTAATTCTTTTTAGGTGGATTATACATTTTATTTTGCACATTGAGTAATAGCTCTGCATGTTTTGTGCAGGCTGTTTTTTTTTCCGTTGATAGAATCGTTTTAAAGAATGAGCAGTGCTATCCATGGACTGGATTCTGCCTGAAGAGTCTGCAAAGGACATTCTGGATCTGATGGTCACCTGTTTTCCAGGAGGGTGGTAGGACAAAAAAAACAGATTTCCCATTTCCCTTGGAAGATTTGTGTATCTTCTTATTTCATCTGAGATCTCAGACTTTTTTTTATGTATAGATTTTTATTTGGGTCAGGCCTGACACACACACACATACCAAAATCTGAGTGTGACAAACTGACATGGACAGTGTGAAGAACTGCAGGAAAAAAAGAGAACAACCTAAATGAACAGGATTGAAACTGATAACTCACTGGTAGCAGATGTCATTCAGCTGATTGAACTGATTTTTTTTCCTCTTTGTTCCATTTGTTTCTGTTCATGTCCTTGTTGTGAAACAAATTTTTTGACTCAAGTCTTTTAGTGAAAATGGTTAAAATGTTGACAATACACGTTCTACTTTTCAACTAAAGTAATTGTAAGTCTCTTATTATGGTTGGAGGTTTCTTTTCACTCTAAGCAGAGTTACCATTGCCAATCTCCTTATGAATCGTAGTTATTTGAGCCCTGGGTTGTGTAGACTTAGACAGCTTGTGTTCTGAAAGACCAAATTGATTCAGATTTAGACTCTTTTTTCCTGACTACACAGAAAAAGGGTGACAAGTACATGCAGCATCATTAGATTTTATTGTATATACTATGTGTATGGAAGTAACTAAATACTACTAAAACTACTTTTTTCCAGTTTGTTGTAATCTTACTCGCACTTGAGTGTGCATTACACCATATAATATACTCACTTCCTTTTAAAATCATTTTTTACATTTACGTTTAGGGCATTTAGAGGACTCCTTTGTCCAAAGCGACTCACAGTAATTCCTACATTCATACACTGATGGCGGTGGCTGCAATGCAAGGTGCCGGCCAGCACATCAGGAGCACTTTTGGGGTTCAGTATCTTGCCCAAGGACCAGTGATGGGAATAACGGCGTTAAAAGAAATGGCGTTACTAATGGTGTTACTTTTTTCAGTAACGGGTAATCTAACTAATTACTATTTCCATCGTTCCATCGTTTCCATCCGCCGTTACCATTACCGACAATTAAATGTGGCGCATTATACACTGAAGCTACTCATTGAAGCTGTTGTCATCCAACTCGGCTCTCAGCCACAGGAGCAGCAAATCTGTTTTTTTTTTCTTTGGTGAGGGAGGAGGGAGGGGCGAGACAATCACATAAGTGATGATGATTAGCAAAGGTAGAGTAAGTGTTTGCAAGCCAATGAGAGGCTGTGTTCAGTTTACACACAAACCACACAAGCACACAGCAGCCTCACACACAAACTAGCAGAGGTAAGCTGCAGCAATGTTGAGTCCGGAGGGAAAGTTGGTGTTTTCAAAGTGGAAGTACAGACACTACTTTAATCTCCTTGAGGTAAAAGGCAAGAATGTACATGTGAAGTGTACATTATGTCCCAGAGTGAAGTGTTTGTCCATGTTCGCTGTAAGCAACTCTAATCTAATGAAGCATCTCTCAGCAGCACACGCTTCTACAACACTAGTGGCCAAAAACACCGTTGTTGACACTGTCGATGATGACAGCAGGCCAGGTGTGGCTAACGTGAGCTCCACTAACAAAGAAGGACACGGAGCCGTCCAAGCAGCTAAAGCTAGATTTTTCTGCTCCAGCTTCATAAAAACTTGACACAGACTGAACTGAATGCAATAATAGGCAGGTATGTTGTTGAGAACATGCTCCTGTTATCAACAGCTGGGGAGAACCCTGCTTAGGCGGGAGACAAAAATGCTTGGGCGCCACGCCTAAGCCGTATAATGGCAGGGAAAACCCTGTATAACTAATTACTTTTTTAAAGTAACGTGCCCAACACTGCCAAGGACACTTCGACATGCAGACCAGGGGAATCGACCCAGTGACATATGGACAAAGAACACAAACTCTGCAGCAGGCTGACGTTTGGAGCGGTGATCATGACCACTGAGCAGAACGGAGCAGTTTGAGACTGAAGATTTGCAGAAACCCTTCTGATTGAATGCCTGCTACTGATAATGCACTGAACATCAACAGTTTAAAAAACTGAATACTTTGAATACTTTGTACTTTTACTTCATTATCATACCAGCAATTTTACTTGTTACGGGGTAATATTTCAGTAATGTAACTGTGCTCATACTTGAGTAGAGAGTGTAAGTATCCTATCGACCACTGTGTTTGTTTATACATGGGTGATAATGGATGCTTCATCACTACGTCGCACTGTTAGAGCTAAGTAAAGAGTAATGCGTTTTCATCCATAATGTTTTATGACTGTTTACAGAGCAGATCAGAAAGCATTATGACTGCAAGGAATTTCCCCACAATGCACTACAGAGTAGCAAGTGTTACCATAAATACATCCCGCTTACTGATGATACATCAAGTCTGCAGTAATAAGTGCTAATGAGTCATCAATGAAAGGCCTGATGCAGACTGGGTGCTAAACCTATTTATTAAATATAGAAACATTTTTTGTAGCAAAACAGCAGTTTGCCTTGGATTTTTTGGTTTATGACTCATTAATCACAAGGTGAAGTACAAGTCTAACCTCTGGTCTCTGGTTTAATGCAACACCAGTGGATCCAAAGAGCACCTGTTCTTTTGATACCTGCATTCACGAGGGAGCACTCCAAAGCCAATTTGGCATTTGCCCTTTTCATTACTGAAGGTTTTTAATAATCTGTCATGGCCATATCATTTCAGTTTCACTGTGTGAGTGTTCTGTGCGTTTTTCTAGTGGGAAGCAGTTTTTTTTGGTGGTTTCTTTTGCCCTTTTCTCCAGTGTTCTGTTTTTCCTCCTGTATTTTTTCTCATACTCCTAGACAGCCTGACTTTACCTCCACAGCTGTCTTGTATCTGTTTAAGTAGCCCAGCCCTGTTACCTGTGTTCCTCCAATGGAACCTAAAAAAGAAGGAAGGGTCAATATGTCACAGAATCGTGCTTTGGGCCCAATTGTGGTGGCAGGTGTGTTGAAGTCAATGGGAGATGCCTGGAGAAACACATCAAAACCCAACAATCTTTGGACCTCCAATGAAGAAATGCCTCCAGAAAATGAAAGAAATGAAAGAACACACTTCTATTCCCCCAAAAGATCGACAGGGCCGATAACAAGACTGTTTTCCACTGATGGGACTGCAGTTTCACCGCGAATAGCAGCATGAACGGGACCCCTTCCACAATTTACAAGAATGAACAACGTGGTGATAAAGAAATCAGTTGTTCACCTACCCTCTGAAGAGTGTTCTTTCAAATTCTAGAGGCATTACCTCATCAGAAGTCACACAACGTAGATATGTTGGGAACGTATCATTACCCTTACCTGTGTTTCTCCACCTGCATCTTATCCCCTCGTAAATTTAGTTTGAATTTAAGTCCGGTCTTTTGTTTGGTCATTGTCGATTCATCTGCTGAGTTTTCTGTGACCCTGCTGTTGATTATCCCTGAGCCTGTTTTTGTGTTTCCCTGATGTTTCTTTGTGTTTGCCCGTTCCTTGTGTTGCCGTGACCGAGGATAAAACCTCATCCATTGCACTCCCTGCCCGCCGTCTTGTGCATTTGGGTCCACCTTCAGTGTGACAATAATCAATTTTGCATCGTCACAGGGAGTTTTCACGTGCCAAATGTTGTTCTTAATAATGGCAAACCAATCATACTGTCAGTAAACCGTTCATTTACTTTAATTTAACAACTTATTAACCATTTATTAAAATTAGTATCTGCATGCTACTGTGAAATGTCCCTTTGTTCTTCGGATAATGTTTCCATGTAACATATAAAGTTACTGTAATCAGGAGCACAGGATGTTCAGACACCCTCCCAAGTGTTATAGGTGTATAATTCACTGCAAAATGTGTTTACAGTGTCTCAGATGGTGTCAGCTGAAGGAGTCCCTGGTGGAAAATGATGAAAAACAACAGCAACAAATGGCTATTTCCAACTAAGCCGGAACCTCCCGCGCAGTCGGACCACATACAATAAATAAGATATGTGTGTCGTTCTGTAACTCGATCCTGTCACCACTCTGCAACACGTTCTCATCCTGTATCCCAGAGGGGGTTGAACAGGATTTGGAAATATAACCCAAGTCAGCGGCAGGCTGACCGGTCCACAGGATAAACTAGCTCAGACTGCAGTAGCCTGACATAGATTTTTTTTCTTTTTTGGCCATCAGGGACGGCTCTGCAACAGTGTCTACCAGAGCTAGTGAGAACATATCTGACTCATATCTGTGATCGGCTGGCTCGGTCTGTGTAAGGGACACCAGCAAACTGCCTCTGTCCTTGTGAGGGATTATTAGGAAAACGGAGACACTGAAACAATCTGCCTGTGGTTGCCGGACCAGGTCATTTTCAAACCTGTTAGCGGTCGCCCCCGTGGTGTCGTGAGGCTCACACACCACCTGCTTGGCTTGTATTCTGACCAGATCTGCTCCACTTGGCGACGAACACACTCTCAATGAGACAGCTGGGTACTGGTAACTACTCTCCAATGTTTCATCAACAGGGATTCATGTGTTATTCATTCGCCCGGGCTGCTGGCCGGTGGCCATGTAATGAATGTTGATCACTGCAGTTGTATACTGGATTGAGAGTTTTGCCCTGGTAAATTCTGCTGTTCATTATTCCTCAGACATCCCTAAGCGAGGCACTAGAGCCGCAGTTTAAACCATATGAATAACCTAATCAAGTCGACATCCTCAGGAACTATAGCTGGCTTATAATCAAATTATAATCAAAGTTTAAAAAGCATCATAAAACTCTACTCAATAATTCAAAAAGCAAATATGATTTTACCGGGTCTTGTTTATAAATTCACCAGCCTGCCACCCATCAGTGCACACTTTTTGCCCCAAAGGAACTCTGACTGGTCCTTCAGCTGCAGCAGTCAGAGAGGGCTTGCAGCCACAATATTAAAAAGGGAAAGCCACTTGCTGGTTCTGCAATATAAGTGTAAATATGGGCACCTTAGAACAGCTGGGTTATGAATAATGGAAGCAGGTTGCCCTTGGTATTCATGGGAGGGGGAACATTCTGCCACTCAAAAACAGAGAGTGAAAGTTCACAACCCCCGCGCTGTACCTCTCTCTTCTCGCCGCCTATTTGCACTCACGGCCGTCAGACGCCGGTCAGAAGTGAGACAGCAGCAGGGACGCTGCCCGGCGCGGCAAAAGCCTTTGGTTGAAGTCTGTTTTGTCTCTCTTTTTTTTTTTTTTTTTTTACCTCAAGGGGTGCATCTAAAATGCTGCAGGAGAGAGGCATCTCTTGCAGTTTGTGACAATAAATACACAGACGACGGGCCAAGCGTCGATCGAGAAAAGAAAGAGATCAGGCGCTGCAGGGTGTGGGACGGAGCAGAGGGGTCGTTTTAAAATGACGCGCTGATGATGTGGAAAAAAAACTAAACAAAAGCCACAGCAATCAAACTCAAGAAGGATAAATATGTTTGTTTCATACTCGTGGGTCTTAAAGCCTTTTAAATCGCCCGCATTGATTTCTTCTCCCATTAACTGATTACTGTCTCTATTCTGAATTACTGCGCTGCTGAGTGGGCTGCCTCAGCCAGCGGGGTCAGCTGTCTCATTATCCAGTAGTTAGTGAGACCGGGCTGAAGCGTTAGGACAGGATGAGTATGGATGGCCTCTGCTGGTGACAGCGGTCATTCAGAGTTTACTGCTGAGACCTTTAACTTAAGAAGTTTAAGTCCAGTTTCTCCAACAGTGAAAGTATGCTGCATCAACACGTCTTGGTTAAATGTATGTATCCAGAGCTCATCTACTGCTGAGAAGCACAGATAGTCATTGACTTGGTAAGTATAAAGTCAATTTAATTGGGTGGAAAGAAATCACCTCAGATATTTTCAGCGCTGCATGTCTGAAGAGTTGTAGTTTACTGTAGCAGTGCACCCACTTCTACTGAGCCTTCATCATTTAACTTCTGCTTCTACAGTGACCTCTGACAGCAAGAGGCGCCCAAATAAGGTAATTTATTTTCCTCTGTGAACTGGTAAGGAATGTTATCAACTGTCAACCATCAACTCATTCAAGTCCGGGCTCAGAACTTACTTTTATACATTAGTGCTTCAGCCCGACTGATCAAAACTCGGCTGCGTGTTCACTGCGTTTCTCTGTGCTTTCAATATTTCACGATTTGATCTTTGATTCTCCCTGATTTGGACTTCGTGCAGCAGTTTGTGCTTTATAGATAAAATCATTTCTATTTTAACACGCAAATATTTAACACACACTGTCGATAGTTTGAAGGAATTTGTTGTCGAAATCAAGTGTTAACACTGCAGTTCTCATATGGATCAAATGCACATCATTATCACATTTAAGTGAAATTCTATTTTTTTTTTCCACTCTGATTTCCACACCACTTTTACAGTTTCACTCAAAAACATCACCCTATAAAGGAGAGAGGAGAGTGTGAACTAAATTTTGCCCTGGATTTCACCTCTCAGGCTAAATGCAGTCAACTGTAACTTATTGGAAGTGGTAGTTGGAGCCATCTGATGCTTGAGAGGAAGACTGAAAACACTATTAAGAGAAAAGGAAAAGCACAGCATTGAACCTCTTCTGTAAATTTTGGTTTAAAAAAGAAATACAGAAATAAAATTCCCCTTAAAGGTGCACTTTGTAACTTTCTAAGCAGCAATTACAGCTATATAATCTCCTATTATTGGATGTCTATGGGCAATGTGCTGTTTTAGTTTGATAACTCAGAATCTGAGAAATATTTTTTTTGTATTTTTAAAATTTTTTTGGCCTTTCATGACTTTATTGATAGTACAGCTGAAGAGGTGATAGGAAACAGGGTGAGAGAGAGGGGGAGTGACATGCAGCAAAGGGACCCAGGCCAGGAGTCAAACACAGGTCAGCTGCAGCGAGGACAAAGCCTCTGCACATGGGACGCCTGCTCTACCAACTGAGCTAAACGGTGCCCTGTGCTATGATCTTTATAAACACAGATATAAACACTTGGCTAAAAAGTGCATCTAAAATCTATCAAGAGATTTGTCTTTGTTTACAGAACTTTAAAAAAAATGCGTAATGCACCTTTAAAAAAACTGAACATAAATCAAAGGTATTTGGCATTTCTTGGTGCAAGCTATTTTTTAGCACATTTATAACTAATCATGTTTATAAAAAGTGATGGGGATAGAATTGGTCAGTTAAAAAAGATGTCCTCAGCATCCCCAGTGTGAATGACACCTATGTATGGAGGTAAAGATGCACTTCGCAGTAAAGACGGAAATGTGTCTCATAAAGCGTCACGTCTCTGTTGGAAGCTACAGTTAGTCCATCAGGAACACAGCAGGTTGTTGTGTTGTTATACAACATCTTCTTTATCATATTTATATCCGATGCCGTCATAATAACCTTCACCATTGCTCTGATTGATTGTTATTTTATCACATCTATCTCAACAGAATGTCAGTGTGAGAATCAAGTGAGCCGGAAGGAAGCAGACAAAAAAATTAATTCTTCTCATCCCTCTCGGGGCAGCAAAGGCCTGAACCAAAACACAGTGTTCAAACAAACTTCTGCAATTTAAATGTTCATTGATCTCTTAATAAAGACTGTCTCATCAACTAAGACAAACTGAGACATAATTTTTGTCCAATTACTCCTTGAATGTCACGGTGCTTTGTCTCCTCCGCAGGCAGATAAATCGCCTTTTTTTCCCCACGCAGCGATCCATAAAAACTAAAACTTGTCTTAAAAGCAGCAAAAAGAAGTTCCATATGTGTTATGCACTGAGTGCATTTGCGGTTGCTGCGTGGCTCTGACTGCTAATATGATTTGTAAGAAGAGCATGTAACATCCCATTGCGGCTGACACATTTGAATACAGTCAAGCGATTAACAGAGAAATCATGCATGAGTGGGCTTGCTTACCAATCTGCTCTGTGTATTAGCCGAAACATCCATATATTAAAGCTCGCTGAGCCTAATGAACATCCCGCTCTTATTGATGATCCCATTGTTGTGCGGTGGAATTTACATAATCGCTACTTTACTCAGATTAAATTTCCCCTCCATTAAAAAACATACCTCCCTTCACTTTAGCTGGGAATGTACTAATATTGTCTCATATGGACGTTTGTATTTTGAAAAGAATAAAAAAAAAAAAAAAACGACTTTAAAGAAAAGGAGAAAAAAAACAAATTGCGCACAGCGGAGTACAAAGCCTGTTTCTTTTTCCCTCACCCCTTTCTGCTCCCTGTGTCGCATCATCATTATATCTCACAATATTTTCTGCTGAGACAGGAACTTGCAGAGAGTGTTTTTATGTTCTGGGGAGTGGGGGAGACTGAGGGGGAGGCTGAGGACGAGGACGAGGATGAGGAAAGGAAGCCAAGAGATAATAGTTTGAAGGCTGTGTCAGTGGTGGCAGGCTTCAGAAAACATCAGGGTAGCATTCGGAGATAAAAACAGGTATACCACCCTATCATGTCCTCAGAGCAACCATGCTTTGATATGTTCTAAAATGTCCATTGATGCCGCTGACGGCGCTTTTTCTCAGCCCGTAATGACAGCGTGTGGTGCTCTGTGAATGTGAGAGTAGAGTAGGTGTGGATCACAATCTGTGGATTCTGTCAGGAGTTGATTTAAACATACTGATTTAATTGAGACTGGAACCTCTTGAAACGCGGAAATACAGATGATGAAAGTAGAAGCTCCGCGTTTCTGAATATCTTACTTAAGAGGAAACTGCTTCATGTCTAAATTTGGTTGTATTGTCTGTACTTATTGTGTTTTCGGTAATTGGTTGAGTCATCTGTGTTTGCAGCGAACTTCTGTATTTGGCTGTATTGTTTGAATTTAGGCAATGTCTTCTAATTATGTTTTCTATAGCTGCATGGCTTCTTTTTACTTCCTTTGTCAAATTAAAGATGTTTTCTTCATTTGCTCGTGGTTTGCATATTTTTTTATTATGTGTGTTTTTTCCATTTGTCTTTCTTTATTTAAGTGTGCTGGACTGTCAGGGCCACTGTATTGCGTCCTAAAGAAAAAAATTGTTCACCATGTTTAATATGATTCATTTGTAATTGCAAACAAGATGGCAAATGTTATCCAATAATAGCAACAGTAGCCGACTCTCACTGAGGTGAAAATGGAAGAGATGGGAGGTTATATAAAATGTGTCAAACGCTGTTTATGATCTGATGGAAAGCTTTTGAGCCGATCCAACGTGTGAAACAAAACAATGACATCTTGTTGCGTGATAATCTTTTTCTGATTTTACAGTCAGTGAACTCATCTCAGCTCTTCCAGCGTTCAGACAGGGTCACGCTCGCAAGCACATCATTATAAAAACCATACATGCTCTGGCCGCCCACAACACACACACACATGCACACACATGCACACACACACGGACAGACACACACACCTGCACATACGCATACACATATGCACAAATACTGGCAAAATTCCGAGCACAGCTGAATGGAGACCCATTTGCCAATTTTTGATTAATTCGTTTGTCCGTTTACTCAAACGCATGAGGAATTCAATTAATTTCATAAAGTGGAACAATAATGGGCCTAATCAAAATAAATGAATCCACAAAACCACATCATTGCTATTTATTGCAAAAACACATTTCTCCAATTTGGTATGATGTGTTCCAATATCCATGGGCTGACCTGTTATTCCCAGTTAATTAAAAGACATACCCAGTTATGCTCAACTTAGCCCTTCACTTGGCTCAGACATCTCACACCCACAGCTCCTCTTACAGCAAAGTTAAACGGGCATGACGCCTGTCTGGCGGCACCTATACGCCTTACCTCAGATGCCTTACAGTGAAGGAGTCACGCTGACAAGTAATGTTCAGGTTCATTAGGCTGTTTTAAGTCTTTATCAAAAGCAGATGTGAAAAAGGACTTCACAAAGACATAAAAACATCAGTAAGAAAAAGAACAGACTAATGAAGAAACAGTTACGAGGCACGACGAGACAGAATTATGCTACAGTTATGATAATTATAACCCAGCTTCAAGAACGCCCTCAAGAAGGAGAAAATCAGTGAAGAAAAAACTTTACCATAATACGGATAAAAAAAAAATGCCCAGTTATATACTGCACAACAAACCACAGTAGTGGTTTAGCATTATGAGTGACTTATGTGATACAGTGATAACACTAACTAACTGTAATGTTACTACGGCAATGTTGGGTAAACCAACTTCTATTTATTTATTCCTAAAATTGTTTGACGTTTCTCCACCAATTCTTTAAAATGAACAGTTTTATCCACGTTATTTTATAAAAGCACAGCGTTAACATTTTCTGAAACATACCATGCACAAAAAAATGCTAAATATATGAGAGGATTTTCTCTCCCTCAGCAAACTGGCTGCTGCTGAAATTTAAACCCATGACCTGATATGCAACAGCCCACGACATATGCAGGAGACCTGCTTTTGCTCATTAGAAAATAGACGTGCTCGGCATGAACTGTAAATTCACAGTGTAATACATTAGGTGGATTGTTTAGTGAGCTAGCTAGAATAGTCAAAGAGAGAGAGAAAAAGAGATCACTGGATCTTATTTGCCGTATTTTATGGTACATAAAGAGATAAAAGCACAATGCTGATTGCTAAAGACGTCTACTACCTTTTTCGTTTGATCCCTCTATTACACTAATCTGTAATGTGGAACAGCATTTAAAAAAAGTGTATTTTATGTGAGTTCTAATGTCTCAACCAGTTTTTTGCACAAAGTGACGTCCTTTGCTAATTTGGAAATGTAAATTCACCAGTGGAAGTTCTCAGGCCATTCAGATCTTTTACTTACATAGAGGAAATAACACAATTTAAAAGGAAACTTCTACATTTGATAAAGTCCTGCAATCACCTGAAGCAAAGGTGCAGACGTAGTCGAAAAATGTCGATGAGGGATGAAACATAAAAGTACTCATTACGATGCATTAATGTGCAAGCATCAGTTTACAGTTATGTTGTAACTCTATCTAACAATGCATCATGTTTCGAGGGTTTTTATACATTTTAATGTGCAAAATCACAGGCTGAACTAAAATGATTAGGGGGGTGTGATAGGAAAAAAAATCTGACTTTTTAGGAGGGATTGAGAAATTAAAAAGTCGAGGAAAGTCGTTAATTTTTCTCTCACTATTGTTGATGTCAGCCTTGGTTTAAGAAATGTTGTAAGTTGTTGTAACTCATCACGTGACGAGTTTATTCATGGAAACTCCTATTATATATATTTCATACTATTTTTAATCTGATGTATGTATTGTGTTAAAACAATATGAGGGTATGATTAAACCTGTGTACAAAACCTTAGCATTTTATGCTTTGCACGTTTTACATAGCAGCATTGTAGCTGCCCCCCCCCCCCCCCCACACACACACACACAGACACACACACCTATAGTACAGTACATACAGTAATGTTAGCTAGCATAGTTCGCTAGCTAATGTTAGCTAACTATAAATTAGGCTGATACATAGTGATAAGTGATAATAGCACATACTCTTCCACACACACACACAAACACACAGACATGAATGTGCAAGTATGTTGTTGAAATTGAATTATTGTTGAAAGATGAAGATTATACTAGATTGTAAAGTGTGTGGTAAAAAATAAATGATTCCTCACAGCCACAGTTGATAAGAATTTAAAGGTTCTCATGAAATTCCATAAGAAATGCAGGCGGGTCATTTTTGACGTCACCGGGTCATTTTTGACCCACTTATGCATCTAAGGGCTAAAACAAAAAACCTCAGTAACTGCAAGAACTTCTTACTGGTAACTACAGTTGTCAAATAAATGCCCAACATTTCCATCTCAAATGTATAATTAAGTATAAGTATAATTGCAGCTTTAAATGGAGATACTAATTAAGTAAAGTACATGTGTACCTCAAACTTGCACTTAGCTAATTTAGAAATAAATATATTGAGCAGTCCAAGTCAGACAGAGATTGCTTTGGTTTCACTGTTTTTTTTTTTATTCTAATTGATAATGCATTGTACAGTTATAGCATATCATCATTATCATTAACAATAAGAAGTGTGTTGGTTGGTGCCTGATGTGTTGGATCCAGACGGCGGCCGCTCCTACAGCCCTGCTCCGCACACAGTTACAGACAGACATCGACTTGTTTTGCCATCTCCTTTCCTGTGCAATAGACCCGCTGAGACTTGTGCCATAAGTAACCTATACAGTGCAGCATGTCAACTCACGAGTGACTGCCACAAATATCAGACGATCCGGATGAGACACTTTATCACGTTTCATTGCTTTTCAAACGTATTCCAAGACAAGGACAATGTGATTTATTATTTATGCTCCCGAAGCCATCCTATCCTTCTCTGCCAATGGTCCGGCTAAAAATAAACAATTCATTTAGGACTTCTAAGCACAGATAATGGACGCTTTGTGCCTTATGCACTAGACATAAGAGGCACTTTGAAGTACAGTTACAAACAAAGCTAACTCTTATATATTCACATTGATTGAGAACTGTTGATCTACTGAGTGCTGCAGGGAGGCTTACCCAGAAGTTAGTATCATCATTGTTCCCTCAACAGAAAACGCAGATGAGATTCTTTGATTGGATTTTGAACTATTGAAGAAAATAAACTCTGTGGCAAACAAAAGCTTACAGGAATACAGGATACATTCACATTTTGTTCAGCCAGACCTTCACAGATGAACTCAGTTTTTGTCAGTTTTGAACAGAAATGCAATCACCAGGAGTAAAAAGTTAACGTGAGGAAACAAACAAAACTAAGTCTCAGTTGCATGACTTCAACGTCACTGCCACTAAGCTTCCTACTCTTAACACTATACACATGTTACTGTAAATTGATCTATGTACAGGTGGAAAGCTTGAGTTACAATAGTCTGCCAATACAGGTGGACTGGTGACAGCGTTGCTGGATGTACGCGTATTACGATAATCACGGGATGATGCTTATATCAGTATTTGGTTTTAATCCATGCTGTCTTGCTTTATTTCATTTCCCGACCTGATCTGGACATTAAAATAAGGCCCCTAGAATACTTCTGTGGAGCCAATCATGCTTGGTATAGGGCTGTAGGCTATGATGAACGAATGATGGTTTGACTAACGAGTTTCCGTGTATGACGTTGTTACGTTTTATTTTCCAGACAACTTCTGTAGTCTTATTAAGCCACTTTTTTTTTTTTTAGGACTCATAAAGCTTCAAATTATGTGCAGGACAAAACATGAAAATCTCGTAAACTTGTGTTAACTGCAGACCTTAAAAAAACCCCTTGATTTCAAGATGAGAGAACCAGAAGTGCAAAAAATGCCGACTCATCTCTGGGTTTTGAAGGGCTCATCCTGCAGCACTCTATTCATTTCCTTGCAAACGCAACATTTTTGCTCAAAACTTTTGCCACAGTCTGATACAAAAATCAAATGAGAGTTTAGTCGCATTATCTCTGGATCAGAAGTGTGTGTGTTTTCCGTGCTTTAATTTAAAGCAATTACATTCTCCGAAGGCAGCGGGAGTCTGGGTTACAGGACAAGGTTACCTTGCCTGGCTGCTTATCATGGAGAAAGTGGCCTGCTAGGACAAAGCAATTCAGAATTTTATTATCATTCAAATTAGAACATATAGAGGGGCTTCTATCCGATTGGTGAAATAATGGGAGTCATTTATCTAGGTCTCAGCGACCTTTCATTTCCCATTCATGTCTTATTAGTGGAGCATACATCATCATCCTGCCATAATTAAAAAGAGAAAATCAAATTGATTGTGAGGAAAAAAGGGTGCATGCAGGTAGAGACTGAATAGAGCTGTGTGTTCTTCGTGGCGTAGTTTCTGTTGTGGGCTTTAACTGGCCTTTTTCTCGGTTGATTTTCTTTTGCAATTTGGCTTCTTGGTCACACAGAGGCCCAGGAGGGACACTAACCAGACGTCATAGGTGTTTATCAGCTCTGGGCTAGCCACTGCCATAATCAGAACAAAAGCATATTAGAGGCCGGGTGATTAATGCGCCGTGAGACTGAAGGAAAGGTTTCTCACGCATATTAGTCTTCATAATGGATTTATGAAAAACAAAATGAAAGTAGCATGGGCGGTTGACGGAGATAGGACGGGATTTACACTACTCACAATAAGTTAGGGATATTGTGAGAGACTCAGTGGATTTCATACATACAGTGTTTCACTTCAGAGAGTTTTGGGATAGGGAGGCAATTGTATTGGGGTGATAGACACACCTCATTTTGTGTTTTCCACGTAATGGTCTCACTGTGTACAGTGTGCCTTACATATTGGGGCCAATACCAAAAAACTAAAAGACAACCCTTTTCAATGTGGCATCAATTTCAACATTCTGTGGGTATGAAAAGCTGGTATTGTCAGTAAGTCATTCCAAGTTCATCATTCAAACAGCCATGAACACACAACGTCACTTAACGAACGAGCAGCGCCACCTGGCCATGGCGCGCCTTCGGGTCGGTGGCAGGCAGTCAGATGTTGCTCGTGAACGGGTCATCAGCAGACTTGCATCAAGACACAGAATTACTGGCAGAGTTCGTGACAGACCCAGGAGTGGAGCCCCATGAGTGACAGACCGCAACGATGACAGTACCTAAGGACCTATGCACTCAGACATCGTTATGCAACTGCCACACAGCTGCAGGCCCAGTTACGAGATGTGAGGGGTACTAGGGTTTCCAAACAAACCATTCGAAACCGACTCCACCGCTTTGGCTTGAATGCCAGACGACCGTTTCAGGTGACTCCACTGACACCAAGACACCGCCGTGAACGTTTGCAGTGGGCACAAGACCATGTGACCTGGAAAATGCAGCAGTGGTCTACCGTCCTGTTCACTGATGAGTGTTGGGTCACCTTGCACAGAAATGATGGTCGTCAGCGTTGCTGGAGAAGGCGAGGTGAGCGATACGCCGAGGTCAACATGGTCCCCAGGGTTCCCTTTGTTTGGAGGAGGTGCAACAGTCTGGGCAAGCATCACCAGTCAGCGCAAAACAGATTTGGTTATTGTAGATGGCTCAGTCACTGCACGTTCTTACCTCAGAGACATCATAGAACCCATCATCATCCCCCAATTCCGCCAGCACACCCCCAACTTTCTGTTCATGGATGATAATGCTCCACCACATCGTGCCAGAATTGTCACAGCTCGACTTCAGGAAGTCGGAGTGCCTCATATGGTATGGCCAGCTATGTCCCCTGACCTGAACCCCATAGAGCACGTCTGGGACCAGCTAAAGTAGAGACTGGATGATCGTACCCCACCCCCACGTGAACTGGCAGAACTGCGTGTAGCACTTGTGGAGGAGTGGAACACATTGCCTCAGAACAACATCATGAGGCTAGTGAGGAGCATGAGACGTCGCTGTCAAGCTGTCATTGCGGCAAATGGTGGAAACACCCGCTACTGACATTGTCAATTTTTGTTATTTGGGGCTATCCTTGTTATTGTCTAAATTTTTGGGGTAATAAATGTTAAACTAATGAAAATGGTGTTTCTTCTCATTCATTATTAGTAATATCAAAGGTAACTTTTACTTATTTAATTAAAATTCAGACCAAATAGGATAAGCGCTCATGTAAATAACAATATCCCTAACTTATTGTGAGTAGTGTATAATGTAAAATTGTTTGTGTTTGCTGTCTGAGGTCTCATTTACACGGCCACGAAGTACTGGGAGAAACCGTGTTGGTAAATAACAAATGATAGACAGCATTTTGAATTGAGACGGGTGGTTAGGTGGAACCGGATGTCAAAATCAGAGTTTTTAGTCAGCAGAGAGATGTAGAGACGTAGGACACCAGTGAGATGACTCATCAAAAACTAAACAAACTGAATATGGAAGGATGTTGTTATCACTCCAATCATGTTTACAGGCGTCCACTATGCATTCAGCATCAACAAATCCAGATAGGAACCGAAAGGAAAGTAGTTAACGACTCATCACACCGCAGCTCAATGAGCATAACTCAATAGTGTCTCCCCTCCTCTTGATGTGAAGCTTTCAATTCACCAGGGGTCCACATTGGAGAAGATAAATGGGGTGAGAGTTACCCTCAAAGTGGCCCTAATGAGAAATCTGTGGGAGATGCTCATATTTTATCTGCAAAATAGAACAAAACAATTCTCCCCAAAGCCCTCTTAAATGCTAATTGAATAGTAATGCAATGCCTCAGGCATCTTGTTGTCAGCTCATTTGGGCAGTGATTTGTCTCACTCCGTCATAGGATTCTCACTTTTGGCACGCTCTCAATGAACTGCTCAATGTGCCATTGAAATTCAATTTCATAAATCCCTGTGCTGTACAACAGCCTCTTTGCCAGGCCGGCTCTACACTTTATATCAACCCAATTCCTCTTTTGCAGGGAGATTTGTTCTTTGAAAACACAAACTTTGTGGAATCAGTCTTCCTCTGTGTTTCATCTATTTCTCTGCCTCAGAAGCACTTACCTGGACAGATGTCCTGCAGCTTTGTGATTCAAGCAACTTCACAGTTAAAACATATTTAATCGCCATTCTTTGTCATGTGAAAATGGATTCCCCAAGAAACATAACAAAGTCTTATCTCACTGCCGCACTAATAAAAATGATGGATAACATGGGAGCCTGAGATGACTGGAGTCAATTGGATTTCACCCACATTATGTAATTCAAACGCTGCTTGGAGAACAAGCTGGAGTCTCAGGTTCCTCCTTGACTCCTCTCCACCGAGCAGGGTTATGAAGAGGCCACAACCCAAAGCTACTGTGACAGAAACAGACACTGATCAAACACAATAGCTGTGCGCTACCACCTAGTAGTTTATAATAATTATCTGCTGTATTTTAATGAAGAAATATGACAGAATGGCAATAAAGCATTAAAAAAATGAACTAAATTCTTAAAGGTGCATCTAATCAGGATTTTCATCTTACCAAAAGATCAAATTAATACATCAGCTATGTTAACCTCACAGCTCTCATCAACGCTGTTTCCAAATGCAGTTAATTTAAACATATAGCCTACTATGTAATGTAGTACAGTATCCCTTATACTGAATGACATTGGCAATGTTGAGTAACACCTTTAAGGCACAGATTTTAAGAACACACATTTTTTGTATCTGTTCTAAATGTACCTCAAAGGGATATTTTTCAAGTTTTTAATACTCTTAACAACATGAAAGTGGACAAATATTATAAATAAGCAACAACAGATTGGCATATTGACCTGTATGTAACATAGCCGATCAAAAAACAGACTTGTCTCAAAGACGTATTTGGGAGGTGGTGCTGAAGTGGGAAAGGATTTAACCCTTCGTGTGCCACAGGCGGTGCATTTTTTTTCCTTCAACCTTAATATTGGTGTGGACATTTCAGCCATCGTTTGAGATTGGTATGAACAGGTCCATACGGTCCATACAGTCCATACGCAATTCTATGCCTATGCTTGATAGGAATCCTACACCTTTCACGGTTACACTAAAAGGTTAATATATTCAACCATTTTAATGTTTCAGGTATATTATTTCTGTCATTTTCATTAACATATTTAATTTACATGACAAGTTTCAATGGGCTGAACACATCATTCCTCCTCCCTTCTTCTCTGCAGCAGCTCTGTGTTCTCTTTCTTGTTTTTTAAAAAAAATAAGTTTAAATAAGTTTGTGGTGTTGCCACAGTAGTGAACAGCTTTTCCTACACACATCACACTTGGCAGCATTTTCATTTACAGCTGGGAAGTAGCTCCAAAAACGACACCATCACTACTGAATGCCGAATCAAACTAGCGGTCACCGGGGCAGGGAGCTTTTTAGACAACTCAACTTGTTAATGAAATATAAATACGTTAGCACAACGTAGAAAAAGCGAAACTGAGACCGATCCCTTTGTATCGATCCAACTGACACTCAAATCGATCTTCCAAATGAGTACGTAGTATTGCTAGTATCGATATTTTGGGATCGATCCGCCCACCCTTAATTTAAACAGTGGTGATTCTATAGTCTATTGGGTTCCAAGGACAAAAATCCCTGGGGGCTTTCCAGCCAGTGTCCATCATAACTATGTCATAAATAATCTTAAACATAAATAACTAACTAAACAACTTCAACATTAACATATTCACACGTTGCAAAATGTGCCAATACGAGTGGCCCCCCCATTCTCCCAAATGTCTTTGTCATGGCCCCAAACATTTGCCTAGTTGGCCGGTCCTCATGTTTGCCTCTGCATTTAAGCCAGAAAGCTCTGATAAACCCGGCAGCAGCTGACAGGCACAGTTAGTGACTAGCTGGTGATCACAGAGCAGCATTTGGCAGCTAAAGAGACAGATATTTCCCTCAGAAGTGGGTGGAGAACAAATCAGAGCTAAAAGAAGAGTAAATATTGGACTTGAGGCAACCTCCACATCAATCCATTTGTTGCTCTGTGCCTGCTGGATGTTCAAATGGACAGTTCTTTGCCAGCATGTTCGCCGTTTCAACTTCATAGTAATAAATCAGCGCTGTGTTTTTAGCTGCTTGCGGCGAAAAGTATAAATGGTATTTTCTTTTAATGACTAAAACAAGTATCTCAGCCCTGAGTGATTTGTTAAATAGTAACAGAGAAAGAGTGACATCAATGAAGATGTGCGTGAAGGTGAAGGTAACAACCACACTGTTCAGACCATTTAAGTACCCGGCTTGTTTTCAAAACAGGAAGTGACAGATCTGAAAAAAAGAAATGCTGTCCAACTTACTGCTGGTTGGTCTGAACCAGAGAAACAAAAAGCACAGACACCCACTTTACTCCTACTTAACAAAACAGAGAGGCAGATCACAATATAAGTATTAAGTAATCAATAAGTGCCTTTTTTAAACACGATAATTAATATTCTGTTCAATTATGACACATGCCGCAAGTGTTTTGCACAAGAAAAAAAAGCTGTGTTTGTTAACTAGAAGCATCTCTGAATATCTTTTACTTAGTGATAAAATATGTACCGTCTCTGGTGAGCACAGTGTGTCAGCTTTCATTTGCAAGCTTCCCCGCCACCCCCTCGTCCCTTTTAAATTCATTTGCCACCTCTGAAGTTCAGCTCCAGTCCAGCAGTCCCTCTCAGTGTGGGGTGACAGAGCAGGTTAATTGCTGAATTTTGATTATCACGCCGTAACAGATGAATGTGGAGAAGAAAGTATGGCGTTAACAGATAGATAACAGATTGGTATCTCTCACTCGCAGCAGTCTGCTGTGGCATAATGGTGTCAGAGTGAAGACATTTTAATCACATAGGTATGTAATGACATACATCTACATATCATGGATGAGTAAAAATAATAGGTGAACTCCCAGCAGCTGAACAAATACTCTGCATGTACTGTATATGTCAATGAACTGCATCATCCTCGTCTCATGATGTTAAATTTAAACCAGCTCCCATATCCCTGAGCTAGTGGGATTTAAAGCGCCCACTCCAAAATATGACTCAGATTTGAAGAAAAGAAGAAACAGACAATATCACACTGTATGTTGCCACACAGAATGTGACCTTCAGAACTTTTAAGGTCCAAGAAATATTGAAGACATGCCTCTTTTATATGGCTACCCACTATTTAACTCCATATCTTTTCCTTCTAAAAGTATCAGAAGTATTTTTGTTCCAGCTTTAAGAAGAGTTTCAAGCGCAACCTTGATTTCTTACTGCAGTTACGACCGTCACGACAATTGATTTTCTTCCAGGCTGTCCAGTTTCTAAGAGTTGCTGCGGCCTCAACCACCAAATCATCCAACTTTTAAATGTAAAACCCTCTTTTGTGTTGTTTTCTGTTTATTGTTGATGCATTTTCACTTGCTTTCAGCATCTCCATGACACAATTTGTAGCATATGGTGATTGGCTAATGCGCACCACTTAAGATAATAGCATTTGTTTTCGATGCAGATTAGATTAATTGACCTTGCAAGATGGATCTTCCTCGCAGGGTACCTGTCAGTCGCTGTGCAACACAACCATCTTCTAGGTTTGTCTGGATTGTCGCTGGTTAGGAAAGGAATATTATACCAAATCATTGCAGGATTAGACATTATTTTTCGTTGTTGCCGATGCCTAAGCCCTGTCTAAGCCCTCGTTATATTTAATGGTGTGAGTTATTGCCTGCCCCGAGCATTGTAACTTACAGGACGCAGAGCATAGAACATTTATAGACACTTCAGTCCCTATAAGGCTGAGGCTGGCTCCTGCAGTAAGCAGGGGATAAAAGAATAGCAATATTCCTCATTGAGGTGCTGCTCTGTGATACCTGAATTTTAGAATTCTCACCTCAGAATGAGATGATTTATAATTAATGTCCTTTATCGCATTGTTTTTGCGAACAGTCTTATTTTTTTCCCCAGCATGCAGTGTTTATAGAGAGTAGTCTGGAAGGATCCACTGAACCACTGAAGTGAAGTGGATGGGTCGTATTAGGGGTCAACCCATTATCCCTACTAATGTGCTGTGAGATTGGTAGCTAATTGATATTGCATGCTAATTGATATTAGCACTGGGCACATTTACAGCCTTGGGCTTTACATACAGTCCACACAGATACAACTAAGAGAAGCTGTGGGCTGAAACTCATTTAGTTCAATCTTCCTTCCTCTCCACGGTTATGTCGTGGTGATTTACATTTGATATTCTGATATTCGAGAGCACGATATTCAGCCACAAAATCTTTACCTGCAGAGAGACAAGGAGATGCTGTTAGCCTGGCAAAAGGAGGACCCGAGCAGGGGAGAGAGCAGCACTTCAACCAGCAGGACAGAGACAAAAAAACAGATTCCTGCTAAGTAAAGTGGACCGTGAGTGTCTTTATTCGAAATTATAAACGCATGACATATTAAGTGAATAATCGTTTGATGTGGAAATCATTGCTCAGTCTGTGCGCAACTTAAACAATCCTTCCAGGTGGAAAAGTTTTGGTTTGTGTGAATAAGATGTGAAGGTGCAAACAAGAACGTTAATGATGTTCTCCAGTCCCTCAGGTGTCCAGGGAATGAAGCCATCGTTAATGTGAGAAATTCCACCTGTGCTATTCCTGCTTAGACAAGTCAAAAATATGTGCTGTGAAAAGGACAGAGGCTGGCACACAAGTCGGCTTTTTAAATGAATATAACACCAGAAGCTGAAGACCTCTCTGCACACATAAAAAAAAGAAAAGAAAAAAAAAAGATTGCATTCTGTTTCTGGATATTGCTAACAAAGAAGTATGCCGGCAGAACCTTGTTTAACTGTTTATACCTGTGCTGTCTCATTATTAGCCTGTCAGGCTCATGTAAAAAACTTCAGATCCAAGCCTCTGAGATGTCATGGTTGGACAAGCACGGTGTGAATAATAAAATTATGAATGCTGAATCCCATTATGCGCCTTCAGTTTGGGGGTTCTGGTATTCTTTGGCCGTCTGAGTCAACTAAAGATTTTTTTAGCCTACTGACTATTTGCTCATTCCAGCTCCTCCAAAGGTGCCTTTAAACAACTCCAGAGCCTCCACACGTCATTTCTATATTTAAAGGTGTCATTGATGATTCAGCCACTAAATGTGGCATTGCATCCCCCCCCACCTTCCTCTGCATTCTCTGCCCCACAGTTTGTTGCACTACAGTACCTAGCATTGCTAATGCTAGCTAGCTATGGCAGTACAGTGTAGCCATTTTGTAGAACTCAGCCATTCTTCAGACGACCAACACAGGTATGTGATACCAATGTAGTCACACTCAGAAACCTTGTTAGAAGTTGGAACTAAATGTCAGAATTCTTTCACAGACATAAACAAAACAACCATTTTGGACCCTTTTATACTGTTTTTAAGGAGAGGAGATACTTTTAGCCTGCACCTTTCTACAAGCTTCGTAACAATGTTATCACTATGACCTACAACAGGTAGAGCCATTGGTTGTGAGGTATTTACTTAAAGTGAAACTCTCCCATGGAATATGAGTCAAACCTTGGTGTAAAAGCATAATTATGACGAAAGAGGCACTTTTAAGATTTACCGTAGTTTCGTTTTCAGGCAAGCTAATTTTCAATGGAGTGCTGGAGCACTGCTACGCTAGCATCAAAATCGCTATTTTTAAAACACTAAGAAAGCTCGACACAACATGAAACTTTGCTCGTAGTATCACCAGGGTCTCTACACATGAAAACACGAGCATTGAGAACATTGTTTGTGTACACAGAGTTTACTAAAAAGAAGGTTTTTGGACAACTCACGTTGCAGTAGCATGACCGGCGTGCCGCTGTCATGGCAGACAAAAAGTGTCGATCCCTGAGTGCGACCTAACAGGCAGGAAAGTAATGGTGGACCGCTCCTCAAGACTTCCTATTAGGTCCCTGTTAGATTGTGTCGAGCCTTCTTAGTGTTTTGAAAATAGCAATTTTGATGCTAGAGTACCAGTGCCCCTGCACTCCATTGAAAATTAGCTTGCCCGAAAACAAAACTACGGTAAATCTTAAAAGTGTCACTTTCGACGTAATTATTACACGAAGGTTTGACTCATATTTAATCACAAATAAAGCCTTGGTTGCTTTTTGGCGAGAGTTTCACTTTAATTAACTACACACAGTCTCTTAAGAAGTCCCGTCTTTCGCTTACAAACCGAACACAGGCAAAGCGATCTGTGGCCAGATAGCAGCCCTGAAGACGAAACATGCACCCACCCTCATCAATGCACTTCTGAATTGTCCCCACTGATATTTTACAGGCCTAGAACAATCACGTCACAACTCGACAAAGTGTTACCATTAAGATAGAAGTGGATGGCAGGACCTCAGAATTCAGGAAATCCTGTCTTTGCTCATGACCCACTGGAAACAAAGCAGAAACAAAGTACAAGCAAGAAGTGGATGTCAATACAGGTCATGTCTGAGCTGTACCTCTATCATGAAGCACCACTTTGACATAACTGCAGACTCTAAAGGTGATAATACTAATGCGTCTTTACGCGTTACTGCCCAACACTGAATATGTTCGCTTCAAACAATACAGCGGAAATGATTCATCTTTAATCAGTGACTCGGTTCTTATTCATGCTTTTGTCAGTTTCACCTTGCTGGTTATCAGCTTCAAAACTCCTGTGAGTTTAAACTTGTAACTTGAAAGAACATCTTAATTATGCTCGCTGGCGTACTTCCCAGCATGCAGTGCATTTGAATTAACTCTCCAGAATCTTTTCCCTCTTATCTGTCTTGGCAAAGTCGCAGGCTGAGGACGTGTTCTGTGTGTTTGCTGAGTAAATCATTGATCCAATTCTGATGAAAATTAAAATTAGAGTAACATGATCAAATTAGTGTCCTCTCCTGGCCTGTGTGACCTTGCCAGCTGATACGAAATTATAACCTGTCCTGCAAACTCCTTCGCCTGCCACTTAAATGTGTGTCATCAGGCCTCAGTGTGAAGGTAAACACCATTCCTTTAGGTCATGAGTGATCATAAAATATGCGTAATCTTGTTTAAAAAGTTAGTTTCAACTATCCTATCTATCATTTGTACTACAGAGTGGTAGTTTGTCAACTGTATCCGGAGGAACTGGAGTGTTTTTCTGTGTGTTTAGAGTGAATTACTTTGTATACAGGAGAAACCCTGCAGTTGTTTCCACCTTATTTTGGCTCATTTTGGGCGCATACGACCAAGAAAGCAATTGTACTCTGCTGTGAGGCAAAACAATTGGACCTCTGTGGGAATAAATTTTGTTTTGGCCATTGTTCATATTCAGATTCATGCTATTTCACCAAAGTGGTACCACTTATACAGTGTGTGTATTTGGACAATGGCCGTGTCTTCTTAAGTGTTTTTCTTAAATATGCATATGCAAAGAAACAGCTGTTTTGCATGTGGCTCCTTGATAAAAGAAGGAAAATTCCATGTTTTCAATCTTTTCTGACAATGCTTGGCCAAATTCCTCTGAACACAAATAAGGCTTTTAAAGAGTTCAGTATTCACCCAGCTACCTAAAACAGTCTTTTGGAGATAAAAAAAATATTAGGGCTGTCAAACGATAAATTTTTTTAATCGCGATTAATCGCATTTTGTCCATAGTTAACTCACGATTAATCGCAAATTAATCGCAATTTTTTTGGCACATTTTTTTCTGTTCTAAATGTACCTTAATGTATTTTTTTCATGTTCTTAATACTTTTAACAACATAAGAAAGGGCAAATATGCTTGCTTTATGAAAATGTTTATTCAACACTTCAAATCATGCAGGAAAATAAAAGGCTAAAAAAATATCCCCTCACCCTAAATGGGATCAAAACATAGTGATGTCTACTTTTGGCGAGGGGGGGCGGTGGGCTCTCTGCATCTCCTAAGTGTTTGGCTTGCAAATGATATCTGAGACTTGACGTATATCAATGGTAACTCATTTCATGTCGACAGTACGTGCAGATAACTTTTGTCCTATCGACCGAACCATCTGGCAGTGTTTTGAAAGTAAATTTGCCGTTCATAAGTCCTTTCTCCATTTCCTTTCACTTTTGCTTTTCAGTCCACCGTGTTTTTCCCGAACGCCAACCCTGCTTCTTCTTCTTCTGATTCCCTTTCTTATTCTTCTGCAACCCTCTGGAACTACAGATGCCATCGATGGCCATAAATCAAACAATGCGCGTTTCTTTTTTTTTTTTTTAATACAGAGCGTTAATCGTGCGTTAAAAAAATTAACGGCGTTAAGAGGAAGTTGCGTTAACGTGTTATTAACGCGTTAACTTTGACAGCCCTAAAAAATATATAATTCATCCATATTCTCCATCGCATGGGTTCAGTTTTCAGGAGGATGATATATTTATGTATCATTTTCGTACACACCACTGCTTTGTTAGCAGTGGGTCATGAACAAAGACAGGATTTCCGGAATTCTGAGGTCCTGATTTGCCCTTAACTTCCAGTTTCGACCAAACCAAACGAAAGAGGAAAAGTTTGCATTTTTAGTATCTGATTCGTCAGTAAACTGGTAAATTGTATTTAACGTTCCAGCATAGCAAAATTGGTCTGGCCCAGTGGCACACCACACTGCCAACTTATACTTACAGCAGTGAATTATGGGCCACAGCTGGTTCGGATCTGTAAGTGAGAACACGGTTGCTTCAGACATTCTAATATCTCAGCCAACTGAGTAACTATCTCTGGCCTTATTTTAGCCAAGAACCCAGGCCTAAGTCAAGGGCACCTGTGTTCTGGCTAACGATAGATCATGAGCACCTCTGCACCGTAATTAATTGTTGTACTTGAGCCAAATGTGAGCGGGCTGTGTGACCACCTCTGCTATGTGGGTTTTTTTTAGGACAAATTCAATTGACTTTGGTGATCCCCTGGCTTTTCCTCCAGCACCATCAATTCAAAATGTCAGGTTGCTCAATACTTTAGCAAATATCTGCATAAACTAATGTTATCCCCGTCAGCTTCAGCTGTGGTTTCTTTTTGTGTTAATGTGGTAATGGTGTTAATTAGCTTCTGTTAGCATGCTAATACGCTACACTAAGATGTTGAACATGAACATTATCCCTGCTAAACATCAGCATCAGCATTATGAGCACGATAGCATGCCGACTTTAGCATTCAACTCAAATCAGCACTGTGCATCTAGTTAATTCAGTACTTCACACTGCCAGGAATAAAGAAGAAAATCAATGGATGATTACTAAAAAAATTGTATTTTATCGATAGCTTTTAAATTTGTCAAAAATGAAAGCTGCTGTAAGTGTTGTCGTAGTCACTAACTTCCTGTCCTGTTAGCAGCCAGCGATCCCCTCCTCCCTCTCTATGTCAGCACACTTGCACGACTCCTGTCCTATTTTCCGCCCGCTCTCTTTGCCTCTCACTTTTTCCTGAAGCATTTTCCTTCACTTTGCTTGTGTGGTAGTGTAAGCCTTCACCAGAAGCGCTGGAGTTGGTTAGCCTGCTCCAACGTTGTTGGTACACAGGAGGATGCTGCTTTCTGCAAGATCAAGAGCAAACAGGATCGAAGTAGTTGGGAATACCAAACACATTTATTTTCTCTTTTACTGCATGAGCAAGGGGGAGGAGATACATGGGCTACTGACCAAACACTCTGTAACTGTGATTACTGTCAGAATATAGAGCTTTGAAAATAACACTTACAGCAGCTTTGAATTAGATAGATAGATAGATAGATAGATAGATAGATAGATAGATAGATAGATAGATAGATAGATAGATAGATAGATAGATGTGGTGTGTCTATGATGGGATGTGTTGCTCTGAGCGCAGATAACACACTCTATGTGGGCCACGCGCCCCGCAGCCTCTCTGTTTGCCATGAGTGTTATGAGACGAGATGCTGCACATGACATGCCGCTACCTCAGTTTCCATGGATACTACCACCTGATTAGACATGAAGTCATGCAATTGCCCTCTGGATTGTGACAGCGAGACAAGCCGGATGACATCTCTGCAAGAACCTGTGCTACTTGGAAAAACAACAACAACAGCAGCAGCAGCAAGTAGAAAAGCAACTCGTCGCCGCTGTTCATCAGCCGGCTAACACGTAATCGCCTGTTATCCTTTTTTAATTCTCTTTGCCACCCAGTGATCCGCAGAGATGGTGACTTTCTTTCTCTCTTTTCTTTTTTTTTTGGGCTCTAGCTTTTGTTCACCATCAAATGTTTGACAATCTAGAGATGTAATCGACTTTTCCCCCCTCTGTCTTCATTCCCTATTTAAATCCTTTATTCACTTTTCACGTTCACCAGCTCCATTCCCTATTCCCTCTGCTCAGCATGCATGAAGTGGACAGCACAGGGGAGCCCAGAGATCCATAATCCCCCTACAGGAGAGAAGTGGATGGCTTAAATGATTTAAATCTTGTCAATGAGCACCTTCTCTGATTTGAAATGAGAAATCTGAAGGCCCATTGGAGTAAGTCCAAAACAGGGCCACACTCTCCACATCAGCATTCCCCTCAATCAATGGTCATTGACTGCCGCAAGTAGGTGCTTAATCATTTTTAATTAGAGATAATCAGACATCTTGTCCATTCTAGTTACAAGAGGGCAAAATCGAGGTCTGCAAGGATCAAAGTTCTCAATTTGACATTCTGGCTCCAATTTCTTTAATTTGACAATCCAACATTTTCCCCCTGTACTGAGCTGTAAAGTCGGCATTGACAAACTCTACATCATTACCCCTTGAAAGGAACAAGTGGGATGTGTTCGCACCATCATGTTGGTGTCAGTGTTTGGAAGTGAATTTATTGTGTGACAACAACAGTGACAAAGCTGAAAATAACAGAACGAAACTGAGAGTGAAGTGTTGCAGTCTCAGTGCTCAGTTGAGTCTATGCTGGGCGTGGCAGTGCAGACTCTCTCGCTAGTGGTATCTCTTAGTAATGAGGCCCTGTGAAGCCACGGCTCTCACCCCTCACTGGGCCCTCATACATCATTAATGTTCCCACATCATAGTCCTGATAATTACCGGGGACGTGAATGTCACCTCAGTCGCGCCTCCTCAACAGAGGATGACAGCACAAGGTCTGTGGTCTGCCAGACGTGCAGTGAGCGCATTCCTGGCTCACACGCACACACAGACACCATGAGCCTCTCAACACACTCACAAACATACCGTTTTTTACCCAAAGTGAACCATATGTGTCCTCTTATTATACTCACAACACATGGGATGCTTGACTTCTTTTGGCCTTGTTCCAGCAGACTGCCTGACAACTTTTCCTCACGGATGCTTAGAAGTATCTGAGTGTCAAAACAAAAGGCTTGTAAATGGGGGAAAACGGTTTTCTAAGAGGGTAATAACGTTTTTTCTTTTTTACCTACCGATGGTGGTATCTGGGACACTTTTCGTATTGTTTGCTGTGATTTTAGGAGAGAGGTGAATGTAGCTCAAGCCTAGTTTCTCAGTATTTCTGTATTGGATGATTCTGCCACTCTTTCACTGATTTATGGCCTTTGCCAATGTTGGTTTTTTATCTATTCTAATAACAATACCCATGATCTTTCCTTTGAAGGTCACCTGTGTTGTTCGTTCATCTTAGCAGACTCCATTTCTAAACTATCGTTAGCTACTGCTCTCTGTTAGTGGAGCAGAGAGAGGCACTGAGACAAAGCACTCGAGAACTTGCATGAAGTCACATCCCGTTGACTGTTGCAGTCCAGCAGCTTTTAACAACTTTAAAAAACATCATCCACAGGTTTTTATAGGCAACCAAGAGAGACCGGGAAGGTCTCCTGTTAAATTTAACTCATATGGCCAATAAAAGTGATTAAATTGCTTAGAGCACCTTAAACCCCAATCATACCGTGGTTGCGGCACCTAGAAACTGTAGAAAAGACATTTTTGTCATTGGGCATAAAAACTTTTTTTCATAATCTTCTATTATCAATGTTAATTATGCACCTATGAACAGTTTACATAGTCATATCAATGTTAATACATGTCCCTTAAGGACTTTTAACTAAGCATTAATTTAAGGACCTTCATATAAAGCATTGCCCAATTATTTCCATAAAATAGCTGTGGGCGGTTCTCATTGGAACTATTTTGTTTGGTAGAAAGTTTTCAAGGAAAAATGTCCCTCTGTGAGGTCAGTGGTTATCTACAAGAACGAGGACAATAGTTCTGCAGCTTTTTAAATTCTTTAAATAAATATTCATTTAATGGCATAAACATTACCAACAGAACTCTGTTCCCCTACACTGTGATACGGTGGTGGCGGGAGCCCTCAGAGGCAGATATGTAAAGCCTGAACACAAAAAACCTCGACTGTCTGCATAACTTGGCACCAGTGTGGGTGAGTAAAACATTATCTTCCCTCTGTAATTATTTAAGGTTCCAAACTTGGTAAATCACATTAGATTAAAAGCAGATAATTGCAAAGTTTTTACAGACAGAACTTTTTGTTGGCAGAGTGAGTTACCCTGTAGGCTCTAATGAGAGCAGGTACACCTTGGTAACGTTACACACAAGAATGGCCATTTGAATAAAAAAAATAAATAAAACATTGCTTGCAAAACATTAAATTCTGCTCATTAAATGGCCGATCCGCGTTGAAACATTTAAAACCTCCAACATGTTTCGGCATCATGGAGTGAGACTTCTCATTCTTGCTGTCAAATTACCCGTGAGACTGAACAGATGTTTGCACCTACCTCAAATCTTCGACGCCTTTATTTCTCCGCCTCTATCTCCCCGTCTCCCTCGCTGATACAGACACGTGCAGAGAAACTCACAACCCCCCCTCCCCCCTCCCCCCACCCGGAATGCAGGCGCGCTCTGGGTTTCGCCCGAACCCTCATTTGGCCAATTACTCTGACCTTCCAAATTGCAGAGACCATCCAAAAGCCTCTTACAGTGAATGTAACATCCCCTCCTTTCCTGCTCTCTGGAGAGATATTCAGCATGCTCCTCCAACCCCACTGATAGGACAGTTTAGCTTTAAATGAGCCTGTTTTGCCTCAACACATTTCTTCCCGCATATCTTCCAGTGCTGTGGGTTTTATTGATCGCTGTCCTCCCAGGGGTGTTGGTGCCTGAACCGGGGCACTCAGCAGCAGCTGGTTGGGCTGCTGATGGTTGTTAGCCCCGCTGGCTGCTCCGTTCTGGGCTTTGAGTGGTGCCAGGCTCAGCAGTTACCCTGCTCCCCTACAGCCCTGTCTGAGGACGCTTGTTAGGAAGCTGCCTAAAATAGAGGAGAAATATCTCCAGTCTCACTGCACCACTACCCTCTCCACATGCCTGGCTGATTTAGCCAGGCTGTCTGGCGCAGGGTTACCTGGTACCTAGAGCGTAGGGCTTACGTAGCTGCGTTTGTGCTCGTGTGTGTGTGTATGTTAAATTGGGGCTCATCTCAGGCTCGTCCTAAAACAAGGCTTGGTTGTGTTGTTTACCTACACATGTTTTGATTTGAGGCAGCCTACTGGGATTTACCTCAGGATGGGCGACCACGGGGGAGCTGAAGGGGGAAGTCAGGGCACACACTCTGCCTCTCTGCCTCTCCGCCACAACAAATCCTTTGCCGGTTAGAAGACTCGGCACTCATGCATTTATGGTTTTCTCTGTTTGTTTGTTTTTAATGGATAATAGCCAGCATAGTTTGTGTTTATTTTAATTCACCCCGTGCTCTTAGTTTGCTAATTCAGGCTGGCCATTTTCCATCCAGCACATCTTGTTATCCTCCACTTGCAAATGTTCCACTGCATCACTGATAATGATGTGTTTAAAGCGCTGTTTCAGTCAGCTGATAGGTAACTTAAATGCTGATCAAAACTAATTGTTGGGACAGATTGCAGTTTTAAAATGGTTTAAATTAGTAAACTACTTAAATTGGTAGATTTAATTGCATCATGGGTACCTTCCAGCCCTTGCCTCATTAAACCGCAGCTATCATTACGTTGGCCGGCACAATAATGGTTTCCCAATACAGTAGTTATGGCGGCTTTTCATAACGCCACAGACCCTCTTCTGCTGATACCTGGAAACTGTTCTGAGGTGATGCTCTTGGCAACAATGAGGCCAGGTGGTGCGAATCAGTACACACCAACATCCAGCCAATCGATGTTCATATAACCACCTGGATACACACACTGACATATCGGCCATCAGACAGCAGGCGGTCAATATATATTTTCAATTCAGATTGCTCAGTTACGTGTCAAATACTCCACGGTACCTCTGCATTCCACCCTGCTTCATCACACTTCTGAGAGAGTCACTTTCAACCAGTCATGCCTGATTCACGTTGGGAGGCTTCATGATATAAAAAAAAGAGCAAGTAAAAGTGTTGCTGTTGTTTACAATTATTATCCATATCTTGCTTGCAAAATACCTTCTCTAAGTGCTCATTCACCATTTCAAAGAACAGCTGCCGCATTGTCTGTGTCCCAACAAAGCGTTGGCAGGCAGTGATCATATAAATAACACATGGTGAGAAAGGGTTGATAATGTTAACTGTACAGGAAGTGGAATGCAAAAATAATGACACTTAGTCATTTGGTAATTCACTGCTTTTATTGGCCTTCATGAGTTATTTATAGATGGAAATTGAACATGACTGGAAAAAAAGAAAAAAAAAAAAGGCTCTGCTTTAATCTTTAATGCTAAAACAGCCCAAACCAATTCACCATTTCTTGTTAATTTAAAGCCTGCGCCAACACTGACTGTATTTGCTTATATTCCAAATATGAACTCATATAGTCAGGGTCTGCTCTTAGGTAGAAGATCTGTTCTCCTCGAATCAATATAATACTAAATATTTCCATGGAAACTGAGCTCGGTCTTATGGGGGAAAAAAAATTGTATTTTTGCTAAAGTGCATTGACGGAATCACAGCTGTCAAATGAGGCTTTTATTGTGTATAGGAGATAATATTGAATGCCGTACAGCGTGTATGTTTACCAGATGAATTAGTATGCACAAATATAGCATTGGCTATGAGTTCAGTTTCGAGATTGCACATTATTTCTGCACATCCTCAGATTATGCTGCAATTACCATGCTAAGAGTTTGGCAACTAACCCACAATGTATTCATACCCTCACACGTTTCCATGTTGGAGCAATAATGACATTTCAAGTGCGCGTTTGACATTCTCAACATCAACATGTGTGAAAATCTTAAAATGTGTCGTAGCAGCTATTAATTCAGCATGAGAATAAATCAGAGCGGCTGAGCCAGAATAAAAGCATGTGTAGTTTGTACACGGACAAGATGATGGCAAAGGAAATATTTGATGTAGGATTATCAGCCTCCTTGGCATCACTGTCTGGGGGTATTTTCTACAAATTCAATTGTTTTTAACCTTTTGCTGCTATAGGGGCTGTGATGTGATCATCCCAAAGCGCAACTGTGTGTGTCATGATACACAGTTAAACCTACTGGTAACCATCCAGAACACTAGAGGCATGTGGTTTCTGATACTGCTGCCAAAAAGTGTGAAAAAAATAAAAATAAATAAATAAGAAAACATTCTGATAAATTTCTGTTATTCTTCTCTGGGAGGGTTGGGGAATATTTTAATAACCACATCAGTACTTGAGCATTCGTTCGGCACAGCAGGGGGGTGCTGGTGTCTGTCTCAGGTGTGCAGAAGGTAGGGTTCTGTGTAAAGCTGAGCGAGATGGGGTAAGAAGCTGCATCCCAATTCCATATTTGTGTACATTATGTCTTATAATGGTTGTACAGATTGTGCAGTTAGTGTAGTGGAAATAAATTCACCTCTGTGCTCCGTACTGACAGTGAATCAAACTGTAACTGTGGGGCTTTGGAGTACCAGGACACTTCAATACACTGAGTGTGTCAGCACTAACAATTCAACATTTCAATAGTGATAGCAAAATTGCTTTCCAAAGATTCAGGACTTTCTTTTTGGTTTTCCATCATCTTCATTGAACTGTCATTGCCACCTTTCACAAAACAGGTTTTTAAAGGTCAAGTTCACCCAAAATTGGAAAATTCAGTAATTTTCTACTCACTGGCATGCTGATGGAAAGGTGAAGTTTTGTATTTCAAGTTTTGTAGACCACAGCAAATACGAATAGCAGCATTCAAATACGAATAGCAGCATTCTCCTCAATAACTGGAGTAGACAGGACATTCACACCAGAATCCAGGGTTCACATCCAGTCTGTTGTTGGGTCTAGGCGACACAAGTGCTTGGTTAAGGTTGGGAAATTATATTTCTGTCATGGTTACCAGAAGTGGACCCAAATGCAGAGCAAGGAAGCCATAAAAAAAAGAAAAAAAGAAAAGGCAGGCAAAAAGGCTAGCAACAAAGGAATGATTAACTAATCCAATACAGGTGTAGACAGAAAAGGGCCTGAAAAAGACAAAGACGGGAAATGGAAAATAAAATGGGACACACATGGATATAATCTACAAGATAAAACAACACAAGGAAGCTACTAAATAAAAACCCAAACCATGGCATTTTTTTAGGTGAAACAGTCACAAAGTTTAATCTATTGGATTCACTTTGATGAAGGGCACGGAAAGATTGAGATTTAGATTATATATTCGTAAAAAAATTATCACTTTAATCGGTCAGATTAAAAAAATCGATCATGAAACGTTCATTTTGAACTTGTGCTGTGTGTCAAGAAAAAAAAAAGACAATTAATGCCTATGTACACAAAAGCTTAAGATTAAATTCTGTCTATATTTCACAAACTGCCGTGATACTGGGTTGTGTATGGCTGTACAGATGGTTTCAGACGGAAAACACATCACTTGCGATGGCTCTGAATTGGAGAGACTTTACTGACACTGTCAGCCTGACAGGCAGTGAGTCAATAACCAGAGCAAAGAGGCTAAATAAGGGCAGACAGACGGCAAGTTCAACCATGTAACAGGGAATTCTTACTCTGTGATCTGTGAAGGTTAAAGAGTCACAGCTATGTATCTGGATTATTGGATACCCAGATATGACTAACCATGTTATGAAGTCTCAATGACAGCAGGTTCAAATAACTAATTACCTGATATGCCACCAGCATCCACAGCCAAGCCGGCTCCAAAACCCATTTCCCGTCTAACTGGTCATGAAACAGTGAACGATCGTGAACTCTTCCCGGGGGCAGAACCAGAATGTGTTTGACTGTAATATTCACAGACAGCTCAGCGACTAATTCGATATACAGGACATCATCTAATGTACAGCACATCATCCTCACTCTAACACTTACAGACGGAAAGCCAATACATCTGCCGCAGTTTTGTGTTAGGCACGAGGATGAAGCTTTGTCTTTCCAAATAGAACAGTAGTTCTTATGTAGCATACATGCCAATTAAGCTAAACGCGCAACAAAGCGACCCAAAGGTCCTTTATCATTGCGTAATCTTCAGTCTGTGCTGAAAGTTAGAGGCAGGTTAATGCACCAGAGCTGTGAAGAAGGAATTAATGCAGGATTTTTATTTATAGGAGTCATCTCGTCTTCGGTTTGAAATATGACCTACCGTTAAAGTTTATGGCTCATGGAAAATGCTTGAGAAATGGTAGTGAAAATGATCATGTGCTACACACTGGATCCTTTTGTTATTAACTGGAAACAAATCACCGCTTCAAAAACGGAACATATATTATAGTCCTGAATCTTGGCTGTATTTCTGTGCTGAGGTAAACCGTCGCTTATCCAGTTCTGGTTAAAGTGCCTCTTTGTTCCTGCGGTATCTGATAAAAAATTGAAGAAGGCTAATCGTATTGACTCATTGATGAGCGACCTACATTAAAAATAAAAGAAGTCAGGTAAATCAAGTAAAAGAGCGCGTAAATTAGCAGGAGATGGCATCTGGAGGACGATTCCCCTCCTCGCCCTCTCAGCTCGTGTTAACAACTGCGACGGAAGTTCTCACCTTAATACTTTGTCTTCTCAGTTGAGAGGGGAGAAAAAAAATCTATTCGGTCCTTATGGGATGAGCTATTTTCAAAAGAACGCCATAACATCTGTCATATTCACTTTTCACGAGGGCCGGCTAGAGCTGGTTTTATAAACTGCAATGAAGCAGCAGCATGAGAGGAGACTGATGCACCTCTCCATCACCACTCCACCCGCTCCCCAAAAAGGAGCAAAATTAATTAAAATCTGGATGAGACAAAGGCTCAGGACATAAAAGGCTGCTGTTAGCATTTTTCTAGCCCATTGATTCCTTGTTACTACTGCACATTATGGCCCCCTGAACCCTCATAAATCAATTCATACCCTATTGTCCTTTTTAGAAGGCTCTCCTCACTGTTGGCTCTAACATGGCCGCGGTGACAATAATCTATTGTTTCAGTTTAAAGCTCAGCGCTGCACCTCAGACCCGTGGTCACAGAGGCCAGCAGGATGTATGTGCTGCCTGCAGGGAGCATCGGGTATACTGAGCATTGGCCAGCACACAGGGGTTGAGCTCTGCAACATAGGGAATCCATCTTTGTCTCTGTGAGGGATACACACACTGTAAACTTAGCACACGCTGCTGAACTTGAGCTATTTCCGACGTCTAAATGGATTACAACAAACAGGTGAGAGGGAAAAATTCAGCCTCAGATAAACGCATTAAACTGTAAATGAAAAGTGATTCTCGACTCTGTGCTCTCTGGAGTGCGGATCGAAATTGAAAACTGTTTAACAGAAACATTTTAAATGCATCATATCTCTGTCCGCTGCACTTTTTTTTCATGATTGTAGCCTTAAAATGTCCCCCGAGGACTGTGTGAGGTGGGATTATAATTTCTTTATTTGCAGTTTGGTCTATCAGAAGCTTCTTCAGGACTGGAAATGAAATTCATGTGCCAAACATACAAAGCTGGTAATACAAATATTATTTTGGCGTTATTAAAAAATGAACTGAACAAAGTCTGGCAGTCGAGGAGGTAAAAACTGCTCGGCTTCAAGAAATAAACTGGAAAAACTCAATAAAGTTTTGACTAAATTTGCTAAAGTGCAAAAGGTTTTCACTACTTTTCTTTACTTATTTCTTTCACTATCGTTCGGAGCTTTGTGTGTAACACTGCTCCCAATATGAATTACTAACGTTGATGTTTTAGTATGCTTTTAAAGGGATTTTGGTTCATGGAACACATGTGAGAATCCACCTTATCCATCCAAATGAATACATTTCAATCATTACGGTGTTCACTACCGGTCTGCTTGTGTGTGGGTATTGATTGCCCATATCAGAAAGTTTAGTGTAGTTCAGAGCCCAGGAGGGATGACTGTGTTACACACTGTGACTAGAGTGCCGGACGTGGAAGAAAAAACAACTGAGAAAAGAAAGCAGAAAGCTTTTCTCTGAGCAGAATTGTTTACAGTTGGATAATAATCGGACTTCAGATCGATTCCAGCTGGTCGGTGGACTGACATTAAGTAGACCAGTGAAGCAGCTAGTTAGACACGAGAGCTTTTCTTCTGATCATTAAACTGGACAACACCAGCCACATACAGAACATGTCTGTTTGATGCTCAAACATACAGCACATATGTTTTTCTCTGCGATGGCTGCCTCATGATCGTTATCTATATTTGTTTCATATATTAAAATTCAGTAGCACTAGATTATGGTACACATATTAAAATAAACCAGTTGCTAATTAGTATGCATATTAGTTGCATAATTGCTCTCTATTAATCATAATGAAGCACTTAATAATGCCTTTTAGGCCATTAGCTAAGAGTTTTCTCTCAATAGCCTCCTAATCGGCGTTCAATGATTGTAAGCGAGGAAGTAGGTTAATTATGGGCCTTATAAAGTGGATTGCACGAGAGGAAGAAACAGTCATTTTCTCTTATAACACTTTATACATCTAAGTCTGCTCTTACATAACAAATCATTTTAAATTAAAGGTCAACTTTGCAAGAAAGTTGACTTTTGAGTTTCATTTCCAACTTGTCAAAAAACGACACTTTGGGATGGCGACCAACCCGAATGACAATCCCAAAGTGTCAGTATTTGACAAGTTAGGAAAGAGATTCAGAAAGCAACTTTCTTACAAAGTGGACCTTTAAGTCTCTCTAACTCTAACATTCTAAAGCGAGGCCTTTACCGAGCAAAGCCTGATAAGATTGGAATTCACATAAAACAATTTCCCTCCATGACTAGTAACTGGCATGCTAATAGCAGCCAGTAAACAAAACAATATATGGTGCAAATGAAAGCAGCATATCACGACCCATATTTATGCTTGCTGATAGGTGGCGATATCTAGCGGCTGAAGTAATTACTGCAGCTGCAAAGGAGGAAGTGAGGAGAGGTAGTATGATGAGAGAAAGGTCTGACTAAACAAACAAGACCGCTGTATGTGTCCACTGTGGAACCAAAAGTTAGTCAGTCGCATTAACTTAGTCACCCAGCAAAGCTACATCACATGCATAACAGAGTGTAAGTTACTTCGGTGACAAAGGTTCATTTGTATCCAGTGGAGGGAAATACATGCAGCCACACCAGTTGTGAAGCTGCAGCAGTCATTGCCAGTGATGGTGAGCGGTCAACACTAACCACAAATTGAACAGTTTGTGGGCTGTGTTGTCTTTCTGCTGAGCAAAGTGCCCGTGTTTCTCTTGCTGTCACTAATTTGCCTGTTTATAAAGTATCTTTGACCAGGCTAAATCTAATGTAGCACAATAGAACAGCTGTGCAATAATTCCTAGTTGTTGACTGACTTGTAATTTGATGTTGTCCACCCTAGTTGTATCAGTACGATTAGATTCAAAAAGTTTATAATGAATTAATTAATAAAAAATGTTTTCAGCCTATGAACTGGTGACTAAATGTGTGTTATTGTTAATATTTAATTTGTGCTCCATTCTTTGTAATTTTCATTATTGGCCTTTCTCGTAATACTTAATAAATACTTTATCTTCTGCATTAGGCGTGTTTTAGACGTTGTTTTACTCCGTACTCCTTAATTAAACTTAAAACAGGGTAGCAAGTAGCCAACTACTGTAAAACAACATGATGCCGTGAGTTGATTTTCCTCCTGTCCTCCAAATGATCTGAACCCAAACCCTGATGTGTTCCTAAACCTAACCAAATCGCTTCCTGGCCTAAATCTAACCAAATTGCGACCGTATGACAAAGGTCCAGTGCATGTTTCGCTTTTATGGAGCAATAGCCATGTCTCTTTGGGAACAGAGTAGACTATGCACTTTGTCATTTTGGGAAATGAAATAAGAAATACAATCGTCCTATTCAGTCAGTCAGGTGTGAGGATGTGTTGGCTAATTAGCAAACGAGTAAATGGTTAATATGTGTGTACTAATCCAAAATGTAACCAATATCTGAGGTTGGTTTCAGTAGTTGGCCATCAACCGACTTCAACCTAAAAGAGAGAAAATACATTTATAAAGTGCTGTAAAACCCAACAGGTTGATCAAAAACAAGCTGACAGACCAGTAACAGACATGTTGAGCCCCGAACGCTGTGTGTTTTCAGGCAGGCGGGAGGGCTAGACTAAATTTCAGACCACCAACCCGAAGCAATTGCGCTCTGGAAGCAGTCGGGAGCCTCTCTGGTCTGATTTGCATGCTGATTCCTCATCTGTTCACCAAATTTGAACATAATAACTCTTTGATCAACCAGTCAGCAGCCATAATGTCATTTGGAGGGTGGTAAGTGTCCACGTGCACTAAAAACATTTTTGCAACCTTTTTACCTATATTATTTTTATTTATTTATGTTGTTTATTTCGGGCATGTCAATTCATAAACATCACATTTCATCATTGTTCAAATAATACAATACACATGGCCGAAAGGGAAAAGCGGGAGAAGCCAAAGCTTATCAAGTCCCGCCCCCATCGGTTCGATTTTGCTCGTAATTGCAGCTAAAATAGGTAGTTACTTTATCTCTCGCTCTTTTCCTATTTACAAGTTACGATCTAAAAACCAGAGCCAAGTGACAGAACAGCTGTGTGACATTCACAACCTCTTGCCTGGAAATGAGCACTTAATTGAGCTCTAGTTCAAAAAGCACCATTCATCGTTCAAAGTGCACCTATAGGAGAACTAGCCGTTCCATTTTACTTCCCTCACATGCTGTGCGGTTCGATCTCTCAATAACAGTAATATCCAGTCGACGCTTTGACTTGCAAAGGTGTGAGGGCCTGGAGACATTGGTGAGGGAAGGTGCCGCAGAGTGCTGGGAGGTCACTCTGGGCCAACTGTGGCCTGACAACAGCCTGCAGGCACAGCTGTAAGCACTCCTCTAAATGTCATCCTGGCTTGACCATGCACCCCATCAAACTCCATCACTGAACCCTGCGCCTGTAACTGACATGTGATGTTGCCCTTTTTTTGCCTTACAGCAACATATATAGTTATTATCTATGAAGGCAGACTTTCACTCGTTCCGTGTTTTTCTAGATCTACAGTTGCTGTCAAATGTCTATTGCCAATATTTCTTCTTGCTGGTCCATTCTGTTGTTTGTTGTGTAGGTTTTTCTTTTATTATTGCAAACCACACTTGGATTAAGTGATGTCACATATTTTCAGTGCAGCTGCGGTGAGCATTTAAAGGCTTCTTTTTTGGTCTTTAAGTTTGTTTCTGAACTTTCTCAATATCTGGTTTTGACGTTACTCTCCAAACAAAAGGCTGACGATATAAACTCGTCTGTTCTGTTCCGATACGTTCTCACTTCCAACTTGTCAAGTACATCAGCTTGGTCGGTGGCCTAAAGCTTCAAAGTACGACGCTCTACATTTCCCTCCAGATCAAAAATAAAGCCTACTGACAAACCCTTCACACATCAAGACATATCATGCCTTTTGGGCTGTTATGAACATGAAACGGTTTAGTACATTAGTGAACTACTTGGTTAGGTTTAGGATGAGGTCGCACTTTTAAATTAACTACGTTCAGTCGCATATCAGGTTGTGTTAACGACGTAAATCTTGGATCTAGAGCTGTTAACTGACGGGAGGAGAGCTCACAGATCATTTTCCATCTATTCTTAAAGTGGATTTATCTTTATCTTCACTCCAGTTTATGAGGTGACTGCAGAGGATTCCTCCATTGTCAATGTGAAATAAAATAACATCAGGTCAGAATACACTGAGGCCTCTGCCTTTCCATCTGCGGCTCTTGCTATTTGTACAACATGCCAAGCGCAGCATCATGGCTTTATTCTCCCTGCACACACTTGCGTTGGGTGGACAAATTACTATTATATACAAAGCTATTTCCATTCCCCCCTCAGCTGCACATACAGTCTACAGCGGAGACAACCTTATCCACTGAGGGCCGTCATAAAGCATTCTTGTAAAAATGTACCGAGGTAGAAGTACCTGGAGATGATACTGATGGCACGATGAGGGAGAGGAGGTCAACGTAAAGTAAATTGTAACACTAAATAACTGCCGGAGAGCAGGAAACATTACAGATTCATAATGTGCGACGCAGTGAGAGGAGCACGGGGTCCTCCGCAGACGAGATTGCCAACTATAGGACACATCTCTAACTATGACATACTGTAGCATGAGGCCAGTGTGACATAGTAAATGGACCACAAGGTATGCAGACCTTCTGAGGTAATGATGCTTCTCTCTGTGTCTATATGGTTGATTTAGTGCTGATGGTGCACAATAAAGCAAATAGCCATAAATTACTTCCCTCAGCAGCGACGAGCACCTGTTGTTGCAATAACAACGGCTGCGGCTGTCACATGTCTGGAGATCATGGTCGCGACTCCCACAAGAAGCTCAATGTGACAAACTCTGATGGGTTTTTCTTTTCTTCCCTGTTAACGGATGTTTGTTAACAGGAGAAAGAGTAGAAAACCACTCGAGTGACCCCTCAAGGCTGCACTGTCTATTTAATGCCACAATATGAACGTGTCCGATGTAATGAATGGATTGGTCAGAACAATCAGACCTCTCGGCCCACAGATATTCACAACATACAGGTTTTGACCCAAAATGTGGACCAAAGGAACTCTAATCAGTATCCAAAATGGAAAAGGTTCATCTCTGCAAAAGAATACAAAATTAATTTAATGGCAGTATGAGAGTATCAGAGTTATGAGCCTCCTTTCTTGTACACTCAATTTGAGACTGTTTCTTTATCTACTTGTATTTTATTTGAGTATCTTTATGCTTCTGTTCCCCTGTACTTCCCACGAAACACTGTAGTTTTCCCCTCTCTTCTCCTCTCTGTAACATTACATCATGAAGTAAAGTTAATTTCCGCCTCAACCTCCAGCCAGCAGTCAACATTACAGTCCATATTTCACCTAACAAAGGAGCTCACCTCCGTGGATCGCTGCTGCAGAAAGCTTGATACACAGAAGGGAAGGTAAATCCACTTTTAATCCCAAAAGCGTGGAAAGTAACCCCTGAGCTCTCGTCCTGTTAGTAAACGACTCTGGATCGGAGCAGAATCCAGAGTGAGTTAAAGTGTTTATCCCTCCAGAGGGACCGGCTCTGCCAACCTGTCAAAAAAATACCTTTGTTTTGTTTTGATGGAGAGATCCCTCATGGCAGAAATTGCATTTTGTATAAAACATCTAAATACATCTTTCATCAATCACGATTTACTCCTGACAAGTCACTCCAAACTTCAAAACCCTCCAGACCTGCTTCAAAAACTGTTCACATATTGGTAAATGCAGGACAGTGAGAGGTTACTCCTTTTCGCTTTTAATGTACGATGGTCCATTATGATAAAGAAGTGCACCGGCTCCATTCTCATTTCATCAGTCATTGCTGATGATGCTCCTATTCATAACATCAGTGGGGGTGTTATTTTTAATTATCAAGAGAGCTGCCGTCTGGTAAAAGATTATGACTGCCACTACACCTGTGAGGGATTTATTTATGTGTGAAAGGTCAAACAAACATTGGCACAAAAAGTCAGTTCTTTCTTTTACTGTAAGAACAAAGAGGAACAAACGAAAATTACATTTGCTTGCACCTGAAGCGCTATAATTGTTATCGGTTTTATCCTAATGCAGTAGCCCTCAAATGTCACATTATATATTTGAAACTGGGCTGAATGTGGGTGCATTTTTAATTTTCACCACTTAAATGTACATTAAACATTGTGGATATTCGATATGAATTACATTCCGCGGTAATGTAGGTCCTACTTTAGCAATACCCTACGCTCATTTCCTTGATATTGATTTCGCAGTGATTTATATCATAAGGGCGATGGTGTGGTTTGTCATTCGCATTACTTCTTTGAAAAAAACAAAATAAGATAAAATAAACACTTTCCAAAGCTTCGTGTCCGTCTGAATGCACGCTCTCCCTGCTGTTGTCACCGCGCTGCAGATGTTTCACGTAAAAGCAATTTTTTATTTCAGGCTTCCGAGGAGTCGAGCTAATTTAACCAGCTGGAGAGAAAAGAGCCGGCATAAGGAAAGGACATGAGGTTAAGCTGATAACGCGCCTGCAGTAGGACCGAGCTGTCATCCGTGGCTCCTCCACTGTTGTTCTTTTGTTCGTTTGTTTTAAACTTTACTCGTCGGGCTTTTTCATGCCCAATTTCCATGCTCTGTGGTGCTGTTGGCGCTTGGTCGCTGATCGGGGCGAGGCTTAGATCACCGTGGCCAAGGGCACGTCCGCCCGCCTGTGACTCCACTGTCAGCACTAATGCATTCAGGGCAGAGCTACATGCTTTTTCAGGTGTGTCGCAGGCTGCGGCGTCAGCAGATTGTAATCAAATCCAATCTGGTATTAAAAGACGATCTTGACACTTGACTCCATCAAAAGAAAACAGGGAAAGTCGGTGTGTATAATGTGATTGTAGACAAGTCCTCAGTGATCTTCCTGCCTCTGGTCACCTTATAAAAACTTAATATGGACTGCGCATGAGATTGAACCTTTGTGAATGGAGTCAATAATAATCCTCAGCTTGCACCACGGCGCAGTGAGCACGCTTTCTGTGTGATGCTCGGTTGAGTGTGCATAGAACACAAACGCATGCATAACACAACATGCATGACTCCACCGTCGTCTCTGTGAACAATATGAACACATGTCTATTTCCAAGGGGGGGTGGGGGTGGGGGGGAGGTCCTGTCGTATATTCGCGCTGCCACATCGACTTCTCACTTAAAAAGCACTTCGAGAGGACTCCGTCACGCAGGCTAAACGTGAAACTGGCCTTAAATCTCACTCACTGCTCAGCGAGGAAGTGTTAAGCATTCATCTGCGCTCTCATTCATGTATTCATTCAGATGCACAGTGTCACCTTAAAGGGAGAAACTGAATTCAGAGGAAAATCAATATGATAAACTGCTACTTGTTTTGTCCCTAAATTGTTTCAGTTTGGAAATCGATACGGGAGCCAGAGCCATTCATCACCGTTTGAGAGAAGTGGGCGCCCCGCGGGAAAATATTAGGCCCTCCGTGTGGAGCAGGGAAAAAAAAAAGAAAAAAGAAAATGCGATGGGTGTTAGTGTGAGGTGGGTGAAACGGGAGGTAAGCTCATGGCTGGCAGAGGAGAGGCATAAGGAATAAAGACAAAGAGAATAAATACAGCGAGGATGAAAAAAGAGTGGGAAGAGGAGAATTGGAAGACGCTTCTGTATCTCCATCCTCCCCCTCTCTTTCTCTCAGAAGGATGGATGATGTGCAGGGGTTTATCAGACTCTGACAGGCACAATAAAAAATAACCTTCCCAGTGTGGGGCCTGCTCAAATTAATACAGTGCAGCAGGCGACGTCTGAGCCGGGTCATTAGGGGCCGCTGACAGTGTCATTAAGACGATGGGCAGATTATGGCGGTTACATGTGACAAACTGCCGACGTGGACTCGGCCATGTTTCGGTTGACCTTTGGTGAGGATCATCATGACTCTGTAAATCAGGATGGAAGGTATAAAAAGACGGGGACACTGTGAACGGCTATAATGACAACAGTGTGCCATTGTTGTGGCTTATTATGGCTTAATGCTGCTCTCTAAATATGTGGAGAATAATTCGCCGCGCCGGAATCCACTTAAAATGGTGTTTGTCTGTTGCTGTTTAATACATTGACATTGTGAATCAAGTTAATTGGTGAGATTGCCATTTAAAACCTATAAACATGTCTCCGTCTTTAAAACCTTCATTTCACATTTGAATCTATTACAGGTTGTGGATGCATCACTGTGGCAAAGTTAAAGCCTCTGATGGTTAAAGAGAAGTAAGTTGAACTGAAGATTGAACTGTGTTGTGAATTTAAATGAACTGTTAGTAAATGAGTACAACTGTTGTACGTGGCGTGACCTTTTGTTTTGGTGTTAATTAGAGGAACTTTTGACAGCTAAGCCCAGTTGTATTCCTTACACTGCAAAAATGTTTTGCTTGCTGTTCTTGCTCATCAGCTACTTCAAATTTAGTTGGGTATCATTATGCATCCATTTTGCATATAAATCCATTATATATGTGTGTGTGTGTGTGTGTGTGTGTGTGTTTCTGCACTGACAAAGTTTAAGTTCAAGAAAGTACATTTAATTGCCATGAAACAAGGCATCTCATTCTTTGGAACAGTGATATTCATGCTCAGAGGAACTTAATTAGATGCTGTGGTGCAATCTAATTGTGTTTACACCTTCACAGGTCAAAATTCAACCCAAGATCTGGCATGAAATCCAATACATTGCGGAAAAAAAAAGCATCAGAAACTAATATATGTTCTGCCTCCGGAGTTTAATTTACATAGAACATAGAAGACAACACACGTGTTTGCTGTGCAGCACCTTAAAATCCAGTGGAAATTGAAGATCTTTATTGTTTTTACTAGGGCTGTCAAACGATTAATTTTTTTAATCGCGATTAATCGCATTTTGTCCATAGTTAACTCGCGATTAATCGCAATTTTTTTGGCACATTTCTTTCTGTTCTAAATGTACTCTAATGTATTTTTTGCATGTTCTTAATACTTTAAACAACTTAAGAAAGGGCAAATATGCTTGCTTTATGAAAATGTTTATTCAACACTTCAAATCATGCAGGAAAATAAAAGGCTCAAAAAATATCCCCTTACCCTAAATGGGATCAAAACATGGTGATGTCTGCTTTTGGTGAGGGGGCGGTGGGCTCTCTGCATCTTCCAATGTGTTTGGCTTGCAAATGATATTTGAGACTCAACGTACTTCAGTGGTAATTCATTTCATGTCGACAGTACGTGCAGATAACTTTTGTCCTATCGACCGAACCATCTGGCAGTGTTTTGAAAGTGAATTTGCCGTTCATAAGTCTTTTCTCCATTTCCTTTCGCTTTCGCTTTTCAGTCCACCGTGTTTTACCCGAAGGCCAACCCTGCTTCTTCTTCTTCTGATTCCCTTTCTTATTCTTCTGCCACTCTCTGGATCAAGACCACAGGTGCCACCGACGGCCGTAAATCAAACAATGCGCGTTTCTTTTTTTTTTTAATACTGATTGTTAATCGCGCGTTAAAAAAATTAACGGCATTAAGAGGATGTTGCGTTATTAACGCGATATTAAGTTAACTTTGACAGCCCTAGTTTTTACCCATTCAATCCACTCCAGTCATGTCAGGGAGATTCAGAGGTAGACAGGTCCTGTGTTGAAGTAATACAAACCTCCAGTGTGCCAGGCCAGGTGAAATCTAAACACTAGCAGTATTAGTCATTAAATGCACCGCAGCATTTGTACACAAAGCGTAACAGGTGAGCAGAGAGACAGAGAGAAGGGAAATTACTTTGCAACCAGCACTTTATTTATTTTTTCTTTTCTTTTCATTTTCTGGTCAGAAAAGAGATGTGCAACTGTACCATCAGCCATGAAATTAGAGTTCCAGTGCTCCGTTTGTTTCAAAATTTAAGAATATCAGCCCTCCAGTATGTTGGTTCCGGTAACATCAAGGCATCGCTGCACAGTGCAGTTGTAGAAACTGATAAACAGTGACAGTGAAATTAGACTTGGACAACGAGAGAGTGATCACTTAACTTGAAGGACTACAAAACCAGGGCGTTAGCTACCACGGAGGCAACGCATCCTCAGTGAATACAGTATACAGGAGGATTGCTCGTGACTATAAATAGAAAATATAGGACCACTAATACCAGCAGCAGGTGTAGAAGACCTTTGTTGTCATATGCCTATAATGTAAGGTCACTAGCTTTACTTATTTCGGGTACTAAACCTTAGTTAATGTTGACTTGGTTTCACACAGGACTTGAACAGTGTCACCTGACTCTCTGCTTTTCTTCTGTCATAACTAACACACAGCAATAACATACATAAAACACAAGATTGTCTTTTGGGGGTAAATTCTCCCATTTTTTGACTCAATAGCGTGCTACAGCCATGCCAGCAGCTCTGTGAGGCCGTATTTGATGCTGCAATCCGTTGCAAGTTGGAAGTCCACATTTCTGATTCTGTGTTCGCAACTTCCCATCTAAATGCATCCCAGTGCATTTGCTCGGGAAAACATGGACGCCCGCAGCGAACAGATGTTCGTATGGCAAGTCTGTGAACTTTACAAGCAACTACAGCAGCTGATTTAACAGACAGGGCACTTAAAAAGAGACGAGGGGGGTAGGCTCGTGTCATGCATGCAAAGATTAATGAATGTGTCTATCAAACGTAAATCAGCTGGATGGAAATTAAAATGGCGACTCCAAAGTTGTTACAACACAAATTATACATAAAGTAAAAAGGGGTGATAAATGCTGGTATTTATTGTAGGTGTCTGACCAATTAGTTTTGAGGGTTTGTTCCCAATTTCATGACAATCCATCCGAAAGTTAAGACCGATTTGATTAAAACTCCAAAAATATCCCCTTCATGTTGGCGCTAGGGAAAAGTCAGATCACCAAAGTCATATTGATTCATCACCTGGGGAGCATGAATAAAATATCTGATTGTCAGAGTTCTTATCTCAATCGGCTTTCTGTCTCATCAAGGTCGTGATAGCGTCGGTTGGGTGTTGGGTTTTGCATGAAACACTGACAATGCAATACAAAATACTGCAAAGGGAAAAGCCGTCTAGTCTTTCTCCCCAAGTGTCACTGTGTCAGATTCTCTCTGATTCAGGCATTCAGCGTTTTGTTCCGTACATCTGTCACTGCTGCTTCTGTCTGACAGGTTTGAACAGCAGCGATAAATAAAACACCGAGGTGGAGTGTTCGCTCCTGCCGTAAAGTACCGATCGCGGAGTTGCATTGCATCACTTTGGAGCGAGAGCAAACATGATTTCTCATCAGCGCTCTTCTCCGCAATGAGCGCGAGTCCAAAAAACCTGTTTTTGTACAGGTTTAGGAGCACGCGTGAGTTCCGAATGACACCTATTCGCCAAATATCAATCAAAAACCTGATGTTTTATGATGACATGTTTTAGTAATCCGGCGCTGCTCGATGAAATATTGAAAGCAGAGGTATGTTGGTGTTGACTTTGATCACTGTAAGCCTCGCCTGTCTTCTGCAGCTCCCCGCCTCTGTCAGACTAGATCAAAGCACACAGCAACATATGTTACAGGCCAGAGTTTCCCCCCTAGAACTCACATTCGCCTTGTTCTGCTTATCTACAACAATGATGACTCCTTAAAATTCAGGTGTGCTGCCTGGACTTCATTAATTTATTTATTAGCCTGCCTCATGCTGCGTGTCACTCTGAAGAGGAGCTACTGGTGCGCTCATGTTGACACCGGGACACAAGCTCCGATTTGTGACACCAGTCAGTGGACCAACACAGACGAGGGATTGCACGCAAGGCAAATTAAGCCATGCATTGTGAGGCAAGCTGTTCTTCGCCGAGCTGTTTTGTCAGCGCGCGAGTCAGACGGGAGGATTTAAATGACACCGGCGCCGCGAAAAAATAAGTCTTTGAACACAAAATAGCTCTCAGTTTATATTTGCGGGAGAAAAAGACTTTCAAACAGGTTTTTAGACGTTTTCTCTGCGAGTCTGACAAAAAAAAAGAAACTAAAAAGACATTCCGCTCTAAAAATTTATGTTTTGAAACCAGTAAAAATAGATTTACTGATGTTTGCGTTGGGGACTAACGATAAAGCCAGCAGATGTATTGTTGTGCAATAAATGTCAACAGCTCCTGTGTTGCCTGTGCAACAAAAAGCACAACTGTTGCGTACAGGGACAGAGCTGGATTTTTTGAAATACCGAGGTCCTGAACCTGAATTCTACCCCCACGCACCGGAGAATTGCTTTTCTTCTCTGGTGCAATGTGAAATAGAAATGCTGGCACAGATACTTAACACAGACACAAGAAACAGCGGAAGCACACAGTGGTGGTAAAGATTTGGAGTATTGTGTGTGCACGTATTTGATGTTGTGATATAGGGAATAGAAATGCATGGGTATGTGTGGGGAAGACGTACACTGTACACTGGACTTTCCCTCCGAAGACCAGAGTCCGCATCCTGTTTGTGATCAGCGTGAGTGAAGAGCGATTTGTTTTGAAATTAGGCAAAGTAAGTTCGTTAACATACGGAAATTACAGAAATGTAAAACGTCACATCAAACATGAGTGATGTTCTACACGTAACATCACCAAGGATACACGATTGATGTACTTTACCACTCTAACCCCATGAGACTGAATGTGGTTACTGTGAACCAAAGTATGGTCTTTTGCTGAACCTAAACTAAAGTTTTAATGCGTAAACATAACCAAACCATGATAATTAGTAACGTAATGTAGTATCACTCAAAAATTCACATTATGCCCTAATATGTGATGTATTTGTCGCCAAGCTTTGTTTTGAAAGTCTGAGCAGATGTTGCGTATAACGTATGAATGCGGAGCCCTTCGCACGCACAACTACGCTAGAGGGACAGGTAGAGCGCCACAGTCTGACCAAGCTGCCTTGATGAGCTTGGAGTGAGAAGGTGCCGCTCTACGAAAAAGGCAACGTCAGCTCGTCAACAGGTAGGTTGATGCCAAACTTTTGAGGGTCCTCAAAGTAAAATGTTTAATAAAACAAATTGACCTTTCCCGCCCTGTGTGAATACCAGCTAGATCTTAGGTAAAACATTGATCATTACTGTGCTTCATTACAGTGATACAGTCTTCACTCACCAAGCATGTTAATAAAAAAGTGTGGTGGCGGTCCACTTTAAGCAACAGAAGGGAGTTGTGCTGTACATTATTCATCCATGAGGCTTGACTGGCTCTGAACACATTAATTACTTCATCAAGTCAGGGCGCATTTTATCTTAACGGAGCTTTGAAAACTGGTTTCAAATACTGTTACTTGTGGAAAAGTTTTTGAATTAGATTTGATTAAATTAAGTCTCTAAGAGATCTTGATCTAAGTGAGGCATCTTGTTTATCCTGGTCGTAAAGGAAAGTTGGTTTTTGAGTCTCATTCCCAACTCGTCAAATACTGAAGCTTTGGGATGGCAGCAGACCGAAAAAATCAACTTTTCTTACAAATAGGACCTTTGAATAACACGTTTCATAAAAGCAGTGCACCACAACGCTGTGGGCAAGTGTCCTGTGTCAACATGATATCACAACTCACTGCATTGCTCATTGACTTGGATGTTCTACTACTACTGATGCTGCAAAGGCGCGTAATGGCCAGAGTCTCAGCCAAGTGCCTCAGTGTGTCCGGAGTCCGCGGAGTGATTGAGAGGAACAAAGGTCCCGGGAGACGGAGCCTCTAAGTAAGAGCGATTCTCTCTGCTCGCTCAAAGTATGGACCACCATACCGGTGACCTTCCGATAGCGCGTGGATGAAATTGGATGATTTCTTGCTGGGGCTGAAGAGGAGTGACAGGTGGCTGTGCTCCCAAGCCTGAAGGAGAGTCCCTCGGCTCAATCCACTCCCTGACTGCTGCCATCCACCTCTTGAGCCCCTTTCCTCCGCTGTGATCAGGAAACATCTCACAACATCATCACTTATTTATGGCCAGATATGAAGATGTATTCCAATCCCAGCAGACATTTGGGAAGTTTCAATATATGCATTCGCCTGCTCTAATTTGCAAGCATGATTTAATAAAAATGCAATCATATGTGCCATGTGAGCTCAGGAAAGTTCTCCATTTGAAGTGACACTGATGCTGCACTTCCAGGCATTATGTTTATTTATGTGTTTATTTCTTTTTGGTAATTACACGGCGTGTCTGTTCCTGTAAAGCGTCTGAAATATGATCAGTTGTACTTGCTCATATTCGGCTCAGAGAGATTAACTTTTGACTTTAAAGGGAGCTCTAACAGGTTGCAGCGCACAAAGTCTTCCGCAGTGTAGTCATGAGGAAGAAAGGCAAAGAACTGAGACTCTAATCTGTGATGACATGCTGATATACAGCTTGGAGCTGCTTCATTGGCCATGAATTGGAGACCGACTTTGTGTTCTCGTACAATGTTTGCCTGAAGTTTCACATCCAAGTGAGTCTTATATTGATAGCGCAAGAACTTCAAAAGCGGAAAATGTGCCCTGTTCCCGGAAAATAACTCTGAAAACTGTCCCCGGCACGTTTTCCATCATTTGGAACCCACGTCTATGGAAACATCGGGGACACGCAGGGGCGTGTGCTAAGACGAATGCACAAACAGCCAGACACAAACATCAACATACACACACAGCCTCAGCTGTGAAGCTCATTTTTTTTCCAGCCAGACGGAGCAGGCTCACACGTCTGACTCCACATCCAGGTTGCCGTGGCTTCTCCAGACCTCTGGGAGATTCGGCGGACAGGGAGGAAAAACACACCACGTGCAAAACGTCTCACAACAATCATCCTACCAGGTCAGACGAGGCTGCTAACATACACATAAGCATTCTTCCCTCCGTTGTGTGCTAATATTGTTCAAATGAGTCCTTGAGCTTTGCATTTTCTTCAAAGTAACATGCATGAGAGGAACAATGGATTCACCTCTCTCCTCTGTCATCTTTGTTCTTAATTTGCACAGCATTGTGGGTGCAAACCAGCTCCCATCAGTGTTCTATTCACAGACAAAATAAAAAAAATGCTGAAATAATTAATGAATAAAAACCCTCAGGGAGGGATTTTAAATCTACATAATATCAAACCGTAGCTTTTCTTTTTTTAATAACAAGGCGTATTGGGTTCTGTGATGTATTTCTTGCATGCCTAATTACTGAGATGTGAATTATCTTTCGTCCTTTGCAATTTAGTAAATAAATCCCGAGGGAGCTCATTTGAAGCAGGAAATAGGCCATATTTCTAAGTGGAGAAACCACCATGTGAACCAAGTTCCATAGGGGAAATGTGTAACCAAATCACTCATGTAATGGAGGAAATCAAGGCCCCACACAACCTTGTTTACTCAGCTCGCAATTTTTTTGGTAAGACAGGCGGATAACCAGGAAACAACTCCACCGCTTGTCTTCAAAACACAGCAGTTTTGTTAGGAGCAGCAGGATAACAACGCAGTCCTTAGAAGATTTCAATGTAGGTAAGGGGAGTTGCATGTTCGGGGGAGGCAAGTGAAGAGAGAGAGAGAGAGAGAGAGAGAGTGTGAGGGGTGAGAGGGATTCACAAAAAGACAGAGGGGAGACGAGACGGGGGGAGGTCCAAACAGAGCGCACCTATAGGTTGGTTATTCTGGGTTCTTCTGAGCATGCAATGGGCAGTCCTGCAGGTACCGCTCTCCCGGGCTGAGACCACTCCAGACAGACTGCAGTAATTTACATTGACAAAGCTGTCAGAGGAGAGGTGGCCTCCCGCATGGTGATGGATGCCGACCTGGGAGGAAGATGAGAAAGAGGGAGAAAAAGGAGCGGAGAAGAAGAGAGGATTCAGGAAATGAGCGAGGAGCAAAGGCAGATATCTGATATCTGATGTGTGTGTGTGTGTGTGTGTACCATTTGAATAATACCGAGCACTCACAGTAATAAGACAGTGAGCAATACAATAAGAGTATTTTTCGCTTTCTACAAGAGATCAAAAGTGCTTCTGTACAAGTCCAGATCTTCTATACCCGTGTATCTCCAAAGGCTATCGATGGAAAGCTCCCCGGCACTTACACCCTTACAGCAAAATGCAATATGAGACGCACCAGGTCGTATCAATATTTCATGCCTTTGTCTGTCTTTCACATGGGGGTTAGTGGAATAACAAAATAAAGTAACAGTAGGAGAGGAAGGAAGCGGATAACTTCTTACCCTGCCTGCCTCTCCATTCAAACTTCCTGTGGAAAGATGTGCTGACGCTGCACCTCTCGGGGCAGGTGCTGTGTGGTGTCAGGGGCCCCCGGTGAGCAGCTCCTCGCTCCTGTCACCTCTACTAACGCCGGCCCTCGTCAGCAGGGGCCGGCGCCAGCGCTGCAGCCTCCCACTCCTCCTGTCACCTGTCCTCACACAGGCCAAGGTGACTTTGTTCCCTCCTGATGGAAAAATGACAGCTGCTGCAGCGACAACATCCGAAAGAGTCAGGGAATGACCAGTTGGCTCCTCTCTCTCTCTCTCTCTCTCCCTCTCTCTGTCCTTTTCGCTCATTCTTTATGTCTCCCGTGCCCTCCCTCCCTCTCTTTATCATTCTGTAATTATTCTGCAAATGCTCTGTACATCAGGTGCACAAGAAAATGTATTTGCTTGTTTGGTTTTCTGCGCAGCATTTTGTGCAGCACACACAAGTACATGTCCAGTGTGACCATATATGAGAGTTCTATTTCTATTTCTTACTTCTTACTTTTTTACTGTATTGTTTATTCTTTTAGTTTTATTATTGTTTATTACAATACTGATGTCCTTTGGCTGCTGGGATGAAGAAATGTCCCCGTTTGCAGGACAAATGAAGGAAATTCTGACTCTGACCTGTTTTTCTTTGATCCATCTGTCCACCCCAACCCAACATTCTCCTGACTTCAAAGCAACCAAGGCTTTATTTGGGATTGAATATGAGTCAAACCTTCGTGTGAAAGCATAATTACGACTAAAGAGGCACTTTTAAGATTTACCGTAGTTTCGGTTTTGGGCACGTTAATTTTGAACGGGAGTGCATGGGGCAATACATGCTAGCATCAAAATCGCTATTTTCAGAACACTAAGAAGGCTCGACACAACATGAAACTTTGCTCGTAGCATCACTCTGGGATCGACACTTTTTGTCTGCCATGACAGCGACGCGCAGGAGCGCAGCAGCTAACGTGAGTAGTTCAAAAACCTTCTTTTTCATAAACTCTGTGTACACAAACAATGTTCTCAATGCTCTTGTTCATGAGTAGAGACCCTAGTGATGCTACGAGCAAAGTTTCATATTGTGTCGAGCCTTCTTAGTGTTCTAAAAATAGCGATTTTGATGCTAGCATGTATTGCCCCATGCACTCCCGTTCAAAATTAACGTGCCCAAAACCGAAACTACAGTAAATCTTAAAAGTGCCTCTTTCGTCGTAATTATGCTTTCACACGAAGGTTTGACTCATATTCAATCCCAAATAAAGCCTCGGTTGCTTTTTGGCGAGAGTTTCGCTTTAATATGATGTCATCTAACTTCCTCTTTTGATGCAGTAATAATAGAAACGGCCACTAGAGGTCGGCTTGTATAATTGACCCACATGGTCAATTTTCTGATGAGGATGGGCTGAAATACCGTCAGTCTTTAGTTATTCGTGTAAGGTTATTTACTGTTGCTTGTCCTTGCTGGTTTTTTCCAGTCAATAATAAAATATCAGTAATAAACAGAAACGCTAAGCCTGTCTGTGACTTCTACGGTATATGTATAAATGAACAGGCTCTCAAAGACTGTGGCTGTCTTTCAGTCCAGATCAAACGTAAATCCCCATTTTGTCCCATCAAAAAACCTCCTTCAGTAGTCGCAGCTATATTGTTGTGCTGTCTCTGCCGGGTTGATGCGTACCATATGGATCCCTTTCATAAGATCTCAGCTTTTGGACACAGGGATTTATACTCTGGCAGAATTTGTATCCCACAATTACTTTCATGCCGTGAATGGCAATTACAGACCATTAGATACATTAATTTTGCCAGCGTCCCTCTTCATATTTGCATTAGACCGCTTCTTTAAAATCTCCAAGAATGCCAGAGGGGATTTCCCTCAAGCGTTGAGTGCTGAATTATCTTTCTTGACATGCTAGCTCTGAATTAGGCACGATACTGGCTTGGGAATCTGTGGAGTAAATAGTGAGATTTTCATGTTTAGGGTGATAGTGTTGAAAATGTTTCATTTGAATTACAGATGGCTCTGGGAGCATTGTGGCATGACTGAAGTGAGAGTAATTGGTGAAATGTAGATGACACACAATGCTGCGCGCATTAGTGCTGCAACACATCCCGAAATTGGAGCTGCTTATTTCATTTTTGAATGCTCTTACTCTTGTTGTTTTCGTAGCAGACTGATTTGTCTGCTCTTCTCCTGTTGCACTGAAGATTGCGTCCCGAGCTTTTGAGCAGCTCGTATGAAAAATGTCTGCTGTCAACACAGTGTGTCTCCTGGACAATGGTAGCTGAAATCCTGTTTTGAGCTTCTTCTCTTTTTTTAATGGGTAGCAGGGACTAAAACCTGATGAAATGGAACAGCTGTGTTGAGTGCGCACACACACACACAAAGGGAGGATAGAGAGAAAAGAGACTGTGGTGAAAGACAGAAAAGATTTCCGCGTTTTCCATTCCCTTGAGCACTGGAAGGATGTTGTGTTTGGGATTCACGCTGTGATAAAAGGGGGGAAACGGGATATCAAACTATGCTGTCCACCTGCTGTCTCCTCCAGCATTCATCGTTAGATGAACTTGTCATATAGGCCTTGCTTCGGTCAATTATTGCCATCATCCATTTCCAGCATGAGACACTATACGGTGAGTGGCCATCTGCTGCGATATAGCTGGAATTATAGGTCAGACCAGCGGTTCGCTCTCCTGAGAAGTGCCTTGGTCATAGCTTGAGACTAACTTTTTAAGTTTCCAACTCACAAAATAGGAGCACTGCAGCCTGGACTCTTTGAAAAATCATTTAGACTTTTATGTCAAGTTTAACTCACATGTCAGCCCAAACAGCTCCGTTCAGTTCTGTCGGAGTGGAGTTGCTGGGGGGGGGGGTCATTTGGACAACACCGCCATCCTCTCACACACTCCTATATGATGTACTGCTGTGCGAGAGATATCTCTAACAGCCTCATGTTGACTCATTTAGCATCTGGCGCCGCTCGTGGCTACGCTCCATGCATGCTGGTGTGTGCTGTGTCGCCGGGGCTGCAAGTTGTCCATATTCCCACTTCATTCTCAAGATCTTTCACACCATGGCTGGTGATGACATCATCATTCATGCATGTGCGGCAGGGTAAACATCTGCTAAGTGCTCCGAAAAGTGAAAGAGACTTGAAGATGATATTTCGCAGATATCATTTTCTCTATTTCAAAGACTTTCTTTTGGTCTGACCTATGTTTTTTTTTTTTTTTTTTTTTTACTTGGGGGGGGGGGGGCAATCATGTAAGAGTGCTGTAAGATACCTATTATGCCTGACTGTATCATTTTCTATTTGGTACACGGTGCAGCATTCGAACCACCAGCTGTGAGAGAGACATTACAGCCCCACCTCTCCTTCTTTTTAACAATTCATTGTGTCGGCCTGTTGTGAATCCAACGACAACTTTCAAAAGATATTTCCTTCAAACAATACTTTGCAATTAGTTGTATTTGCTGTGCTCACAAAGCTCTCTCCAAGGACTTACTTACTCTCTTTTAAAATGGGTGTTTCTCTACGATAACCCCTTTAAAAAAAATTAATTACTTTTGGATAACAAACAGCTTTTCTTCCCCTTTTTTCTGGTAATGATGTAAGAGTTGTTCAGACTCGGCTATTCTCTGATTTTGAGACTGTAAATTAGAGAATATTGGCCTGTGAAGATTACACGCCAATTCATCTGCCTTGGATTGTTCCTCTCCATTGTAACATAATGATTATTCTTATAGGTTGCTCTTCATCGCGGCTTTATCATTTTTTATGTTCATTATTCCCGAGGACCGATAAGAGCATTTCCTTCATTTTTCCCCCTTTTCTGTCTCATCTGTGGGTTTAAAACCCGCAGCTAGAAAAAAAATCAAGCATTCCTTTGTTCCCTGTTCATTTGGACGGCTGACTTTTGCTGGCTCGTCCCTCTAAGCGGTGATATTGTGGAAGCGGCTCATGGCAAGCATCCTCGGAAAAAGATATCCAGCTCCGCTTAGCAGGTTCATGAATACTGAACAGCGTTGTAAAGATCAAACAGAGAGAGCGTGGTGTTTCTGGCGTGCGTGCTGGAGAGGAGTGTGGTTGACACTTTGACACTCGCAGTTGTGTCTTTATTACTCTGCGTTGATGGTCGTGGGCAAATGTTTATTGAAATGAAAATCTGCTGTGGGCTGTTTACAGTCGTTTCGACATTTTTCGTAAATAGTTATGTTCACATTTACATTTTGATGTGAGAGCAAACTCCTTTATTCAATCTGTCTGCATTGTGAATGTGCTACTATTAGAAGAGTCCGGCCGACTGCTCTGCTTGTGTTTTTTGGCATCTTTTAAAATATTATTCTGGACCAGACTCCTGAGTCACTCTCCGTCTCGGTTTCCTCTGAGTTCTGAAAAACTTCCAGCAGATGAATCCTTATTCCACAGTTTCTGCTCCCTTCTGGCGTGCCGGATTCAGCCTCCTTTAGAGGGAGCACTGTGCCTGTCATATTTCTCCTTTATAAAAATGGTGCTCTTTGAAGCAAACAAGAGCTGCAAAGGGGCGCTTGCACCTGTCCGCTGCACTGTCTAGCCTCTCCTTGTCCTTCATCTTTGTTTAGAATCCTTGGGTCTGTTTTGGGTAAATGAGGTTCATGACCCTGGCTTTCTGCATCACCAGGCTCTCACATCGTTTCCTCATGGTCGAGGGGCACTCGGATGGAAAGCACTCTCAGCAGACGGTTTAGTAATTACACACTGGAAACCAATCAGCCTGAACACTGCTTCTTAATTAGCAAAACAAAACAATAGTGCATGGATTGGAGGACCCTGGAGGTCGCACGCTCTCCCCCTCAGGTATCCCACCGAGGTGCACTTTAAAGCGCCTCGATCCTCTTTTGCTCAGTCTTCACCTTCCAGAGCAGACGGACAGGCTCCCGGTGATCGCACACGCATCTCAGTAGGTTAAAAAAAAAAAAAAAAAAAGGCGGCCATGTGTACCTGCGAAGGCGCCAGATCACATTGGATGTGGAGACGGAGACATGCTTCAAAGGTGCGACTGCCTGATAGCCAGAATGGATGTGCATTCGGGCCTTTACGAGTAGAAGAGAGGAGAGGTCACCTAATCCATTCTAATCAGTGCCGCGGCAGCAACACACATGGTATTCATTAGTAAACAAGACGAAGAGTGGCTCCACGACAAACAACTCGGCCGTAATTAGCATGTAGAGGATCTTGCGGTGAACAAAGCCTGTGATAAGGGTCGGGACAAACTATCTGTGTGTTTGATTCTTACAACTGAAGCTCCTCACATCAGATTACACTGGCTCTGAGTCCATACACTTTGATGAATGGTTCAACTATAAATGGACTCCCAGCATTTCTCTTGCACATTTGATATTTACAGACGCATTCATAATGTCCTGTAATGGACGATGTAATGTACGATTGCAATAATTCATCCTGTAACTCTACCCGGTCTAAATTACTACCAAGAGAAGACTGCTTCAGATTTCCCCGCAATGCGAAGATCTTAGATGTCCACAATCTCCTCACGAAGCTCGACGAAAGTGACAGTAAAAGCATTTCAGTCAAAGAAAACCAGAAATATGTAGATTATTACAGGCACAGGAGCGAGTGTGTAACAGAATTTGTGGAGCTGCAGCCGCTGCTTGTCTGACATGCTGCCAGGGAGCTTTTTCTATTCTCTCCTATTAACAGTTAGGTAGAGCAGGCTGGTAATAGTTTTTTCATGTCTATTAATGTCTCTCTCCAGAGCCAGCAGTTACATGCTGTGTCATTAAAGGTCAGAGCAAATTGGATCCTCAAATGAAGACAGCGTGGAAAAAAAGCAGGACTTTTTAATAGCTCGCGCAAGGCTGCCAATAAATGCTCTGATTATTATTAATGATTTTTTCCCCTGTATTGATTCGGCCCTGTCTTGGGTGATCTCCCATAGTCAAACTATGAATATGCAGAATTCTGCAGCGGCCGAGGAGAATCTGTGTATGTCTCTTCATTGTGTTGTTAATGAATCTGTAGCGGTACTATTGGCTCGCATTGTGTTTTTTATCCAGGCAAGTATGGAAAAAGTTACATGCACAGTTATAGAATATAAAACTAGTTCATATCTCGAAATAAGAAATGCGGAGCAACAGAGGGGGGAAAAAAAGCCCACAGAGGGAAGAATGTCTGTATGTTCCTCAACTCCTGGAGGACAGTAAATACTTTATTTTATGCTCCTTAATATTAACCACATGCACACGCTGAGAAGATACGATCTGATCTACATGTGGATTAATTAATATTAATGATCTGGAGCATGACTGAGTTTTTTTTTTTTCTTCTTTCAGCTTAAGCATTATATATTATTTGCAGAGGCCTAAATGGAGCCGGCTGAAAATTATTGAAGAAGGAGAGTCAAGCTTAGATTCCATATTTTCTGGACCATCGTGAGTTGGTGGAACTTGATTCACCGTTGACAACCAAAAGAGTTTAAAAAAAAACAAATAGTGTCTAATCTGATTACAAACATATTAATAGATCACCGATTTTCACGTTAACCACTAATGCACAAGATAAAAATGAAATTAGAAAATCTCCAAACCCAGCAAGCCTCGCAAAACTATGTATCGCGACAGACTAAATAAGAGGTTAAATTTCAATTTTAAAACTTTTGGTTATGATGCGGTCTGAAGTGTTGAAGGAAACAAACATTGGTAGTACAGCAACGATCAATATATCGGTTGGCCAGTGGTATATGAAATATTTCCAATAACAAAAACAGGGAACACTCATTAACATCATGACTGCATAAACACAGCGCGATATCATGCTGCAACACAACAGCGGGGCAGGTTTGTTTAGCCGTGAGTTATAAAGCACCACGTTGTCATGGTTACTTAACGGATAACTTTGGATGTTACATAAAAAGGATTATAACTCAAATCACATTCATATCAGATAATAAATTATTCTCAACATAGCCACGATAAATACCATCACAGCCGTCCGACTGCCAACATCATTAGCCACTGTGCGCCGGTTGCAATTGACATCTTCCCAACAACGAACTTAATGTAAATGAATGAGCATATTGTGTTCTCGCTTACATATCATCAGAGGCGCACAAAGTTCAGCACACAGCACAGATCTCTGGCAACTCAGGCATGGCATTAACAGCTACTTGCTAGAATACTGAGTCGAACGAAGGACTAATGAATTGGACTTTAAATGGGGCAGGGCTTTTACATCTTCAGTCTGCGAGCCAACCATACAACCTCTGCATTCGAGGGATCATGCAAAAGAGGAGTATATGTCGGCATAATATCATCATCTACCCCCAGAATGGGAGTATTGGTCGGGCTCTAGCCGATGGAGATCACAATCAGTAAAATTAGAAAAGAGCTTCTTGTCCTATACAAGAGACAGGATTGTTGTCTGTACATGGAAAACATGCATCATATGACCTGTGTGCACGAAAGCCATCATTTGAGACTATTTATATCTTTTTTTCTTTTTTATTATTATGATTAAGGTTGTGCAAGTACTTAGATGTTTGAGTATCTGTCTGCATATCCTCCAATGAAAAACTGTGTCCTCAGGATGAAGGAAAAGCCTCACTGGGTAGCTGGTTTTATTAATTTATGGTTATATAAAAACTGGGTTCTCCTCTTCACCTTTCGAAAATATTGATATGAAGCTCAATCTTCTTCACTAAAACAGAGATTTTGAATCTCAATTACTGGTAAAAAAAAAAAAAAAAAAAGATGTGAGGCTGTTCTGTAAATAGTTTTCAATTTCAAATGTAATTTGTTTTCTGATAAATTATGAATACAGCGACCTCTAATCAAACCGTATCAACTCATACCCGACCTTTCAAGTATGGATAAATTTAAGATAATGGTGTCCTCGCTCGTGACTATTTTTTAATTAATCTCATGAGCTAAGGTTGAAATATAAATTTATAGTGAGTACAATTTATAAGACGCAAAAGTCAGACTACCCTGAAACCAAAACAAACAAAACCTGCCCTTTCTTCCGTCTTCGCTGTAACTTTCGTACATTCCCTTAGCACCAATTGTTAAAACAAGAAATCACAAAATGCTTTTAGTTGTATTATTACTGTGAAACAGAGTAAGAGTTGAACCAGTAAAAAGCACTGCAGTAATTGGTCAGAGGGGTTTTATTCGCCCTTTTCCCCAGCTACTGGGCTGTCATCACTTCACTAGGTGCTGGAGAGTCCAATACTTGGTAATGCTCTCAGCACCTTTAAGGACAACAAGACAGGCACACCTTCCCCCCTCCCCATCATTTCTCTGCCATATCGACTGCCAAGTTGATATTTCAGTTTCTGTTATGTGACATTTGGCTGACTGAACAGAGGTGTCGGGGACAGCCATCACCGGGAGAGGAGGCGTAGCGGGCGGAGGGAGGAAAGAAAAGATAGAAGGAGCAGAAAACAGAGGAGGAGGGGTGTTGAAAGAGACACGGGCAGAGAACTAACAGACAGAGAGCGAGCCGAGGCAAAGGAGGGAAGGAAGGCAAGAGACAGAGAACTGTCATATCCACCCTTATCACAGCGGTCTGCAGTTTTCCAAATGTCTCTCTTCAAGCGGCGCCGGAGTGTGCATATTAACTGAAATGGTGTGTCTTTGTCCGGGCTCCTGCTAGGCCATTCACATCCTGCACACTCTCCGCAGGCGTACTCCGCCACGCCACCACACACCCAACCAAACCCCAAAGTCTCACCAGCACTACAAATAGACGTTTCCTTGGTTTTGAACCAAAGGATTTATTTTTCATTCTTTCCAGGGAGCTGTGCGGTGGGAAATGTTGCCATGATTTTTGAAAAAGAAGTGAGAAAAATCACTAACAAAAGCCGACACAGTGTGAATCTTGAAAACTGAAAGTGTAGTTCCCCAGATCCTGCAGAGTTTTATTTATTTGTTTTTTTTCATTAAAGATATAATGTGTGACATTTACACAATTAAATGTTCAAAAACAACTAGACCTTTGTTATGTATTTTGTACGAGGTAATGGTGCGTTTCATCTGGTAGCCTGTTGCTATGACTTCCAGGAGAGAGCCAGAGAATGGGAAAGAAAGTCGCAGATGGACGGAACATAACACGAAGAAAAGTTTAAAACATTAAACACATAGATAGAATTTTATCTGCAATCGTGGCTGTATAACAGCAACTCCCATGATCCCACACCACTTCACGACATCACCAGGCCACATCTTTTGTTTTGTTTTGAAAAATTACATGTTGTTCAATTAAAGCGAAAGGTTGCAAGACACTCTCATTGGATAAACTGTCCAGATGTATCATCCCCTGCCTACATTAAGTAGCTCCTCTGAAAGCTGTTATGCAATGATAACCTTGAAATCCAGCTCACTGAGAGCTCAATCTGTGGATGCAACACTGTAGGTACGTGAGCCACATAAAACCTGGCATCAGATAAATAAGCGCAGCCACATAACAGGTGAAATTTTAATGAAATTCTCCACATAAGATATGTGTTGGCGTCCGTAGGCAGACAAACTGGCTGAAGAGTGTTCATGTACTGCACGCTTGAAGGATGTATGAGAGCACCTCAGGTGTTTTCAAGGATGATCGTATGATCAGTTTCAAGTTGAAGTTTCAAGTTTATTTCATCCATGTATCACTCTAAAAGCACATGGCTTCACAAACAGAGACATGGGTATTTACCCACAGGCTTAAAGAAGCATATGTGTGCATAGTAAAGCAAGATTAGAATAGAAGCAGATTTAACCAGGCAAGCATAAAAACATGTAGGTGTAACGAAAATGTTAAAGCAATACCATTTGATTATGAATAAAATTACAAATAGAATAATCGGAATAATCGGAATATTAAACTCAATGAGTCTGATAAAGTAAAAAGAAGTTTAATACAATTAATACCAGCCGGAGGAATAAAAGTGTATCTGGAGCTGCCTCTTAAAAGCATAAACAGCCTCAGTCTAATTGCCTCTGGTAGGCTATTCCAGAGCCGGACAGAAAAAGTTCTGTCCTCAGCCTTTTTGTTTTTCTTCACATTGGTCACAGCCAACATGCCAGAGTGGGGGGATCTAAGGGGTCTGATGGTGCTGTAATGGGTGAGATATGAGATATATGTAAAGGAAGGATTTTGAAATTGATCCTGGGAACTAGCGTACAGATGGAAGTGGTGATGTGGCGTTGTTTCTTGGACCTTATTAATAACCAGGCTGCAGTGTTTTGGCCTTTGAGTGTATCAGGCTGTGCTGTAGACCTTACCATCAGAACCATCACCAAAGACACCTTGTCTGTTCAAAGGTAACATTGCAATGTACAGTCATTATTTTGATGCCACAATCGTCATGGACACATCACGCTGTGTACAGTTATAGTTTACATTATGCAGTGTTAGCAAAAAGCTAGCTAACTGGCCAACTCGCATGTGACAGTCAGCACCAGGGTCTGCAGTCTGGTAGAATATAAACACAGAGTGCTTAATTTATCCCAAGAAAGGGTAAAGAGGACGTACCCAGCAGTGCAGGACAGATGTTGAATGATAATCTTGTCATCCTCGGCCTCTATGAAAGGTTTGTGGGGCATAAAGTATGTGTGGCTTCTCTTGCTTTCCTTTAGACCAGAATGGCTTGGCCTTAATGTTCATGAAACTTAACATTGTGAATATTTCCATCCATTACATACTATAGTCCTTGCTGTCAACTTCTGGACTTCTTAAACACCCCTGTTTTTAGCATGTTGTCTGATCGAGGTCGTGGACAGTTAACAGTGAGAGGAGCCGAGGAGTAGTTTCTCTGTCTTATCTTTGATTAGCTAATGGAAGTTATGAGCCAACCAGTCTTTAATACCTTGGAGACAGATTTGTAGTTTAGTTTTTTTGATTTTGAGAATTAAGGGGGAGCTAGTCCTGGGTATCATCTGCGTAGCAGTGAAAAGAGACTCTGTGCTTCCAAATGAGAGCATGTAAAAACAGAAAAGAGGTGAGCCTTAACCTGAACCTTGTGGAACCCCATGTGAAATCTATGCAGATGTGGACGTCAAGCTGCCGACAGAAACAGTGAAGCGATTGTTAGTAATGTAGGAGCGAAACCAATCAAGGGCAGCTCCAGGGATGTCAACCCAGGGTGACAAGAGATCAAGGAGAATTGTGTGGTGGACAATGTCGGTTTAGAGTCTTAACTTTAGGTGAATACAAAACAGACTGGATACTGCAACACAGAGGAGGTCATTTGTCAGTGACGGATGCTCCTGTGTTCTGGAATTTACACAATCTTGACTTGAATTTTTCAGCTGTATTATTTTGGTACAAAAATGCCGTGCTTCAAACAAGATGGGACTGTACCTGTGGCTAGAGGACTGTTAAATATAAAAACGATAAGCTAGGCCCAGCTGCTTCAAATGACAGTTAAAGGAGCTTTGTTGGAATGATATCAAGCTGACAGCTAGTGGGTTTCTTGCCTGCAATTACGCATCCAAGCTGAGGTAATGAGACTCCACAAAATGTATTACATGGTGGGGGCTCCTCAATAACCAGTGAGAAGTTTTTGATAGGGTGAGAAATATTTATACCTGATGCTGCCAGGTTTGGATAGAAAAAAAATCTTTAAACTGGTGACAGCTAATTGGGGGGGAATTTAGAGTGGAGCAAGCAGACAGGTTAACTACAGAGTTTATGGTGCTAAATGTGATCCTCGAGGTATGACTGCTCACGGTGATGATATCTGAGAGGTATTTTACTTTTGGTATTTGTCTAGAAGCTCCTTATATCTTTCATATGACACACATTGGCTGTCTTTTACCCACTTTCACTCTCTGCTTTTTGGCAGTCCCCTGATGTCTAGGATAGACAGACAGGACTTGTGAAAGCAGTCTATTAGTTCATCAGAGTGAAAACGGGTAGAGAAGGATTTAATAACACTACGGGCTGTGGAGTCGGGGCTATAGGCACTGAAAGACAGGCTGGGTGGATGAGAATTGATTGGGAGCAGGTTGGAGCAGGAGGTTTTGGTAGGGGGAGTAGGGCAAAAGAGACAATAAGATGCAAAAAAAATAAAAAAAGAAGACGTGAAGAATGAAAACACCTAAATTGAAAATCATATCTTGACATGACCACAGATAGGAGCTCAGGACATTTGCTGACAAGGACGTTTTGATTCAATTAGTATAAGTTGAATGCGATGAATCCCAGTCTAGGAATTGCCTTCATCAAACCAAACAACATATACTGTACATGTACAGCAAGCCATGTTTTATTTTATTTGAATGCGCTATGAACAAATGACACTTTGAACCTCTCTGCAGACATTATTGGAAGAATAAACCCATTTTCTGAAACAGATGAAACTGATCAAGTAGTCTGGTTTCTCCATAATACTCTGATTGTTGTATTGTGCAGGACATATTACAGATACAGATTCAAGATTATACCCTATAATTGTAACTGTTGTCTATATATTGTTTCCAGTTGGCTGTCATGACTTTGGTTGATCTCAGTGAATAAGTAACAAGAACACACGAGTTCAAAGCCAAAGTATGCTGTTGCTGATATGAAGAGGTCAGTGTGGTAAAGAGTCTCAATTGTGCTTTGTTATGAATAGGGATTTCGTTAAAGGAGAACTTCGGTCGATTGAAACATGCAGCTTCATTGCTCAAGCTACCCTTGACTTGCCAGTACCGAAGACGCGAACACATTTGGTCCAACCATTACAGAGCTGTTTGTGCAAGGAGCTACTTACCTGTTTGTTGACATCCGCGTCTTCTGGTAGCTAGACCAAACTAGTCGATCCGTCGAGCGTGCACTTACTCCCTCACTGGCGGAGACGGAAACGTATTCCAGCATTTTCGTGTTTATGTTCATAATGTACATGTCCATGTTACAGCCTGTCATGAGCCATGAGCCTTACAATAGCCTGTTAAGCCTGTTAAGTGCACACTCGATGGATATGCTAGTTTGGTCTAGCTCCCGGAACACACGGATGTCAACAAACAGGTAAGTAGCTGCTTGCACAAACACACTGTTTTAACTACTTTTTTATTCATTTTCAGTCATACACGCTACAGTGCTGTGTTGTAAGGTGTCTGCTGATGTTGCATAACTTTTGGTGTAAGATGTGGAGCATGTAAAGACGCTTAAAACACAGTGTAAAGTTCTGACCCCATGCTGTTAGCTGTCTATGCTAAGTCTCCATTCACGGAGCTCTGTAATGGTTGGACCAAATGTGTTCGCGTCTTCGGTACTGGCAAGTCAAGGGTAGCTTGAGCAATGAAGCTGCATGTTTAAATCGACCGAAGTTCTCCTTTAAGTATTATTCCGGCAATGAAAATATAGGCAATGAGGGGAGCCAATAATACATTACCAAAGACTTTAACTGATTTAACAAGTGCAGGATGTAAACACCTTTAAATTTTGGAAGGTTTGCAGTCTGCCAATAAAGGAGAATAAGAATAAGAATAAGAAGAAGAAATTTTATTTTTTACAGTTTCAGTCGAAGACAACATGATTGCGATTTACAATAGATGTTCCTCGAGAGCTCCAAGACGTGGGAGAAAGTCGACAGGTTTTAACGCAACACATTTTATGAGAGCTATATGAATATTAAATCATCCATCTTTTCTCGCAACATCCCACTCTTTCTTACCCTCAGGTGTGCATAAACTACAGTTCAGGAACTTCATTTTTGAAATACAGACCTGTGAAACTATCATCTTAAAGGTATGTGTGAGTATATGTTGTGTCGGTGAGTGGGGTGAGTTCATTCACAGTTCTGCTTTTTGTCATTTGTGGATCATATTCATAAAGAGATTGAGACTACTGGTTGTTTCGGTCGTGGACTCAGTTGACACAGTCAAATTAAGGCAGCAGGGTTTTGTGGTCTAATAAGACGATGGAAGACATTATTCAAGTATTTTTACTCAAGTACAGAACCCAAAATAAAATATAAAAAATATAGTTTCTGCCAGGATGTACAGCTACTTTTGTCCCTAATGAAAAGGGTATGGTTTCCATCTTGTGTAATCACTTCATTAAAATGTTGAACTTTCCAAGTTTAACTCAAATTTAAAGTAAGGCCACAAATATGAAAAAGAGACAGATACTTTTTTTGTTTTTTCAGAAAGTGCAGTGTTTCAAAGACGGAACCAAACTAGCTGAGGAATAATGTATTTTCACTTTTGATGGTTGAAAACATTTAACATCAAATTTTGAGACTCCACTATGCAGTGTCGGGATCCTCGTTAGAGTGTCTGTGCACGCTGTGTTTCCTCTGCGAGCTCCTGCACCAACCCTGTCATAGTTACACAAGATGAATTCATGGTGTGTAACTCACAGGGATACAGAAAACTCCACTCGCTAATTACACTGGTTTTAGGCAGTTGGCGGCCAGCAGTGACTTTCAGGTGGTGAGTCTACCACTTTGGTCCTAGCTATAATATCTCAACAACTGTTTGATGGATTGACATGAAATTTGGAACAGCCATTAATGGTCACGACAGGAATAGATTCCATTCATGTGATTTTCCTCTGGTGAAGTTTTAAAGTGAAATGTCTTGACAACTTTTGGATAAAGAATTTGGTACAGGTGTTCCCAGTGCATGGATTGTAATACTTTTTTTCTGATCCCATGAATTTTTGTCCAGTGGCATCGTCACACAAACTAACACGCCAGTTGGTTTGTTTATTACCATCTTTATCGGAAGTCGTTCCGAGAAACTGTTTGGAAAGGGGCGGGCACTTAAAAAATACTTGCCAGCTGCCTCTCATCGTTCGTCGAAGCCTAACTTCAACCAGTCAGATCAACAGTCAGAGAGCACTAACACCAACAGAGCCGGTTGGTAAACCTGACTGAAGTTAGTTGAGAGAAGAGCGAATATGTGTCTTCCATCAAGAAAAGCCTTCAGTGTTGTTCTTTGCTCTTCTCTTCAATAAGTTATACTCTCCAGTTCTGATATGACTGATGCTACAGCAGCTACGCTAACCTCTTGAGGAGCAGCCATCATTGTTTTCAAACAAACAGTCGCTTCTTCTTGCTGGTCTCCACACCTAAACCAGGCCTTAAGCTGCCAGTAGTTCCTGCGTTGTTCTTGGTGAAATTCAGAGGTCTAGATTTGTGATATGTAATTTGGAGTTGCGGCTAAGCTCGTGCCCCAAGCAAAGGAAATTACATATCTCAGGATCACTTCTGTCACTTGTTCACTAGTAACAGGGAAATGGAGTGTGAAATTGACAGACAGACCCTATGGAGTTTCCTCCATCGCCTTAGAGATGGGGTGAAGAGCTCAGACATCCAAAGGGAGCTCTGAATAGAGCTGCTGCTCCTTCGCGGGTCGAAAGAAAACGAGCTGAGGTGGTTGATTAAGCGTCTGATCAGGATGTCTCCTTGGCACGTCCCTTTAGAGGATTTTCAGGCGCAACCCACTGGGAGGAGACCGCAAGGTCAAGCCAGAATTCACTAGAGGTATTCTCATCTGGCTCTCAGGATTTCCTAGGCGGAGCTGGAAAGCGATGCTGGGGAATAGGACATCTGCTGCCACTATGACCCAACCCTAGATAAGCAGAAGAAAATGGATGGATGGATGGAAGGACGAAAATAAATGCTTGTGATTTGGTAGGGAAAACATCTCATGTTTTGACCTGTTAAAATCCTGAAAAACAAAAATAGAACAAAGATAGCAAGAGGCTGGCCTTGCATAGTGACACCTTTGATATTGAATTATGAGACCAACCCCGGACTTCGTGTCAATTAAAGTTGGCCAACCTACCAACCCAAAGCGTCAGTATTTGATGAGTTGAGAATGAGACTCAAAAATCAGCTATCTTACAAATAGGAGCTCTTTCTTTCATGCTGCATTAAAACTCTTCCAACAAAAGGTTGTGTAAACACCATCCAAACACAGCTTTGATGGTCCCACTTGATAATTTGGCCTCTCTGATACTTTGCACTGTGAGGGGATTCACTTGGCTTGCTTGAACTTGTAGTTGTGTTTCATTGTGAGGGTGTTGTTGAGAGTTGGAGCAGCTAAACTCTGTGGACCGAAGACCCAAATCAATAAACCGAAAGCTGTGGAAAGGTGCTGTATTGCTGACCTATGATCTTCAGACTAGTATAAGTAGTGAGTTGCCATTGATGAGATCATTTGTGTACAACTGAAACATACATTTAAAAAAGGTGCTGTTCACAAGGCATCTTAAAGTAGCTGTATTGGTCTTAAAAGAGATTTTTTATTTACAGTCCAGTGAGAATAGTTCAGTAGTTGACCTGAGGATGGATTTATCCTACTTTGAGATTCTGTGTGAAGGCAGCGCTCTCAGACTAGGAATTTGATCAATCTGTTTGAGTTACAGTACAAGGCAACATACTGCACATGCATTATACTCCTTTTACTGCATGTATGCATGTGGGTTTTCCACAGATGATGATAAACTCTTGCTCATCTGCAGCACAAAGGAGGAAACCCACTGCAGTCGACCACATCGAGCCTTCACAGCCCAGAGAGCTTGCCAGCCGATCAGGGTTTGACTGAAGGGTGGACAATCGCAACCGCCTCTTTAAGTGTTTATTTCATGCAACAAGATGGGCTATGAAATCAACTCATCTTACAGTAATGTCAAGGGGTTAGCATGCTGTATTATTCACTCTGTTTACTGTACAAGTGTTGAAAAAATCATGTATGTTTTGGTTCAGGCGTGATCGCTGTAAATATGCATGACAGAGAGGAAGAGAGTGGGCTAATGGGGAAGTGAAACCAAACTGAAACTTAATTTGGTCCTGGTTTCATTGTGTTTATTCAATTATGAAAAACAGAAGCCGACATTCAGGTAAAGCACATGTGACAGAAATGTTCACCGGCGAGACTGGCTCAATCTGCGAGGTTTACCTAAGATGTGTAATGCTGTCCTACATGGTGGCAAGGACAATTTGCCAGGTCTTGAATTTATTCAGTTATGAATCCAAGTACATCGGGCCCGGTTCTAGGCATGGGCACGGGGGGGCAACGCCCCCCCAAATGCTTCGGCTGCCCCACCAAACCGACCCTGCTTCATTCCGAAAAAAAAATAAAAAAAAAATCAAATATATAATATTGTAACGTATTCCCATAAATGCTGCTCAGAGTAATCACAGTCCACGGCTCTTCTGCCAACAGAGCCGGTGTCTCTCTCTCTCTCTTGTACCGTGCATACAGTCAGTAGCAGCTTCTCTCAGTTAGCATCACATTAGATACTACGGGCACTCCAGGCTTGTTAGTTGTTAGCATGTCGGCTAGCAACTGCTAGTAGTAGCCTAGTCCCATCGGCGGCTGCTGCCGAGTTTGTCTCTGTCTCTGTCTCCGCGGCATGGGAAGCGTCACACGAGCCTCACCCACCCCCGCCGACAGGATTAAACAACACACGTCAGTGAGAGGGGACTCCATAACCTGTAACTTCAGGTTAGCGCCGCCGGCCACTGTTCAACGTTACTTCCTGGGGTCAGAGCCTCCGACAGCGGCTAATCTGAGGCTGCTGGCATCTGGCAGGGAGAGACAGGCAACCCAGGCAGGCACACACGACTTTCCAAAGCACGAGAAAGTGGTGCACAATAATATAGCATCAACCAATCAGACAAGATTTATTTATTTATTTTTATAGCGCTGTTTACAAAATTGCTTTGTCACAGATTATAAAGAAACTTAGTTTTTGCCCCACCACCAAACTTTCCCAACCTCCCTTCATATCTACCACGATGAATTTGGGTAATTTGGTGGTGGGGCGAAATGTATGTGACAGATTGACAATCTTTAACATTGGTTGATGCCAGAGGAACCGCAAGCCCTTATGGGCCGGCAGTTTATCACTCTGTTCCCTGTCTAGCGTTATTTAAAGGTAAAATTACAATTTAGTCTCTTCAATTGCTTCACATCTGTTGGAAAATCAATCTGATCACTAATTAGATACCACATGCAAGTCTCTGTATCACACTCATGGTTACCTTCTACAGTCACAAACTTTTACATCAGTCTGCGTTGTTTTGTAGTGAATTTCTTATTCAGATGTGCATGGTTTGAAATAATACAAATCTACCTCCATTTTTTTATTTGATTATTTGTTTGCAAAAGTTAAAAATGAAGCAATGCCTTCTGGGAATTTCAAGACTGAATCGAGTGGACCGTGTCTGCGTGGTTGTTGGAAGTTGGAGATTGAAAATTGGAAACTGACTGAGATTAAGCTAGCAAAAAAATGAATGGAGGCATCAAGCGACACAAGGGGTGAGCAGAGAAAAGAGAGAGAGAGAAATCTGAGAGCACTGTAGGCTGACGGTGAAAAATGCAAGACATTTTTATTATGGAACGACTGGCTCTGTTGATTTAGTTTTTTTTTATGCATTGGGGTTGTGCATTCATATGTCCATGTTTTGGTGCACTTGTTTATAGCATCACTGGGGCTCAAAAGTGTGTGTTCTTTCCGTGCGTCAAAAGTTCTATCTGCCAGTTGCGCAATATTTAGGTTTAGATTCCATTTAATATTAGATAACTAATTGTAATTGGGCATTGATAAAGTTGTCCTACATCGGGGAGGTGGAGGTGGGCTTAAAATGTAAAATGCCAATTACATTGTAACTTCAAATTTAAATCGAAAATATGTTAGTAGCCTGACATCAATAATTTGTTGGCCACAGAATTTGTTTTCTTCGTCAATCCAGAAAAAGAATTCCCGATAGAGCTTTGCCGATGGAACCATGGCGAATCTGCAATTCTTACGTCTGGGTTGGCATAATAGACTGGTAGGCATACAAAAAAACGTCATCCCTATGGCACTCAAAACAGTAGCAGTTGGTGACCCTTTAACATTTCTTACTGCCCCCCCAATCAAGGCAGTCTAGAACCGGGCCTGAAGTACATCCAAATCTCCGTGACATTGGCAGTCCTCCTCAGACTATCTCTCTTTGTTTTTCCCCCTTTGTTTGTTTTTTAAGTTGCGCTACCGTGTTGCATAAATTGTGGGGCATTTTTACATTCTTTTGATGCTCAGATAAACATTGTTACGGCCCATCATATCACGTGTGGCTGTGTCGGTGTGAGAGTGGCAATTAATTGGAGTCTATTTTTGACTGGCTGAATTTGTGGGTTCAGCCTTGGGAGTGCATGTTGTTGCTTGGTCTCAACATAACATTCGAAATACCTGCGTCTCCATCAGTCTGACAGCAGCACAGAAGGCTGGTTCTGTCCTCAAACTCTAAAGCCCTTTTGTTTAGCTGTACATTTTGTAAATAGCATTGGCGCAGTAGGAGCTGCTCCAGCTCTGCTGTATCTTGGGGAGTAATGTTTGAGTAAATGTGCTTTTGTTTGTTCGAGTCAGGGCAAGTCGGCACGTTGTGAGGAGACAGATTCATTTCTTTGTTGTTTTGGCCTCTGTTCACCTCGAATTGTATTGCTTTAGTTTTTATCCCCCCCTTTTGTATTTTGCATTGTTTTGTCTTTAATTGAGATTTAGTGTTTAACTGGAAATAATCTGTTCACGTTCATGTTGTAACAAATATGGATCATCTTTAGGGGTGCAATATGTAAGAAGTGGTCACCTGTTAAATTCATACTCCAAACAAATAGGGGCAGCTTTTGAATTTGCGTTAGGGTTAATGTAACCAGCTGCTACTGACGATAATGTGGCTGTCTATATGTCTGTAAACACTCCACCCTCTTTGACTGGTTACGAGCACCAAGTATCAATGACATAAACGCAGAGTCCACCTGTCCTCGTCCCACTGTCAGCTCCACGTCTGCCAGCACAATCCAGGATGTTGTGGTGGAGACAGTTCTCTGTAAAGATGTGGATACAACAGATTTCATGTTGGCTGGCCAGCCTGAGTTCCATTTGTCTATTCAATTTTTCTGTGACCTGACTTTAGCCAGGAGCAGCTTTATGGAGGACCAAACCTGACATAAGTATAAATAAATAAATAAATAAATAAATGCATAAATGCATAAATAAATAGATAAATGCTGAAATAAATGTATAAATAAATAAATGCATAAATAAATACATGCGTAAATAAATGAATAAATAAATAAATGCTGAAATAAATGTATAAATAAATAAATAAAAGTATAAATAAAAGAATAAATGCTTTTTATTTATTTATACATTTTTGTTCACCTACATTTATTTATTTCTGTATTTCTGTTCACCTACATTTATTTATTTCTGTATTTCTGTATTTCTGTTCACCTACATATATTTATTTCTGTATTTCTGTGTCCATATGTAAATGAGGAGGTAGGAGGTCCTAACCTCAGTCAAGAGCATGATTGGTCAAATCGGAGAGCCAGACAAAAGCAAATGATTCCTGATCTCAAGCCTCCCTCTCTGTAACGTTGTAAACATTAAACAGCTCCAGTTAGCTTAATGGCCTCGACCAGTGTGACAGGTTAACTGGCGTTCATTTTAACTTGCGAGGGTCCCAGATGTGGTGGTGTGGTTTGAGAATCCTGTCTGGAGAGCCATGTCCGCTAACCAGGAAAAACATTCTGCTCATCGCTCCAAGTCATGGCTTGAACACTTCTATCCACACGGAGAAGCCGGGGCTGCGACTTGCAAACCACTGCTAGATGAGCGCTACAGAGCACAAATCGTCCAAAAGTGCATGTTGTCGGTCTCATATCTTTGTCGTGAATCTCTGTACTCTTAAACAACTCATGTGTGGAACAGTATTAAGCATTTGTTCACGCCGAGCGACTCGAGAGCGGCGTGGACACCGCTGTTAGCAGTTAGCTGCTAGTTAGCTTTTAGCTGCTCGCTGTAGCGCTAAGAGCGTAGCGTCCAGGTTAACTGTTGATACATGTTACCATCGAGAGTGAGATAAATGTCTGGGCTTTCCTATGAACCATTGTCGCTACTGGTGTTTGTATCACAGGTTGATCTGGACGTCTCACGATTTGCCACAGCTGATTGACCTCACGCTGAGCTCGGGCTGTATGTCAACGTACTCTGCAGACTGTTTGACCAGCAGGCTGTATGACAGTGTACAGTTTTCACACCGACTTAGCTTCAGCTAAATAACGATGTATGCGGCTCGGAACGATGGCTTTAAGCGACCATTTGAACAGTGCGGAATGAAAAATACCCGATGGTAACCGGTGTCACAAGGTAGCCTGGACGCTGTGCTACAGCGAGCAGCTAACAGCTAACATTAGAGCTAAAAGGGGTCTCCACTCCGCTCTCGAGCCGCTCGGCGTGAACAAATGCCTCAGCCTGTTCCACCCATGAGTTATTTGAGAGTACAGACATTCACGACAAAGATATGAGACCGACGACATGCACTTTTGGACGATTTGTGCTCTGTAGCGCTCGTCTAGAATACACATATACATGACTTGGAGCGATGAGCAGAATGTTTTTCCTGGTTAGCGGACATGGCTGAGGACCCCTCTCTCTCCAGACGGGATTCTCAAACCACACCACCAGCACACCTGGGACCCTCGCAAGTTAAAATGAACACCAGTCAAATTCATAACTAAACCAGAGCTACATGAACAAATGTCAACAACTGCAGCTAACAGTTAGCTGAGCGGGCTTGCTGGTAGCCAGCAACATTCCTGTACAGTGTACAGGAATCAGCGCTGCTAGTAAGGCAGAAGTAGTAGACCCTCATCGAGCACACTCCTGTAACCAATCATGCTCTTGACTGAGGTTAGGACCTCCTACCTCCTCATTTACATATGGACACAGAAATGCAGAAATAAATATATGTAGTTGAACAGAAATAAATAAATGTAGGTGAATCCGTGTACCCTTCGTTCTTTGGTTTTTCCGTTTCAAAACCAAATTAAAATAACAGAAAAACAACTTTGTTTTTCTGTTATCTTGTTTTAAAACCAGAACGGAAAAACGGAAAAACAGAATAACACAAAATCACACATTTTGTAGCTGTTATTCTGTTTTAAAACAAAAACAGAATAACGTGAAAATTAAGTTTTTTGATTTTGTTATTGTGATATTTGGAAAATTCGGATTTAGGAGCGGCAGCCGCTGCTCCTAAATCCGAATTTTCCAAATATCACTATAACAAAACAGTAAAAATCAAAAAACTTAATTTTCACGTTATTCTGTTTTTGTTTTAAAACAGAATAACAGCTACAAAATGTGTGATTTTGTGTTATTCTGTTTTTCCGTTTTTCCGTTCTGGTTTTAAAACAAAATAACAGAAAAACAAAGTTGTTTTTCTGTTATTTTAATTTGGTTCTGAAACGGAAAAAACCAAAGAACGAAGGGTACACGGATTTAGGTGAACAGAAATACAGAAATAAATAAATGTAGGTGAACAGAAATGTATAAATAAATAAAAAGCATTTATTCTTTTATTTATACTTTTATTTATTTATTTATACATTTATTTCAGCATTTATTTATTTATTCATTTATTTACGCATGTATTTATTTATGCATTTATTTATTTATACATTTATTTCAGCATTTATCTATTTATTTATGTATTTATTTATGCATTTATGCATTTATTTATTTATTTATTTATTTATTTATTTATTTATTTATTTATTTATTTATTTATACTTATGTCAGGTTTGGTCCTCCATACGGCTTTGAGTCCGAACTGGATTAGCATCCAGGTCCCATTCTGGATCTGTACCCTCTCCACCCTGGGGCGGTCCAGCTGGTCATGCCTGATGGTTGAAAAATGCCGGGGGCAATGATCGTCTTAAAGTCTGCCCCTTGTAATCCAAAACCAGCGCATTCATATCCATTTTTGTCAGCAATAAGGCCAAACACGAAAGTTAAAAATCAAAAATGCGTTGATATTTGAAATAGTTCCCACTTGCATGCACCACTTTTGCCAGTAGTGTAATCTAAAAGAAAAGTAATTAGACCTTACCATCACCAGGGTTCTCCTCAGACGGTGCGCTGCTACACAAAACATTTCTGGGGAGAACCCTGATCACTTATTGTAAACACGCTCATAGTTAGTGGCTAGCGAACTGTAATATGCAACTATACACAAAAAAAAGCAAAACAAGTAAAAGTTTTTTTTGGTCTCATGTGTAGTCCACTGAGACTGATGGAAGTCAAATCCGTAACCTCTCATGTTAATGCAGTAGAAAGCCATGTCCAGACAGACAACAGCAATGAGCGAAAATATGCGGTCTGCTCATTTAATTCAATGAGGCCACAGTGTTGACACAAGTCACTGTACAGTGCTCCAACTACAGAACTCCGGGTTTTCCTGCAAAAAGAAAACACGGCTCAACTTTTGCCAAAACAAAATGCGATCTATGGCCGAATATTTTATCTTCTACACCCTCTTAAAGGCTGTCAACCTTTGCCAGAAGTAAAGTTTAAATAATACAGTTTTGCCAAAACCTTGAGAGTGTTTAACACACTGAATAAATGGATAAGCAGCAGATAAGCGGATTGTGCTTCAGGAGTTGTTTGAGAAGTTTCCTCAGACATTTTGACTTTTTGTCCAACATGAAATTTGTTAAATATTGGGCCGTATCATAATCAGCATGAAATCAGCAGTTTGCCATAAAAGTAACTGAACTCATGTCAAGTTGGATGCAGCTTTTTACATCCAGAGATAATCATAGAGAACTCTGATTGTAATGTTAAATAGCACTTTTGAAGAATTGAATTTATTGTCGAAGTTTTTGTATTCAAAGAGCACACCCTGGTCCTGGAGGTGTGCACACTTCAGGAGTTTGTCTCTCTGTCAGCTCCTCTTGCACACCGCCATGGCAGAGGGGTCCTCCGTGACCCTCTTTATCATCGCCTGACACCTGACTCCACTTGCCTGTTGTCTGTCTGTCGTTCCAGCAGGTTCTGTGCGACAGATTAGCATGATCAAGGTCAGTCTGAGTGCACTGACCTGAGTGAGTCGCCGCAAAGGTGACTGGATGCACCTGCTGGCCCCCCTGCAGATTGATTTAATTAAGGATATGGCCGCACATTTGTTGCCGGCAGTATTATGAAGCCTGAAGGGAAGGCCAGCAGGAGAGGGGAAAGGAGAAGAGAAGCCACACGTAATCAAAAGGAGAGTGCAGGGGAATTGATGAATGAGCTTTTAATCTGCATAGAAATAGCTGGGTTACGAAATTGAGCTGTGGTCTTTGCGGCCCGGGCCTGATGTATGAGAGCGCTGTGGGATCCTCGTGCAACACACACACACACACACACACACACACACACACACACTTTTTATTAGAGTATGTTTGTCCTTCCAACACTGACCTTATTCCCGGCCTTGATTAAAGGCGCTCTTAATGACTTCCCTGTCTAACCAAAGCTTTGCTGACTTGTTGGTGCGTGCACATGCGTGTGCGCATACGAGAGAGTGCATCTCTGCCCGCTCACCAAATATTGTCCACACTATATGCATTCATGTGGGAGACGATTGTATTTAATAACAACATGACGATAGGTTGGTGTGTTATCACGTTTGCCAATACACGTGGAAGGTGTGTATGTGTGTGTGTGTGTGTGTGTGTGGGTGTGTGTGTGTGTGTGTGCGTGTGTGTGTGTGTTGCCTCATGTGTGAAAACCCCAGCCACACACTACCTTGTTTTACACCCTTATTTCATTAACCGGCATGTGTGTAATTGCATTGCAGATGAGTTAATGCTGCTGAAGTCACTGTGGAGACTCTTTATATGAACCACCATAACCATCTGATTAAAAGGAGGTGCGCTAACGCTGGGAGTAGCAGGGCAGAGGGAGGCTACTTAATGAGATTTTTAACCCACTAATTCAATAGTCAAAAGTAAACAGTAAGGAGCTGGAATAAAAAAATGCTGGGGGCAAAGCCGGCTAGCATGGCAGCGCGCACACAATCACTCTTACATTAGGTATGCGCCATTATATTGCAGAGCCAAACCAAGTGAGGGTTAGTGCAAAACACGTCTCATTTTCTTTCTGTTCCTCACAGGCCCCTCCTTTCCCTCCCACCTCGCTTTAATCCATCAACCTGAAGACAAATCCTTTTGAACATTCAAAGCAAGAGCCGGGGAAAGGCTGCAACATGATCAATTACAGACTCTCAGCTGCTGTCTCAGTCTACTACGTCATGCAAACACTGGCGCAAGCACACATTCATTTTGTTGATGTTCCCTCGCTCGTTTGCTCCTGCTGTCTCCTTTCAAATCACGCCGACTTTCTTTTTCTTAGCGTCGATAACGCTGCACCTCTTAGGGTGCACTTGTGCGAACGGCTCTCACCTGCTTGGTCTGAAAAATCACACGGCAGATTAAAAGTTTACCTCGGTTTTCAGGAAAGCTGAGCCCAATCATTTGTTTCTAACCAGCGAAAAGACAGAGAAATAATCACTTGCAGTGTGCCTGTCGCGATGGTGTACCTGTGTAAAAGGTGCTGATATATTGATTCGTCCCTCCTCGCCTCGCTCCCTAACAAACACTTGGACTCTTTGCACGTCCTCTCATTACGCTATCTTGGTGAAGGCGGGGGATGCAGAGGGTTCAGGGCTCCAGAGTTAATTCCTCTGCTATGTTACCACAGCCAGACGTTTTTATTTTTTTTCTCGCATTGTTTCTCTGTGGCCTACATAATGGCCAGTGTTCTGTTGAAAAGGATCCTGAGGGGAGACTCTAATAACCCAGATAGATAGTGCTGTTACATTTCTATCTCAAGGCACTTTGTCTTTGCCTGCCAGTGCCCAGGTGCCTTACTCATAGCATTCACAGCGCTTCCTCTGCCATGTAAATAGTATCTATCACCTGGAGAACAGGTTGAAGCATGGAGTGGGAGGGGGCAGGCCGGGGAAGGTAAAGTGGGGCCACTGAGAGGTTTGAAAAGGGCCAGACTTTTTGTCAGATTGCACATAAAGATTGCACTTACCTGCTTTGTCAAATGTTAGCTGGTGTGATTTTTCATGTTTTGCATTACGCAGCGTGAAGATGATTTTAAAAGAGTGTGCGTGCGTGAGCGTGTCAGAGTGTGTCTGAGATCAAATGTCACGCTCATTCTGAAATATCATTTTGATAGAAAATGGCTCGGTGTTGTCAATGGATGTACTCACGCTGGTGAAATGGACCGTGAAATGCATTAGGGGCCTCTGTCGCTCGCCACACTGGTCAGGCATTACATCCTTTATTTTCTCAAGAAGGAAAAAACAGCTTACGAGATGCATCCAATATCTGCCGTCGCATGCCTGTTGAGTCATCTCGTCCGACCACAGCTGCAACCACAAATAATAAACACCAACAACAGGAAAATAAGTAAATACATAATACAATAGAACTCCCTGGGAATGCATTTGCTGGCTGTTGCCATCCATGAGGATATTTTGAATGAATCATCAAAAGTAACATTTCTTGTAATTTTCTGGCATTATTCATCCAGAATTGTTAGATAATGTAACATTTTGAAACAGCTGTTCACCTTCAAAGTACATTATCTGCATGTGGCAGCTTGGTCTCACTCCCCGGAGGTCAAACACTGTCGTTTCGTCACATCCCGCATGTTTCATACAGACATACAAGGTACCCTTCAGTGTCTGTATAAGATGTACCAGGCTTTAAGACGTTCAGAGCAACTGCACTGCCTGACGTAGTACAGAGAGTGAAAAGACTCAACAGGGAGGGCAGAGGTCAGGGTTAAGTGGTGGGTCACACACAGGACCTTCACCCAGGAGAGTAAGGATTGTGTCTGGAGAAACCAAATGCAAATGATGGTTCCTGAAAACTTCATCGTTTTTATGTCTACGCCTAACAAACAAGGTCTGTGGCAAAGGAAAGCTTTGTCACAGAGATATTAAAGTGTCTGAGGGGGCATGTTGGGTAAAAAGAACACGTCAACCACTGAAATAAATTGATCCTGTCTTACAGCATATCTTCTCACCAGCTTAACATCCAAGTCTGAACATTTGTACAATGCCGATATGAGGTGTTTTTTTTGTGCGTGCAGTGGCAGGGAAGAAATATCCATCGCAGACACTCATTTCAGTGTGTATTTAATTTGGTAGTGATTTGGTTTGAGAGTGTTGCATCTTGAACATTAAGTTTTGAAGTCGCCGTCATCTACATTCTGCTTAACGCCGCTCCATTGCTCTGATTCGCTTTGGTGATCTGCATAGCTGATGACTTGTTGAACAGTGCAGATGGGTTATGTGCAGTGATTTTGCTTCATTCACCTACTGTAAAAAAAATATGAGACTCATACCGCTGACCTGGAAACTGCGATGTAAAGCAATTAAGAAACAACTGCACCTGAAAAGGTGATTCGGTCTGAATCATGGAAGGTGCATTATTGAGACATAGTTAATAAGACGAGCAGGAGAAGCGTTTTTTGCTTTAGTAGGGAAGATAATTGTCTGTATGCGAATGCACAAAAACAGAAAATCACCGGAAATTGTGTCTGTAAACCAGATTTTAGCTAGAATTTGTGAAAAAAAGCAAATTATGGTAAATAAGTATCCAAAATTGTAATACAAATAGATGAACCACCTCTGACGTTTAAGGATATTTGTTAATAAGGTGGCATCGTGCCGGCATACATCACTTTGGCTGAGTCCTGTGTGTAAACACCGAATTTGTGAAGACTGCAGTTAGCTGCTGTGTTGCACATGCTGAAACAACCCAACACACATTAAAATATAACACAATTATAGTTCAGTAAAACCACAAGCACAGGCTATTCCTCTCCTATGTGCGTTTTGTTGTTTGTTTGCCTCTTGTCAATCACGTTTGTGTGTATTTATTCTGTTTTATCTTGATGTCACTGAAAACGAGGGCATGTCCTTAACGATTCTTCAACATCGAACTGCAGCTCGAATGAATAGTAAAAAAAAGATGATATATATAGCGCCTAAATCCAAATCTAATTCTTTGACTGCTCCTGTCATTTCGTTTGACACGAGAGAAGTTCCCAGTTCTGATGAGCTGCTGCTTTTTCTGGTCCCATCCAATTTTAACCTCCCATTAAAGAAATGTAACTGTACCTCAGCTATCAGCTGTATGGCCAGAGATGAGATGGGTTTGAGCGGCAATCTGTCGAGAAGGTCTCTGGTGTACAATTACGACAAGAGCACGGGGCCTCTGCTGCTTTGGCAGATGATAGAAGGTGACCTGATTAACCTGCAAATTGACATTAAGCATCAAGAGTCTGCCTTGGCATGCCACCTAATATGATCACAGGGTTAATTAAGCACTTAACACATGAAATTGAATGTAGAACCTGTGTAATAGGATGTTGACCAGGAGGAGGGACAAATAATTCCTCGCAAAGAGAAAGCGGAGCATCACAACCATAGAATTAAATGGATATTCAGATTCAATCTTATATCTTATAACTCCACCCTGAAAGGCAACATGTGTTCGACGTAGTAAATACATTTAAGCTGGTTTTTAAGGCATCCCTCAGCCATTATTGAACAGATGCTGGTTTCTCTTCTGTTACTTTGGTGTGAGCAATAGTTGAGAATGATGAAACTCTGGGGGCTTTGTCTGGCCTGGCATGACGGATGACTCTGCCTTGAAAATAGGGCATTGTCCCCCACTATCATTTATTATGAGTGTTGGCCAGGTTTGATGGAGGGAGCCAGGCAGTTGGGAGCGTAGATCATTCATCCAGAATGAGGGGCTGTGCCGGGCCAGGCGGAGATGTGCTCTTCCAACAGCAGAGGAGCTCCCGCAAAACTTGATCAGAGCATGACTCGCATACGCAGTGGCGATCATCCGGGTGGACTGTGAGGAACCAACAGTCATGCTGTGGACCAAAACAAGTCGCGTTATCTCTGGAATCAGTTCTAAATACGAAGACAAGCTCACTAGGGGCTGCATTTGCATTGAATTTGGTGTTTTGCTGTTGAAAATTGTCTGCCAGTGTAGCATAATGTCACACCTTCAAAGAACAGCCAACCCAAAGCTGTTACCACAAACTGTTGATTTTTGAATAGACGCTTGTGTGCCATTTGCTCCTAATTGTGTGTAAATGTGCGAGCTTGAGCTTGGATTTATAGTTACGTGGTGGGCGGTTATGATGTTGACCAGCAAACTGGTATAATTGAGGAGCCAACAACGGCACCTTGGGATTTCACCCAAGGAATAATACTTACACCTCAGAGGTTCGCAATACTTGAGGCTAGAGACGTGGTTCCATTTAACAATAATTCTTTATTTTAAACAAATACCATACTAAAAAAAAAGGCCAGTACACAACAAAGACAATTATGGAGGGAGGGGAAAAGGAATGGCCAAAGCTGAGGCTTACCAGTGGAGGGATTGGTCACTAGAAGTGAGGTATCCAAGGGAGAGAGTCGCCCCAATCACACATGCACACATACATACACACACACACTCACACGTGGAGGATCACACCAGGGGTCGACAACACAGCAAACAATGAGGGTACACCACCACCGATGGGCACCAACCACCACCACGTTTAGGCTCTCCGCTTCTACACAGAAAGGGAACAAACACGACGATCAGTGGAACATCACTTATACAATCAAACAAAACACTGGGTCACACTGGCCAAAATGCTGCAAAGAAATAAGATACAATTAATGTAATAACACAAACAAAACAGATTATTGGTGGGGCTAAGCAGTCACGTAGGGGGAAATAAGAAATTAACAAAACAAGAAAGGATAAAGGAAATAAACAGAATCAACTACACAATCAGTAATAATGGCAACAAACCAGTTGGCAATTAAACAATCAAAAATGAAAAGTTAAGCACCACTGATCGTACACACTTTACTAAAATGGCCCAAACTGAAATAGAGAGCCACCGTGAGCAAGGACAATGGTAGGCGAAACAAGGGTAGGCAAAACAGCAGCGTAGGAACAGATTGGCCAGAGTAGCTGCTATATCGCTAGCTGCCGAATACTAGAGACACAAGCCGTTTTTAGACAGGGCAGCAAGACGCCATTTTTCCCCTGCCTTTTGGCGGCCAGGTCCGCGGTTTTAGACAGAGGCCGGCAAATTGGGGGTCTGTTTTGGTCTGTCGATTTGCCGCCACGGAGGGTACACTTATTTCTGCCTCGCCTGCTGTCTAAATCCGAGGCATCAATGTGCCAGTCCCTGTGTAAAATGGGCGGTGGTGTCGATGACCTGCACTGTTGTGCGACCCACAGTCGGGGAGTTTTAAAAACAAGAAACAGCTTATCACAGCAGTCAGTCCATCATTTTATCCGCGGACATTAAGATGAGCAACTGGACAGCCGCTGAGATCCAGGAGATGCTAGCGTCTCCTCGGTCTCTGTAGCTGTTTGGTTGTCCGCTTGTTGTTGTAGCGGCAAACTAGGAACGGTCGTTACTTTCAAATTAAAAGCCCCCCACTAAGAACCCAGTTCTAAACTTTAATAGGGTGCAATGTAAAGCTCTTATTTTGAAGACAAATTCGTTGTCACTGTTCACAGCCCAACCTCGAGCTTAACGTCATGTCACTTGTTTATGCGTACCCCAATGGCGGCTTTTGGAAAAGGAGGAATATTACGCCTCCGGTTTAGAAAGACAGAGCGACACATTGCTTCCCTTACCCTGTAGCAAATGTGCCGCCATTTCTATCTAAAAAAGGGCTAAAGATACAACGACACGCAGTCCCGATCCGGCTGTGCCCATGAGCTTGGGGAGGGGAGCAGACAAGTGCCTACAGAGCTTAGTCCATCGGGTGAGCCAACTCCTAAAATGAAACAGCCAATTAGCTTCAACACCGCACATAAGGTTGCAGCGCACGGCATAGATCGACCTAACAGCATTGATCGATGAGAGCGACAGGTCCGAGGAAGAGAAGAGGGTCCAAGACGTGCATCTACAAAACCATATACTGCTAGTTGAAGGCACATTGCGTTCAACCACCGCTATCATACCTGCCGCAACTGACATCGGGCGCACCGGAAATGACGTGTGGTTTCGGCGACAGAGGGAGAGACCATAGGATCCCTACCTGTCTTTGCAGGTTGCCTGCATAAAATGATTGGCTGTCAATCAACGAGCCAACATACGGGATCACAGAAACTGAAGCAGAATATACTGCAGCCCCATTCTGCTACAGTTAGGTACACAGATCTGCCAAGGGGATGTGTTAGCTGACTGATTGAGTGAAATAGGGCAAGGTACTCTGTCTCAGATGTCACTTGAGGGTACATTCTGCTAATGTATCCAGCTGTCTATCTCTTAACATATCTCAGCGGAAGAATGGGACTCAGTTGGAGCAATTGCTCCCCACCTATCATCAATCAGGGTTTTCCACAGCTGACACTGGCCACATTTTCCGCAAATATATATATACGAATAATCTCCTGTACGTCTCCTGTAAAGTCTCTCAACCACATGAGCAAACAAAAAAGAAAACCAGCCACGGAGTACCTTTATAGCTCATGCCAGTGTTGAGGTACACAGCGAGGTGGGGTGGGGGGGTTTGAATCTATTTTTTTAGGTTCAGACGGTTTGCCATCTGCAGTGCACCTTAATATTTTATTAGGCTGCATGTTTAATGCACAAATCTCGAAATCTGAGCGTTTCTGTCAGTAAAACAATAACCTAGCCATTCATGATTACATGGAGCCACTCTGCTGCCAGAACAATGCAGAAATGTTCCTTTTTCTCAGATAACCTGCTGAGGGAGCAGAAAACCCCCGGCAAGCTACAGTAACTTCAGAAAAAAGCTCTTTGAGTCTGGTTACAAACAAATAACCGGTAATGACGGATCGGCTGAGCGAGGCGGCCAATTAACTGTCATTAACGCAATCAAAGTGCTCGCAAGAAAAATAGCTATAATGATAACTGTGTGAGTTCTGCCAGTTTACATGGAAGTCTGTGATTGCGCACGGGTGAGCACGCACAGATGTGTGTGTAAGGGAGTGTGTGACGGGAGGGCACTCAGGGTTGCCTAACACCCTCTTAATAAATCCCTTTATATGCACAGTCTATCTGTTGCCTCTTATTGACATGCATCTCCCAGCCAAACGAGCTTGTTTACTTCACTTCAGCGACAGTGTAGTAGGCACTTTGTTACTGGGCAGTGTGGTGATGGATAGCCACAGTGACGGACATTTATTAGCATGGTTTTTCAGATAGGCCCACGAGTGCTGCTCTTGACAGAAATAATCCTTGTCAATAGAGAAGATGCTGCCCTCTTCGTGCCAGCGCCGCCGCACTGCACTCAAACGTCTCCCCGACCTCAAAGTCTGGAACCCAGCGAGCGGAGACAGTTTGGCTCGCGCTCACTTCTTACTCCGGCACAAACACAAAATGCTGCTGGATTGTATCATTTCATTGATGAGGCTGTCATCAACGGAGAACAACACATTCATTATTTCACCAGAACATGGGCAGACAACTGAGATGAGAACAAAGTTGTCAAAATAAGACGCGAGGAGCATTTTAAAATCAATTTTCAATCAAATCATATGTAGATGGATGATTTTTCATACCCTGTTGAGTACTTTTCTTTCCCACAGGTTTACTGTACCCACACTGCAACTGGGATTCATTAAAGCAACATTATGTAACTATGTAATGTGATGGTAAAGTGTCTTGTAACAGGGTGAATGGTGTCTCTATCACTGTTATGACACTCTACACAGGCTGGAGGCAAACAACCGAGAAAGGCAAGTGCACAAGCAAAAGCTAAAAAACCAGCGACACTAAACTTGGGATGAATGCTGGAACGCTCACCACCAGGGACAAAGACGGAACTGGGAGCACACAGACTGTCCATACGTACCCACAGAAGGTATTTCTTGAAACAAAGCTTTTTCTGTGTGTTTTTCCCTTACGTACACACATTCGAGGTCACTGAAAATGAGCTTTTGTAAAGAAGAACTTTTTTTTTTGTAAAGGCAAAAAGGGAGAAACAATGACGCAAACAAACACATTTATCACTGTTCGTAGCATCATTGGTGAAGAGGAACTTGAAGTATGCCTTTATGTTTTTGGAGTATTTGAGATTGTACACTGACAGGATGGATGTTATATTGCCTCACGTTATATATAGAATGACATAACGGAACTTTGAAAATACAATGATGGGAAAGCGAGACAAAAACAGCTGTTTACGATGTAAACACAATGAAAGATTCATTAAACCCAGTTTACAAAAAAAAAAATATCTGTGTTTGTATGGACTAGGCATGAACATGATTGACTAGATATGATTTGCTTTGTCACAGGTGAAAAGCCTTAGGGCGGGGCCGATAATCACAAGGGCAGAAAGGGAGAGATCTGAAATGAGAGGGGAGGTAAGTAAAATAAAATAAAACAGGAAATGAACCTGAAAACGTGACCCGAGCAGCAGAACAAGACATCATACATTACGTCTGACAAATTGCTACCAAACTGGGTTTTGAATTTAAATTGCACAGCATCGTCACTTTAATTATACATAAAATTGCAATAAAAATGTAAGCTCAGTCCATATATACCTGCCAAACATAGTAAAGTCCTATCAATTATTTCTCCATGTTAAATATTACAGATATAACATAAATATTAAATCATTTATAATATGCAAGTCTTTACTTTTTAAATCAAACTGCTTCACGTCATCGTCAGTTCTCTGCAGAATTATTCCCTCCATTTTTAACAACAATCACATTATTTAATCCGTCGAGCTCTATAGAAATTCTGATGATGACCCTGCGCACGCTTTTGGGAGAATAACAAACGCAGATAAGGTCGTTTTCATCGTTTTCTCAAAGTTTTGTTCTTATGCAAAAGCTTCAGTTGTTTTTTTCCTAACGAATTAAATGGGTGAGTTAGATATTACACAGTGCCTATCAGCTCAAAGGAAACATTTATTCATCAGATGATTCTACTTCACATATGTCCTCGCTTGAAAAAAAGGAAAGCCAACTTTCATTATCACAATTTCCCTCAGAGTCCCCTGGATCTAAGGGGGGGGGGGGGGGGGGAAGTGTCATGCAAGTGTAAAATGCCTGAGAGAAGAGACTTTCATTGTCAGATTGCAGCTTTATTTCAGGCCCGGCCTGGAAGGGCTCTCTGATTAGATGAACGGAGGGTCACATAATATGCATTTCATAGCTGTGAGCCGTCGTGGTTGACTGACTGGCATGTATCTGTTCATAAAACTCCCATCTACTATTTAACTGTCAGCTCCCAGTGTTTCATGTTACATTGATCATCAGCCCTTTCCCGAGCTGAATACATTAGTTCATCCACTGGATTCAAAGCGCTGATGGAATCAATTCATCCAGTAATGAGAGTTTTAAAATAATAACCTCACTTCATTCTGCTGTACCTCTTTAATATATAAATATTGACAACGCGTTGCTAAATGAATAGAAAATATGGTAAACATTTCTCCAACACCCTCTTGGACCGCCAGTGCTACTCATAGACTAATTAGTCTTCTTCCAGACCAACTTTAGGGTTTTGGCGCATGAGAGCTCAGAGGAGCAGCAGCCGGAAACAGCCGGGCAAGACTGCCGCTGGGCTTGTGGGGAGGCACACACTGAAAACGCATTGTTAAAAAGTAATTATCTTCTCATATAAACCCAAAGTGTTGAGGAGAGTATATAATACGGGACACAAATGCTTAAAAAAGACTTTCTGCTCAAAACAGCGTAATAATAAGCTACATTCGCAACAAACTGAGTCGCTAATTTCTTGTTAGGCATTAGGGACTGGAGGGAAGAAAACCTGTGCAGCATTAAAGGTCAAAGTGCAATTAAAATTAATTTACCTTGACAAAAAGTAATTTAGACATTGGTTTGATAAATGAGTGCTGACTGATTAAGGTAATTAACTAGATATGTTAATTTTCAGTTATCTTTGGGTTGGTTTAAGGAATCAATGATTCCCCTGAGCGATGCTGCGGGCTGCGGCTGCCAATCTAGATGTCCAGAGACCTTGTGTAACCAAAGGCGCCACGCCGGCATTAGAATAGAAATGTACCACATTAAATTACATTTGCCTTAGCCTTTGCAACCTTGAGTATTGGCCAAGGATTTCGACAGACTGCTAACAACACCATTAGAGATGAGGGGTTATCCTCAGGGCCTCGTACACCAGATTATTAAGGTGCTTCTAAAACTGGGCAGTAACCATATTTTTTTCCTTTCACATAACATTTTTAAGGGACCAATCAAACAATGCAGGATAATGGTCGTCTCAGGCTGACAGGACATCCCTTCGCACGTTGTGTGTTCGCTCCAAGACCTTATTTTTCAAATTTAGTGGTGATTAAATGACTGCACCTGTACTAGTAGTATTACATATTAACGAGAAGGATATTCTAACTGATTGCAGATGAGTACGACTCAGCCATGAAGTGTGCAGTATGTATTTTATCCCATAATATCTGCCATTTTATAAGCTTAAACTTGAGTGAAACTAGCTGGGAGAGAGGCTAATAAAGCACTGAGACAGCCTGCGGGGCAGCTTCAGGAGCGATGGGAGTCCATTATAGAGCCTCTGCAGAGCTCTAACAGGTAACACTGCAAGCCATATGTCAGGTGCTACTGAATCAAATTTTTTGTCTGGATGCCCTAATTATAAAATATCTCCTGGCGTAAGGGCCACATGCCATTGCCATGGCGTTGCTATGGATGCAACAACTCGGCTATGCTATGCTTAGCTCCCATCTGCCATACAGGGGCGTGAAAAGTCAAGCACCTGCAGTGCGTGACTGACATTTTAGCAAGATGCACTAAAGCCACAGACTAAAGTCGCAATGACCAGCAGCCTAATAAAGAATATATGACACAAGTCTGGACACAGAGCAGTTGAAATCCTCAAATCCCAATCTATTGGATTTTTTATCTGCTGTGGATCAGGCCCAACCCCATCATTTTGAAACTCCATCCTTCCTGCCTGCTCAGAATGTTTGAGGACTGTGATTGATTGTATTTGATGGACTGTGTGCTAAAAGCAACCTTGTGCGTGCATAACCACTCGGGTTCTTTGAGCAAAGAGATCCAAGGACAACTTAACTTCACAATCACCGATGAAAGCAAGAAAAGAAATACAAACAATGCGCTACTCCTTTATCACTTTATGGATTTCTGTCTCTTCAGGTGTAATCCAATCTGCATGGATGTTCCCTGAACTCTTCTTTCATCTCACAGAGAGACTTTAAAAGAGAAGGATGGAGGACTGATGGAATCAAACATGACTGGCAAGTGAAACAGTGAAACCTTCTTTAATAGATAGATAGATTGCTTTTAGATTTGTTTTAAGTTTTGATGCCCTATCAGCTCAAAGAATTCGTCGCTCACTAAGCTCCAACGTCTACAAAACTTTGTCTCATCATGCGTGACATTTATTCATCTGCTCAGGGGCAAAATGACAGGAAAGGGAACCACTAATTGTGTTAAATATGTTGTATAATGAGAGAGAGGGAGAAACTTTAAATTATTCTAGCCGGAGGTTAGTGTTGCAAGGACGCAGAAGGTATGCCTGTTCATAAACACCAACACAAACACTCAAACATGTCAGCAAAATTATATAAGAAATACAATATAAGAATTGTATTCACTGTGTGACATAATGTATATAACTAGGCTGATGCTCATTTTGCTTGGCATTCCACAAGAGAAGAGGCACGGCACATTGGAAGAATTAATATAACTACGCTATAATGTGATGCCAGTCGGTGTCAGTCACTGAGTCCTACATGTTGGTCTAGACTGAACCAGCAACTAGGCCTTTTGAACGGATAGCTTTGAAATTTTATACAAACATTGATGGTGTCCATAGAATAACTCCTACAGTGATTTCATGAGTTTTCCTCTTGTGCCACCAGCGGGTCAAAGTTTTCTCTTTCAACATAATATCTCAAAAACTAGAGACAGGCCCCTCAGTCTTATCTGTAGTTCTAAAAAGGACAATGCTAGCACGCAAAAGAAAGATAGTGACCATGGTCACACATGTTCAGCATGTTAACATCGACAATGTAAGCATGGTACTATGCTAACATTAGCATTTTATTCAAAAGTAAAGCTGTATTACGCGCTCACAGAGTGGCTAATACAGCTGACGACTTCTCGGTGTGATCAGCTGATTATGGCGTATTCAGACAGAATGAGAGGTTCGTTTATGTTACAGGTTTTAACATAAAGTCAGTGGGAAGACCTGTGTGAGTATAGTCAGATGCTAATCAGAAAACCGCTGAAAACCGCTGAGCGAAAAATTCATAGACAGACAGAGATGGGATAATGGAGGAAGAGGCCAACAACAGGAAGAACTGATGTTAGTGATCAGTTCTGGGATCAGTCAGAGGCTGAGCTGAGCAAAGACACACTCGCACATAAAACTCTCACACACATGATCATAATAAACGTGACTCTAAACACAAAGACACCCTCAATCTTCGTCCGTGTGGTTGCTCGCTAAAGTTAGCTTACCACTAATGCACAGCAAAGTAACCCTTGTGTTCAGGGCGGATAGATACAGTATGTTTAACGCAAACACGCACAAATGATCCAGGGGTCAAATATTGTGTGATGAACATACAGCTACATACATTTTTGGTTAAAATATAAATTAAATTAAATTCCACTTCTGATAAATAATTTGTTGCAACGTTGTTATTCCACAGCTCATCTCTACCAGTACTTCACATCGGGCTTTGAAGCACGCAGCCCCACAGAGCTTGTTTTAATCTTATTTGGTGTTTGAAATGAACAGATCGATGCAGCTGCCCTCATTGAGAGATACTGTATCTATACATGTTCAAGAGCATCCTTATCTCAGCGTGCCTCTCAGGCACCAAAAGCCCACAGTTACGATCTAAGTTCGAATGTTAACATGTGCACCTACGCAAAAACTTTGACACTTACAAATCCTGAAAAGGAAGTGGAATTATCTCAGTGCCCAGGGTGCACACAGACGGTGCAGGGGGAACAAATGCACTGCTCTCCTGTGCTTTGTGCAGATAACAGAGCAGGCCCACATTATCTAAAATGCACAGCGCTCTGATAAGATTTCAATGTGATTACCTCCTATCAGTCACTCACGATCAGCTGTTTGGACTGTCCAGGCAAACAAACCGCGTATCATAATCATTTCTGAACCCCGCTGGCTCCTCCCGACAGCGTACATTTAGCAGAACAACTTGCTGCTTTATGGACAATGAAATTACTGCTGTTGAATCAGTTATGTTGACTTGCTTGGCGAGCAAAGACACTTGCACCTTTATAATACGGCACTTATTCAGCTGAGTGGATTAATTTACACATGGATTCCTGCGAAGAAATGCTGAATGGTGGAAAATAACAAACAGATTTAGGTGCAGGTTGCCTTGTAGAGGTGCAGCTGCAACTTTCTTTCAATCAATAGTAATATAAAAGGGATTAAAACATTGATGAAAACAAGTACATAGTTATAGAATGGCCACATGCAAGGCCAAAGGTTCACATATACATGTGCTGCATTTCTAGAAGCAATCTTATCCAGAAGCACATTATCATTTGACCCAATTGGAGTGTTTTTTTGACCTACTTATCGGGTTGATCCTCCAGGGGTTGGCCTTTTTGCACTTGTTAAGTGTGTACAATGGCATACTCCTTTGATGTGCAAGTATCGATTGTACTGGTACAAGACTCTCGGCTGACCTATAGCATATTGATCGAAGAAAGCTGTCTGCATTCTGCTTCGTCTCCAAGTTGATAAAAACTAATTTTGCAATGAGCCCACGGAATAAACCTGATGCTTAGAGATGCTTATGGAAAATAATCAGTGAATGCAGACATTAAATGTCAAAAATGGCCAGAATGTTTACGATCGTAATAGACTCTCGCGTCTGTTTTTTGTGTAGCAGAATGTTTTTTCCCCCCTAGTTTGAAGGCTGATATTGCCATTCCTGACAGGGTTTACAGTGATATGCTGGATTTAAACCTGCCTGCTCATTCCAAAGGTCATTAGGTCGTTGCACATCAGCAGGTAATGGAGTTGACAGGGTTCATCTGAGATGTGTTCTTGCAGCCCGAGGGGCCCCGAGTGAGTCCGCATCATCTGCAACCGGCAGCCAAAAACATCCTCACAGCTCGATGGTTTGGCGATAAGTAGGACGACTACTGGGTGAAATTGTTTATGCACACAAGGAAGAGCGATGTGGGTGTGGGCGAGCCGTTTGCCAAAATTCAGCGTGAGCATCAGATTACAAAACTTCTAAAAAACGGCTGTGGGAAAGCTAATGTGACAAAATGATCTGATTCTGAGACGCTGGCACTGTGAAACACTGTTAACCCGTTAGAACACGATTTGATGTGGAAAAGATGTGTGCAAACTGCTTTAGGAATGACTAAAGCAGAGTCTTATTATTTAAATATGAACTGTCCTCAAAAAATCAGCTCCACTATAATGTTTAAAAAAAAAAAGAAAGAAAAAAAGATTCAAGCAGACTGGCTGCACTTTCAAGTGCATGGATCGCAGTGGGGAGTGGGCATTCAGGGTTCAAATTAGAACCTGATGAGAGATTATAATGATGCTGCTCCATGGTTCAGTCCACATCCAGAGGGGCCAAATATCCAATTAAAACAGTCTATCACTCTCTCCCTCTCTTTCTGTGTCTGTCTCTCTTCCGTTCTCTCGTTCAGTGAGGTAATTACTGGGAACCCTGCATGTAAATTCAATTCAAGATAATACCTCTAGAGAAACGGCTCACAACAACCCACCAAATGTCATCCCTGCTGTATAATTGTAGTTTTACCTGATGTAATCCATCATACGGCACGTTTGATATCACAAATACCACCTTTAACTTTACACTGCACCGTATGGCCATTCAGGGACATGATGGTGTTTAATCACAGGTAATTCCAATTTTTGTTGCGCTCCATTAACTCAGCTCAAACAGCGATTATAATGTGATGTTAATTGCCGCCGCATCCACCATTAACAAAAGCGTGTACGTAATTCATGACAAGAAAGGTTGCTGTATCAAAACAAAGCCGGATCTGCAGCTGACAGGCGGGAAAGGGCAGGTGAGCTAAGCTGATTGGTGGTACAATAAGAGTGAGAGCTATACTTTATTTCTTGACCTTTTGCGGCTCGCTTTTCGCGCCCTTCTCCTCTCTGTCAGTATCACTGATCAGCTGCACAGCTGCGTACAGGCCGGGTCCTGCAGCCGGTCCAAATGATCCCAACATACAATCTGTCTCTATAATATTCCCAACCCCACAACCCTGCCGTTTTCATCTTCACACTGAGATAATGCATTGGACGTGGCAGGCCAGCGAAGCAGTGGACACTTCCTGTCATGAATATACTGTAGCTGGTACTGTATGTGCTGGGCAGGGAGGGCAGATTTGCACTACATGCAGTGTTTTGTTGGCATACAGTCATGTGCAAGTACTGTTGGTTGGCTCTCACATTGTCTTAAATGTGTTAATCTTGGATGAGTGATTGGTTTCACTCATTCTTTATGAGCCAAACTCACGTGTTATTTGTCTTCACATTAATCATTCTACTCCTTTGGCCTACTCTGGCAAAACAGCATCTCTGTTTAATTGAATGACCTGAAATAACCACACTCATTGGTGGGGTTAAGATCATTTTAACCCATGTTTTACACACTATAATTATACTTGACATGGTTTTGTTTGATGATTAGTCTGCAGGACTGCAGCAAAATTTGAAATTAAATTGCCAAGCCTTCTGCTTTAATGAGGCACTGTGCCTTCAAGTTGCACGAGACTATCTCCAAGCAGATATACTTCTGAGGTGAAAGGAACCTTAAAAAAGAAACGTGGCTGGACGGAAAGCTGAAAGTCTGTTTATTCCGATTTCAGAATGGCACAAAACCACCTGCTGAAAGTCAATTAACATAACCCTGACAGAGACCAACAAAACACAGAGATACAAACAGCAAATTTAAATTTAGGGAACCTGCAGGCATTCAGATAAAGCTTGTGTCAGAAGCTGCACAATTTACCTGCAAATAGAAAAAGTATGGATACAGACATCCATGTGAGGCTTTTTTACTTTTGGGTAAAGGAGAAGCTGATCTTTATTCAAAATAATTTTAAATCTGACTTTGAGTGAATAACTACGGTAACAGATACCTCCAAAACTTTCTATATATTGTGTGTTGTGGGAGGAAAATAGCAAAAAAGTGTCCTGTGTTGATAAAAATCCCACACCAACAAACAAACGTCACTTTTAATATGTCACATATTTCAATGTCTGATGATAATCAAAATCTCATTTCTCTATCAACATCTTAACCTTGCAGTTTGAGCCATTCACTTTCTCCCTTACAGCTAACACCTGTAATGGCTGCCATCACAGCATTCGTGCTGTGAAAGAGACAAGGCTCTTTGACTGTATCACACTTAAATGGCTAGCTGGACAGCAGAATAGGCTACCTTTCAAGTCTTGATTGCAGCCGGCCGCTCCTCTCTGTGTTTTCATTGTGTGCAGCCACTGTTATAACACCGGAGTGCAGGTAATAGGGAGCCATTGTGTCCTTGGGGGGTCATTTCAGCTCCAGTGGAAATGGATTTTAGTGTTTGCTGCAGCCCTCATTCAAGTGTGGGCACCGAGTGGCTCCAGAAATTAGCAGATATTCAGGATTGTATCTCTCCTCCCTGACCAGGAAATTGACCTGCATGCCAGGTAGATAAACAGGTCAGTCCTGATTTACACTTCTGACCGACCTCTTCCTATCTTCATAACCCCGGTCTGTTCAGAGCGCTGCCTCTGGGAGCGGATGATCAAACCACATGGGCTAATTGAGTCATACCATGCAGAAAGAAAAAACCCCAGCTATAGTCAAATAACATTATCCTGTAGTGCAGTCAGCCAAATGTACTCAGGGCATCTTTTATTCTCTTTAAAAATGTGTGAATAAAGGATTTTGATTTGAGAACCCCCAAACCTTCATGTCAAAAAAGCTAGAGATTCAACACTCTCCAAACAAATTACGATGTCTCGCTGTACTCTTGCAGTTTAAAGGAAAGGCAAACATTACTGTACATCCAGGCAGTGATGGTAACATCCTCTGGCTGGTTTTCTGTTTATTTAAAAAGGAGTGATACTTTGCGGTCACTGTAAAATGACCCTAATACTTAAATGAGGCACATTCTAGAAAGGTCACAAAATCATAGGAGCAAGGGCTGGCGGGGCTGCATATCCACTTTGACAAGCGTTGCTGTCCCATGGGTAACGCTTAATGGCATGATAAAGTAACTAAGCAGATTTGCCGCGTGCCTGACTGTCCTGTCCAGCAGACTGTGTGAAAAGCCTGTTTGTGACATGCGCTCCCTGTTGGGGTGAAGAGGGAAGGATGTGGATTCACCATGAATTCATGTTAGCGTGCATGATCAGTGTCGGGGACAGAGATAGCTGCTGCCGCTGATTGCTCTGTTTCACTTGGTGCTGTTCATCATGAAGGCGAGTCAAGCATTACAGCCTTACAAACACCAACAAGCCGACACATGTCACACTTCACCCTGAACCTACAGACTGACTGAAGCTGTTAAATCTGTAATGCAGTTGTAGTGTGAAAGCCTTGAATCTCCTCTTGGTTATTTTCCATTTTGTCAGTTGACGTGAAGGTGAGGGATCGCTCTGAACTCTTGCATTTATGTTTTTTCTCTCATTTCAAAACTTAAAATTGAAAAATTCATTGTGTAACACAGAGATTGTTTTTCTCAGTATAGAGTAAATTTGGACATTTGTAGATACCAGGTTTATACCCTAGTCTAGTAATGCATCATTGTAATGAACCTTATTTCTGTTGATCATCCACATGGCTGTGATTTACATTTCTATTATCATTGTATCGTTGGTACCCAGGGTGTAGATTTAGTTTCAGAGGTGCAGGGGGCCATTAAAGTCAGCTTATTTAACCATAAAATGAAAACTCCAAAACTATATGATTCTACATTGTCCCAAATCAACATATAGATTACATTTTTTTTACTCATAAATATGCAGAGGAGCTTGCTGTAATTTCAGCCCTGACTAGTTTCTGCATGTCTTTCTTTTAAGATGAGTATAGCCCCAACAATCTCCAAACTCTCCACAGGGCTAGGGCAGTATTCCAACACATCCTTGAACCTAAACGAATTAATGGGTACAACTTGTTAGGTTTAAGCAATAAAGCTACTTGTTTAGGTTTAGATAAGAAAACTACATGGTTAGGTTTAGGAAAGCAAACTACTTGGTTAAGTTCAGATAATAAGACTACTTTGTTAGGTTTAGGCAAGAAAACTATGTGGTCAGGTTTAGGCAAGAACAGTTCTAGGTTAGGTTTAGACAGGGAAACTACTTGGTTAGGTTTAGACAAGAAACTAAATGGACTTGCATTTATGTAGTGTTTTTTCCAGTACTCAAAGCACTTAACAGTACTTGCCACATTCATACACACATTCATACACTGATGGCAGAGGCTGCTATGCAAGGTGCCCACTGCACATCGGTAGCAATTTGAGGTTCAGTATCTTGCTCAGTGACACTTCGACACGCAGCTCAGCCCAGCCCAGGGGAGCCAGGATTCGAACCAGCGGCCTTCTGCTAACCTAATTGGTTAGGTTTAGGAAAGCAGACTACTTTGTTAAGTTTAGGCAAGAAATCTATTTGGTTAGGTTAAGGCAAGAAAACTTTGCGGTTAAGTTTAGACAGAGAACCTACTTGGTTAGGTTTGAATAAGAAAACAACTTTTTTAGGATTAGGTAAGAAGGGTACTTGGTAAGGGTTTAGATAAGAAAACTTATTGGTTAAGTTAAGATAAGATAACTTATTGGTTAGGTTGTGGTTTGCCTTAAAACCGTACCTGTGGTTCTGGAGGACAGTACAGCGACTCAAGACGTGTGGACATGTATCACATGGGCTGGGAGGCAAAACCCAGGGCCAAAAATCAGCTGAAGATTATCAAGATGTGCTTTGTGGCATTTTTTTTTAAAATCAATTTAGAGATTCTCTCATCAGCCAGACAGCAAGAGGTCACCACTTACAGAAAAAGGAAGGTTGTAATTTCCTCAGGGGAAATTACATTCTTTGGTAGCAACACATTTCTTCAGCTTTCTCTCAGTTTCATCTGCCGTCTCCCATTCTCTTCTGCATCTCTTTCAATTAACCCCACAAACATCATTGTGCACCTGTTGTAACTGAGGAATAAATAAGGCAATTTCCGTCCTGATTAGATAAATTACAAGATAATAGTTTGTCAAAATTGTATTGCTTCATCAGCATCACACCAAACTTACAGTGAAAAAATGCATATCAAGTTACTGTACTGGAAACCAGCTACTGAAGGTCAAACTGTGCAAAAGCTTCAGAGCACGAGGTTAAAGTAAAGTGTCTTAGCTGCTTTTTGCGTCTTTTTTTTTTTTTTTTGCTGTGAAGAAAAGCCCTCAGTGCCTGAAAACACAATATAGACACTTTAAATGTTGAGACCGGACCTGAAGGGTAATGCTGATGTTATCCAGGTTTGACTACGCTCTGTGGAAAAAAAGAAGGTGGCTAAAGTGGTGGAAGAGCAGCAGCAGCAGCAGCAGCAACTGTGCGAGGAGAAGAAGTGACCTGAACTTTAACAGGATGGAGCCAATTCCCTGAGGAGTAAACATTCAGTAAAAGCTGAGCAGCCCATATCTGTGGAGTAAATGGGCAGTAGAGTGGAGCATGTTCTTCCCTAACAGGGCCAAGGTACACTGCCAGGGGATCTGAACTTGTAATACCCTTTTGCTGTTGCTCGTGCACCAGCAACTTTTTTTTTTTTACTAGGAAATAAGGCCATGACTCTGGTAGAGGGTATCCATTATCAAGATTTTAAAAAAAAAATACGACTTTCACATTATATTCATATGAGGATAGAGAAAGTACTTGAGCTCTGGCAACTAGGTCCAGTTATATTACAGAGGAGTGCAAGTGAAAATTGGACTGAGGTAATCTCGAATCTGGCTCGTATCACATGTGTGTTGCAGCTGGAGGCGTCTCTCGTATAAGTCGTCCAGCGTTGGCGTTATAGCCACTTTCAGATACGTTACAAGTTTTTCTCCACTGAAGCTAAAATAAACTTTCTATCGAGCAGCTTGATTCAATATTAAACACTTTTCTTAGGTGTGCACTGGGGAGCTTCCGTACAGTTGCTGTGGTTGCTATCGAACATGTGTTTGAGTGATTTTTCCCAGCCTTAATTCTTCTAAGGACTTTGAATATAAAGCTATACACCTCCTGATAATTGCAATTCTCTCAGGGAGGCTGAGGGCAGCCATCTGTGAATGGATGAAGAAATAATGGCATGGTTAAGAGCTGCTTGGGGGGAAAACCAAATACATTTATTTGTGTGAAGTGCCGCATTTTAAAAGCCAGAAATGAATCAGGGACCTCTCTTATGCATGCGTCTATTTGACAGTCTGTTAACAAGATGAAGCAATTGAAATGTTTTGTTTAAAATAGCAGTTCATCTGTTCCATGCAGGTTAAATATAGTAGGTGGCAGGATTTGAAGCGGTGTGTGTTTGTGTGTAATGATGAGACTGTCCACAGTGGCAGGGTGCAGTATGCGGGGGTGTCTCTCTGTTTTGGAGCAGGGAGCTTTTCCACCTGCCTTATACGTGACACTCTGACAGCACCAATCCCACCTTATCTGTCCTCCCTTTCTCTGCCTCTGCCTCCCCCGCCCCCACCTCAAGTTTTTATTTTTTTCATCTTCTCCACACACCTTCCACTTCCATCATCCCCCTGTCCGCGCCCAGTTTCAAAAACCCTCACCGTGATAAGCGCACTGAATTAAAATGATTTCTTTTTAATTACTTTCCATATTAAGTACAATCCGTAGAGCGCATGCATTATATATGTATGTTTCACTCCACTCCGTGTGAGGATTAAACCGTTGTGGGTGAACCTTGCCTGAGGGAGAAATACACAAATGCAATTAAATTCATTTCAGTGGGAAAAAAAAAATAGTTTTTTTTTTCTCTCACAGTAGACAGTTTTGGAGAAAGAACAAAAAAAAAAAAAAGAAAACAATCCTGTCCTCTATGAGAATGTGAAGTTTATTATTCCTCAAATAATGAGTAGGAAAACAGTCCTCGCTTTAATTAGGGTGAAGCTTGTTTTGTACCTGTGCTTACAAGAGTGCTAAAAGGGATATAAGCCAGCTGAGGGTAGCTATATACTGTGATTGCTCTGGAGCATATGGAAACATTTGGCCATCTAGTTTCATATTTCATTTTATGACAAATTAGCATGCAGGTCGTTTTCTCTGTTTCCCCTCCGAGGAACGAGCCAACTGTGGTGCTTAACAAGAATTACCTGTACGGCTTACAGTGCTCGGCCGCGCGTCGAGCTCAAACTGTGTGCTGAATTTCTGTTTCTAAATTACATGTCCTTTCTATCCTCAGAGCGCGGATCAATAATTTCGCTTCAGCTGTCAAGAGAGTCGCAGACAAATAGACAAGAAAGTAAATGGAACGGAGCTCAATTACAGCAGGCAGATCTTATGTCTGCTGAGAGGTCAGTGAGCTCACCTACACACACCTGCCACTCAGAGTCCACGTCGCCTCGCCAGGGCTCGAGCTGAACATCAAAGGCTCTCTACTTGAACTCGAAACTTGAATTGCCCATCCTCAACCCGAGAGACATTTTGTGTCTTTCAAAAAAACCTGAAGGGAGGCGAGTCGCTCTGCACATGGGGACCTCCGGTGACCCACGAGGCATAACATGAATTTACCCTCCCTCCACTGTCATGCTCTGTTTGGAGAGCAAAGACACAAAGAGAACCTGATGTGTATGGATTTTCTTTTAACCGTAATAAGACTGTCGGGGGGGGGGGGGGGGGGGGGGGCTGTACAGCAAGCGTTAGGATAGGGAGCTACAGACGGCAGTAATTGAAACTGACAGCAGGTTGAGCACAATGACTCTGCGGATAACAACAATCATAACCCCCATAATCATCGCAGCAGCACTGCATGCACACAAAGTTCTTAGGTAAACAAAATTACCCAGCTGACGCCAACCATCTTATTTCCCAATCCTCGCTGATTGTCGGAGCTTTCCCTGGCGTGAGGCCCCCCTGAGCCGCGGTGTCATCTCAAGGCAGCCAGGAGCTCCACGCCGAGGGGGCATCGCATGTTTTGGTGCCCCTTTATCTCCAAAACCCTTCTGACTAGCAGTGCCACTCAGGTATGGCTGTGTTGCAGAGATGCATACTCTGTGGTGCAGTCAAGAGAAACAGCTCGGTTCTATAATAGAAAATTGCAGAATGAATTTTCAAGTCAGAGATTATAGACAAAACAGCTCCAATCTAAAGGCCTCGTGTCAAAACAGGTGACACGAATTAGCATAATATTAGAGACATTTAAAATAAGCAGCGCAGTTATTAAGCTTGCTGTAGGATGTTTGTTGTTGCTGCATAGGTTCAAATGACTTTCTCGGACGATAATCACTTTGAATTTTGATCTATTATTGGAGTTTTTATTATGTTTACTTTTTTGTTTGATTTCGTCCCCCTTTTTTGACAATAAGAATTCATCACCTCGGAATTATTAGTTTCTGTCTGCAATCTGGCAGCTTTTGAAACAGTTGGCGGTCTTATTTTTAATGGGTTTTGTAGAACAGGTGGAACTTTTCTTATTCTGAAAACTAATTTACCAGTTGCAATTACGTGGCCGTATCTGCTTAGGCCTTTGTAAAATCAATTAAAAAACAAAAACAGTCTCCTCTCACGTTGTTTAAATACACAAACTTAATGCATTAGTCACTGAACTTTTTGGCAAAGTTAACAGTTTCACATTCAAAAACAGCTGTTTGCTAGCACTAGCAAGGAGAACAACTCTTTTTTTCAAGTTTCTGTTCGCTGATGTCTCTGCGCTTCTTTTTGCCCCCAAGTTAACTTCTCATCTTTGACGAGACAATCTGGATCAATAAGTGTCAGTGTCTGAGCTCTGCAGTATATGATAGTGACTATATCATGCAGAGCACGAGCCACTAACCCAGGTAGGAGTGCAACCCATCCACTAGAATAAATATGAATGTGAATGAAAACCACTCACTAGTTTCAAGTTAACGTTACAGTTGAGTTAAATTTTCAGTTTCTCTCATCGTAACGCTGAGATTATGTTCTGGTCAGGTTTAGGCACAAAAACCATTTGGTTAGGGTTAGAGAAAAAAACAAAACAAAAACACAAACACAGTAGGAGATGACTGACTTCCCTTCGAAAAAGTTCTGCTAATTTAAGCCACACACACACAGCTTGAAAATCCCCTGAGGTCTCCTTAAAAATATCCAGTGGTGTCACGCTTATAAATGTTGAAACACGGTGGCGTCTAGTCAGAAATATCCAGTGGAAACGCAGACTCATACTGCAGTCACTGGCATGGCAGTTGGCATTTGTCAGCTGTAACTCTACCACCGTCCCCTCCGTCTCCCAATATGAAAGTCTGGTGATGAATGTTAATGTGATGCAACACGTTTTGGATACATGTCAATATTGTACGTAGCCTACAACACGCGCAAGTTTGAGTGTATCTTTGGTTCACAGAAATGTTCACTGCTCGCTTTGTTTCCATGTGACTGGGCTAAGCAGCACAGTTAGAATTAGCATCCAGAAAACGTATTAAGTTAAGTTTGTAAAGTCATTTCAGGATAAAAAATGACTGCACATTTGTAGCCTGTCATTCATCAATTATGAGATCTGAAACCTTAAAACTGGCCAATGTTTCATGATCCTTTTGCGCCTCAAGATAGTAAAGAGGCAGAACTTGATGTTTGTTTTGTGAGCATTGATTAGTTCTTTGCAGGTGGATCTTTATAGAACATGATTTAGCACCTTTTCTTTTGCCAAGAGAACCCTCTTTTTTTCACGTATTTAGAGTCATTAAATTATAAAAGTATAAATGCAGCCCCACAAAAGGTAATTACTCTGATATGAATTGTATCTTTAATATGCAACGTCATGTGGTGACACAAATTTTAGTAATTATAGTTGTTACATCTTGGTTAGTTTAAAAGCAAATGCAAAAGTGTTTATAATGAGGAGACTTTGTACACTGCATGAATTTGTGTGAAAGATGCACCGTGCAAACGAGTCGGGCATGCCTGCCTACGATTATGTGAAACATACAAACAGCGCTTTTAAGAAGAAAACAATCTTTTTTTCCATATTTCACTTTCAATTAATTTCTCGTTTTCATGAAGTCAGAACCTAATTACATGTGAGTCAGAGCAAACATCTGTCCTCATCATTTTCAATAAGAGCAAGCTGTCAGGCATGTAATCAGAAAATCATGTGCTGTCAGTCATATTCCATTACAGTCAATGTAACTCAATTTTTGTCAAGATGCGGGTTTTTGAACATTCAATGCTCATTTCCTTGTGTCAGCAGACAGAAAAAACTTCCTGATTTCTGTGTCTGGCATCGACAGCTGCTAATTTATTTGCAGAAATGGCAAGACAAGATACAAGGCATATTTTTCCGTCTCTGATTTCGATTTCCATCCAGTTGTATTACACGTCTACACATTTTCGTTCTTCTGAAAAATCCACAAGAAGCTGTCGGTGTTTGACTAGCAGCACTGGCGTTCGGCAGGAAACAAAGTTAGCGCCCTCACAGCTTGGTGCTGACACATGAAAGAGGTGGTGAAGTGTTATTATGGCTCGAGTGTACTCAGAGGAACACGATGGATGGCCACTCTAGGGTCAACTCTGTTCCCTCCGCCCCCGGGGGACAAATCTCCAGCTGAAGTATCACATGCTTTGATACTGGGGATGGTTGTAGAGCGTCTGCCGCATGCAGTAAGAACACGGGGGACGGAGCGTATGGACACACAGCTCTGCACAAGCTTAAACAAAAAGCTGTTACATGTGCATGTGTGTCCGCATTATAATTTTAAAGGTGCATCATGTAGTTTTGGGGAACAAATTTTAGAATTTTTTCTTTGACACATTTTTTTTTATGCCATTTCAAAGTGTATAGACAAACTGACCTTAAAGGATAACACAATGTCATACTGTTTTACTTTGATCATATGTGGCGGACCCTGCCACCGTTCTAGCTTTAAACTGTGTTCAGTGACTTTATTTTCCTCTGAAAACAGCTTGTTTTATTATGTGTTATGTAATCATTGTACCATTACCTCGCTAATATCAGAATATAGATTCTGAGTTTGAAAACTACATACTGACCCCTTAAAGTGTGAATTATTTTTACACGGTCAAGACATTATTCCGCTTGTTTTATACAATCAAATTAACAAATATAATAAATGTCTGCGAATGCCTTACAGCCTAACAAACATCAATATTCAACAAAATCCATTACTATTCAACAAAGCGTTGTGCATTCAATCCACATGTGTATGCAGATAAAGTGAAATTCAATAGTAATGTGGCGGTTTTCAAGTTTCCAATGTCAGTGAAGTTGACTGCGAGGCAAAAATCCAGCCAGTAAGTAATCCCAGGTTCTTCTAGTTTCACACCTCTGTGGTTGACGATAGTCTTCGAGCCCCCGACCAGACCCCCTCCAGTTCTCTCTGGCTCTCATTAGCCGGAGCAGGGGTGAAGACAAATGGTGAGAAATGAAATGGATATGCTTTAAAGTCTCCGTAATGGGTTCATGCAATGCCATGAACACAGCTAATTAAGGTCAGGGGAGTTCTCATCACAGGCAGTCCTACGGTTGTGTATGTTTTTATCAAGGGCATTTATTATGCAGCTCTGATGAGGGCTGGACTGCCTTGCTTCACCAGAGTGAGGAAAATGGTATCGCCCCCCCCCCCCGCATGCCAGGAATAATTATCTTCTACCAAACAGTATGACCAATTTTACCGAAATGTTGCTCGCACTTCCCTGTGCCAGAGAAACAGCGACAAAGTATATTTATCGTCAACTATATTTTCTACTGTTACAGTTTTTCCACACAAATCAGAGCCCGGGCGAGCCTGCAGATTATAACGGAGGGAAGCGCTTGTCCCCAGATAACCCGTGAGCTCATCTGTAATGTGTGTTTGTACAGACAAAGACGTTGGCTGTGATTAGTTTAACAAATGGTCATTTAGGAAAATGCCTGATAGTTCAGATGACAAACGGCTCGCACAAACATTAGGGCCGCCCATCCATAACGTCTGACTGCCTTGATAACGGATGGCGCAGACTGCAAGACCTCTGAGATTACTGCAGAGGCTGTTAAAATCGTGGATTCATCTTAACCTTGCCATCGCTTGGATGAACGTTCAAAAAGTTTTGCAGCGAAAACGGGCGAGGTTAATGTCGGTGCCGCAGTTATTCACTTGCCTTTAATTATTTGTAAACGAGTAAGAATAAACACTCGCTGACAGCACAGTAACAACACTGAACTGTACCTCTTTAAAAGTTAGAAGTTAATGGTAGTGGTGTGTCCGGATGAAATGCGGCGGGGTAAATCATGTGCACTTAATTTGCACATAAACTATAATAATTTTGCATTTAAGCCAAAGTTAAAATAAGTGAGTACTTTGCTGCGGGTCAGATGCACTAAATGTTCTGGCATCCAATCACAAATCTTCTTAGATAGTGACTTTAATACAGTATAGTGTAGCCTGTTCTCTTCTTCATTTTAATGATGAGGGAGGCACATTTAAAGGCACGTTTTGTTTGCTCTTTACATTATTCAGTCAGTCCAAATCTGAGCTGGTGTAAGCAATGACATGCACAGTTGGAGCCTTATAGCCTTTTATCTTTGTAAACAGCAAAAAATGAGTGCTGCAACAACAAAGCACGTTGAGTTAAGTCTTAAAGGAATGGTGGAAAATTTGGAAAATATGCTTATATTTATTCCCTGGCGAGAGATGCTAAGGTCAATACCACTCTGCATGGGTATGTCTGTATGGATACATATGCAGCTGGAGCCAGCAGTTGATAAGCTTTAGCATTCAGATTGAGATAATATCCCCGGCGACTTTGTTGTACTGGTTAACTTCGTATTTTCCAGGCACTCTCAGAAAAAAGATAAAACTTGTTCTCTGAGATTACCAGAGTTTGGCACCTTGTTGTTTCCTGACCCGCCACCACTTCAGGTTTTTTTTCAACTTCCAGCTCATTCCAATGACAATGCAGCCATGGTGATTAACACAACTAATCAGTTTAAATAGGTACTCGTGCCATATATCATTAGATAGATAGCATAGATTCCTCGGATTTGACTCATGCAAACCATCTCAAGATCGAAACCACATTGGGTATCTACAGGGAACAATCAAACAAATAAGTGGACGAGCGAGGGTTCACAAGTCGATGACTCCAGAAGAGCCATTACAGTGAGGTACTGTGATGAGATAGATATTACAGTACAAAACAAAGTACTAAATGCATCAAAGGCAACAAAATAGCGATGACCTGTGATTGCGTATGCTTGTCTCTCAAAATCTTCCTTTCATTCTGCTGCAAAATGCCATTATTCATCCATACAGAAATCGTAAAATGGCACCCCATTTGACTGACACCCCACTTGATGGATAGAAATGTATTCCCGCCCTGGAGCCTGCAACAGCCGATGAGTGATCACGTAGACCAGATCTCCGCTCTCTGTTCCCTCCCCTCTCTCCTTAGCCACTCACACGCCAGCCATCGGGGACTGACGCAGCATGTAGTGAATTTAATTTTAATTTCACTCTTGTTTATGCACAAAGTTAGTGTAATTAAGCGAACAAAGAATTTTAACGAGTTTAATACTCACGTGCTAAGTGTTCATAAGACACTATATAAGACTGTATGATGTGGAACGTGGTGTTTTTCAGCTACATGGTGCAGTTTAAAGGTCATAGTCGCTTGTTTTAAATGCCAGACACAGTAACAGATCATCTGCTCTGAAAAAAAAGACTGTGATCTTTTCAAAAGAGCTCAAACCATGGCTGTAGTCTACATGGTTCCACAGCAGCTTTGAATTGACCTCGGGTCAGACTGGGCTAGGCGTTTTTCGTATAATTTTACATACATTCCAGGAATGGTAAGTGATGCTGGTTAAGGGGGTTTTGTTGACTTTGTGCAGAGCCGCGCTAGTTGTTTCCCTGTCTCGATGCTAAGCTATGGTAACTAGCTAGTAGGAGAGTGGTATCAATCCAATATTCTGCAAGAAAGCCCCATTTTCCTAATCATTCAAAAACGTCATTACACTGAGACTGTCACTGACACCAGGACAGAGACTGCTGTCGAGCAGGATGGGAGTCTGTGTTTCATCATGTTACAGCGTCCTCTTAATCATTTGATGGATTCTTGTGATAAGACACAAACATTAGAAACAGATAATCATACGTCATACACTCCCTCTAGATGTGGCCTAAAACTTCACTTCTATTATTACACTTTTCAGTTTAACAAACTGATCATCACAGATATAATTTATTTTGCTATCTTGTAACTTTCAGTCTCCTGGTGATACGTATCAGAGAGATTTATTTCCATGTTCACAATCAAGGCTTGTATTACTGTCTAATCTCACGCTCTAAGAAGCAAAGCTAGATGAAGATCTGGGAGATTTTCACTTCCAGACTGTTTTCAAATCAACCATTAAGATCTGCGTCTTCGGTAATCCTTTGAATGTCATTCACTTCTGATTTTTAACGCTGCTCTGTGCTCAGGGGGAGCGCAGCAGGAACGTCTGGGCTCCGCGCTGCAGTTCATTTCGAGTCAGTCGTGTGCGCTAGTTTTAATAAGGAGAAACACAGTCTGCACACATGCATCAGGCATTATGGTAGCAGGGGGCACAGTGGATTCACATACCAGGAAGTAGCTTAGTGCCTTTTTCTAGCTGAAGTTAACGGAGTCAACCCATGAATTAAATATTTTTTCTTGGCTGTTCTCTTGGTTACAACAACAATCTTCTGCCACAGCACTTCAAAACCTCTCCTTTTTTGTTGAAAAGGCAAAGTTCTTAAAGTCAGCACACATTCACTCACTCAAGGCAAATACAATTTGGCCTCAAAAGGGGATTTGAATTCGTCTGACAAGCATCCATTGATCCGAGGGTTATTTTTCAAGAATGGAGCCATCGTTGGCTCACATCACTTCACCTGCTGCCTCTTTCATCTCCATGAAAGAAGAAGACCGGTCTATTATTCAGCGTCTTTAGCAGCTCATTTCATTTTCTCCCCCCTAAAACATCTGTTGAGTTTGTAGATTCAATATGTTGACTCACATGTTTACTCACCGTCTTATTTATTAATGATAGAGAAGCCTACTGAAGGTTTGGATCAGAGTAATACATTTGTTGTAGTTGTTGTTGCCTATTAATAATTCATTCATTAACAAACTAACTTGTCTTTCTTTATATTATTAGGTATAAATACCAACCATAATATGATTTTGTTGATATAAAAGTCAAGTGCCATGGTGTCTACTCTTGAGAAATAACATATTTAACATGTGCCCAAAATATATCTTTTGAAATCAGCATGAAAACCCAGTCTGATAATGTTTACAATAGTTTGCAGATATGGATGTGTATTAAAGATTGGCCTTTTAATGATTGTTACTAAAAGACTTTTTTAATATTTCCCTCCTTATTTTTGTTTCCTTCTCCTGTTCGAGTGCCTGGATCGCCTTTAGATTTTTTGATGCACTCTATTTTCTGTTTTCCACAAGCAGCCAACACAATTCTTGTTAGATACAGAGAGCAACCAGTCACCTTCTTCTTCTACCCTGTCTGTCAATGTTCACAATAATCTGTTTGCAAATAAACTGGCAGTTGGCGGGAAGACTTCCAAGCCAGTGACCACAGTTCAAGACTGTGTTTCGACATTTGTAAGTGTGAATCCTCTGCATGTTTTGGACGACAGGACCGCAACTTCTCTCCATTTGTAAGTCTGGCACCGCTGGATATTTTTTAGAAAGACCTCGGACCATTTCCAGACGCGTTTGTGGTGACAAAAAAATATATATTTGAAGCCAAGACATGAATTGCTATGAAATCAAATTAAGTTTGATCATTACTACTGTTGTGTCATGGGGTTTGGGGTTCAGCTTGGGCACAGAGTTACACATGTTTTACAATACTGAATGATGTAATAAGATTAATGCGAGTTCAGTTTGCAACCCGCGCTTCGACAGGACCTACTGTGCTTTGAAGCCTTTGTGGCGACAGAAAGATGAACAGACAGGGTGTAAATCAGTTCATGGAAATGCACTGGCGTCCAGCAGTTCAAGATTAAGTGGATGGATGGCCGCACACAGATAATGCCAAAATAAACTTTAGTCTAACAGCATATGGTAGGAAATAGCCAAGAGGAACGGACCAGGAGAGTAAACAAAAGATAAGAAATGAGGACAAATCCACCTAAAATCATTTCTAACTACAGTGAGGCTGTAAGTAAACATCAATGTAAGGCTGTAGCCAGCAGCATTGATTCGCAACACTGATTTGGGCCAAGTTAAATACCAAAGTGAGAAAATGAAGGCATTTCTTTTAATTGAAATACTGGTGAAGAGTGCTTTAAAAAGTCAAAGTTTTCCTCCAAAAGATATTGCCTACCATTAATATAACAAGGGACAGAGTGACTGGATTGTTTTCTGGGCATCCTGACTTATGTTTTCCATTTTCCAAAACCAGCTGTGTCTCAATAAATGATCAAGAACATACCGGTGGTTATGGAGACTGGACTACAGTGTGACATTAGTCCAATTTCTAGAGACCTTGGAGAGTTCATTTCAAATGCAACATTCGTGTGTGTCAGGTCTCGCGGGAATCGCGGGAATAAGATGATCAGCTCCACTTCAAGTATACCAAGGGTACTGCTCTCGATTTGTAACGTGCGTGAATTTCAAATATCGTAATAATCTCGTTGGTTGTCTTTACCAATTCACGTCTACTGCCCCAGACCGCATCGCTAATAATGTTTCAAAGTAAATGATACAGAACAGGATGGATTTGTGTTAATGATCCTCGTATGCAAATGACCCCCTTTCACATTTTTGCATCTTGTGTCTATGTTCTTTTTCGGCACACCCGATTCTCACCAGCAGCAATGACCATGAGACTTCCCACAGTGAGGAAAAATCTGGACATGTTTAGGAACTCCACTGTCGGTGTTGAAAGGTATCCTACCAGGGGGTCTTTCTAATTAAACTGGTGCCCAAACCAAGGCTGTGGGAGACGGTGCATCTGCTATGCAAAGTGGCTAGAAATCCTCCAGCTGCCCAACTGCAAAACTTTTCATCTGGCCTTCATCGAAGGAGGAGGAGGAGGTCTGGGGAAATGCCTTTATTTTTCATAATCCCTCCCCCCTCTCTCTCTCTCGCTCTCTTTTTCTCTCTCTCCCACCTTATCCATATTTCATGAAGAGCTCTGGAGGTATGAAATTGTCTGAAACTAATCCACTACTGGATATTTAGTCCCAGATTAAAATCACTCGCTTCACTGCCTCATAATTCTGCTCCTATTGATTGCCTCAGTCCAAATATAAGTCAAGGATGTACAGAACATTTTTTTCCCGGGACTTTCTGCAATTGTATTAGCTTGGCTGGTCTGCGCTGAATCCCTGCAAATGGTGCCGACCAAAGGGAGGTATTGTCAGGCTTTTGCACTTACTCAGCACTAGGCGTGGTTTTATTAGGCTCATGTTTATATTGCCAAGTTCCACTTGTTCCACTTGTTGTAAACCCCACCTGATTGCACAAAAGCTACATCTGCGCACCAAAGCATGATCTGAATAGAATTTAAATCAGCCCAGTGGATGATCGACATAAACAGCTAGAGAGTTTTCAAAGATTGCAAGGCTGTAATATGGCATGTTAGAGACACCCGAGGGCGGATCGATTCATTGTTGCCTGAGGTTAAACTGTACTTATTTTAGCAGCCTGTCAACAATGCAAAATAACCCTGCAGGGCTTCAGATCCCACGTGAATTATGAAAAACATTTACTAATTCACACATAATGATATATTGTTGAGTACGAATATGATTTATGCAGACAATGCTGTACCTACAGTGTTATAGTTTAAAATCTATAAACCCTCTATGCTGTGTGTCGCTGTCTTTTGGTCCAATTGTCACATCAGGCGGCAAATTAAATACAAGCTGACAGAAGTGCCACAGCCTACCATCAACACACAAAGATGTTGGAGATGAGAAGAAAATACCAGTTGTGGTCACAAATAATAATTTTTAAAAATCTGTACAAGTCAGTGGCACGTTTTCTCTGATTGACAAGGAAAGTAAAAATCTGTATCTGTATCTGTAAAAAACTGTAAATTATTAAATTACAGTTGGTTCCAGAGTCTAGCAAAGTCTGTGAGCCGACAGTGTAACACCATTGATGTCACGTCAACTGCATGAGCATACTGTACTGCCCTAACGCTAGCTAGCATTAGCAACCTTAAAATTTGCTAGCTAGCATTAGCAGCGTCAGCAATGTTAGCTAGTACAACGAACAATTGGGGGTGTGATTCAGACATAGTGACCTGAAAGCAAAGGAAGTGGCGAGATGATCACATAGGTCACACAGTGGCTGATTTTATGTTTCGGCAATACATTTCATTAGGTTAGAACATTTCCAATTCTTCTCCTGGTTTGGTTTCGACACAAAAACACTTTGCCAGGGTTCAGAAACGATATCGATATTTGATCACACAAGTCCCAACGTTTCTTTAAAAGTAACTGGTCCAGTCTAAACACCGACTTGACTGCAGTCACTGGCTTGGCCATCTTCTTCCCTCCTGACATGAAAGTCTTGGGATAAACATGTAATGTGAACTTGATGTGTAATATAGAAATGTCAATGTGGTGCGCATGAAACTTACAAACTTGAACATGATAAAGTGTTTTTTCTTTGGTTTCATCAACATAGAATGCATCATGACATGTTAGCGTGTTAGCTTAACTGTTCACCAAATAGCTGACTGTCACCTGAACATGGTATCATCTTGGTTACAAGAGGTTTCAGTTAACCACAGGCATGACTGAACCATAGCTGGGGGAAAAATAGTAACAAGGGAGAAATGTGGGTCTGTATCAAGTTAAAGATATGTAAACCGCTTTCCAACAGCTTGAATTTGGCTGGTTGGCAACCATTTGCTAGTTGAAACCATTTTCATTTCATTGTGGGTTTTAATAATACATGAGATAATTTACAGCAAAACTCGTATTATGGCGTGAGAGTGCCTGGAATGTGATGCACACAAGTGTGAATGATATGAAAACTCAAGGTATTATTCAAGTCATATTCTAACCTCCACTCCCCCTGAATGCTGCTGTTGTTGACAAATCATTGAGAAACATCTCTCCTCAAATTTTAACGGTTTCATGTTGCCTGAGCTCAGCTGGCTGGAGAAACAACAGGAGGATCTAGTCAAGGGAAGCTGCAGGGGTGGGGGGCCCCTTCGGATTTGCATTGGTGCTGTTATCCTGCAGGGCGCTCTACAACACACCATCCCTGAGACTCAATCATCACAGAGCTAAAGACGGAGACGTGTTGATTCATGCCTGCCAGAAAATCACAGCCCGACTATTCGGTGCCAAAAGCCACACATGCATGGCAGGTGAGAAACTGAATGAAACTCCGAAAAATCTGCAGGAGAAAGAGAGGGCGAGGGAGAAATAAGCACCACTGAGTCACTGTTCCCTTTCAAAATGATGTCTGAGGGAAGAAATCCACAAGAAGTTTGAAATGAAAAGAAATGTTCAGCAGAACAAGAGTTGAACCGAGCATGGTTTTATAAAAACTAGACCAATATGTGGCTTGATTCACTCACCAAGCCTTAGAAATAATCGTCCAAGAACCACAAGTCATAGATAAAATATTAGAAAAATTCTGGATGACATTTACTTGAAGCAGCAGAAGTGCATTCAATTTACTGTAAGATACAAGCCGGAATTAAAGTTTTGCAACAACAACAACCAGCAGCTTATCTTTGTCTACACGGGAAAGGAGTGAAGCACTTCCATGTGCACTTGATTAATTATGGAAATAAGTAATTGTTTGTTTTCTCTGACTCTTTGGTGCAATAATTTGGCTGCAAATTGATTTTCAGCAGGCGCTAGCTAGAGTATCATGTCTGGTGGAGTACAAGCCCTCTTGTCCCCAAAGATTATTCCATCTATGAAGAGTCTGGCAAGTAAACAAAGGAACAGGTGGTTGGCTGCGAAAGAGGCAAAGGAATAATACCACGTCCACAGTACGCGGATCTGTGTCTGTTTGTTGTTCTGAGCTTCCGATCTCTAAAGTCTCTGACTGTGAGCAACGGCCTAATGACAGTGTTCAGTCATCTCCTCAAGTTCAAAAACATCCAGAAGCTTTGACAATAGTGCTGTTACTGTCGTCATAAATATTTTTTTATGTTCCTGTTTGTTTCCCTGCAGTAGTCGTTTTCATGGTCACTCTGCGGCCGCACTTCTAAAAGCATCCTTTACAAAGCACCCAACCAAAATAAAAGAAGCTTGAAGGAATAATTCAATATTTTTGGAAATACAGTTACTGTCTTTCTTGCCCAGAGCCAGATGAAAAATTCGATCCAACTCTCACACTTTGTTTTTTTTCTTTCAATTGAACAAATACAAATTGACCTTTGGGCTAGGCCAGCTGTTTCCCCCTCTTTCCAGGCTTTATGCTAAGCTAAGCTGAATGGCTGCTGGCTCCAGCTCCTTATTCAATAGATATTAGAGTGCCATCTTCTCAATTAACTCTTAGCAAGATGTGTTCTTGGATGTGTTCCTCAATTATTTAGCTATTCCTTTAAAGCATCAACAACCCATCCAGTCAAATGATCACATGATCACTCTCTGAGAAAGGGGATGCATCTGTTAGATCATTGTTTTGATTTGTTCTGGACCAAAGCCTCGCAGTATTGGTACACTCCCATTGTTCTCATAGTCCTGTTTATGGCCAAAGCAGGTAGCTGAAAAACAATGTTGCTTCCTTCTGCCTCAGCCCAGCAAATAAAGTAAAAAAATTAGCAAATAAGCCTCAAACAGAAGCAGAAGTTATCATTTCAAACATGTGTGAAGCATTGTGAAAGGGTCAGTTTGAGCCTAAATCATGTTTTCCTAAATCTAACCAAGTAGTTTTGTCGCCTTTCAATCCGTGAAAAAAAGCAAAGGATTTGACTCAATTTTGATCATTTGTTAAGGTGTAGGTTGAAAGAGAGACAGTATTGATTAGTTTGAAGGTATTTCTCCAAAGTCGTAGTTCACTGATACACAGAGACATAATTTCATTCCATAGATATGGAATTATAAAACGCTGCGAGCTGGCAACATGAAGCTTCCAGGTCATCGTATGACATAATAATATAATATGAAATAAATAATATTGTGCACAAGGCAAGTGTATTGCGAGTACTTAAGCGTGACAACTTTGACTACCCCAAACTTGGACTTGTGGAGTGAGCTGCAGAAGCTGAATAAATAAATATGAGCTGACATGGGGCAGCTGCAACTTAGGAGGTATAGTGTCTGTTTGCTAATGAGAAGGTTGGTGGTTTGAACCCTGTCACCTACGGGAGTTTTAAGTTGCTGCAGGACCTCCATTAGACATGTTTTAATCCTTGATGGGATGGAAAAATAATAGCTTACCGTCATTGTGGAGACTGAGTCAGAAACCACGTCCAGATTTTCTCAATTGAAAGCAAAATATTATCTCAGTTTGAACGTTGTGTCAATGTCTTCAAATATTCACTGAAAAACTTTTATTTTTAAATGGCTTCGGGAATGCCTTTTCACTGGTGAACGTGGCTGCTTTTGAGACATCTTTTCAGAGGGGAAAAATACTCACTAGATAATTATGATGTTCCACGAACAACAACAACAACAATAACAACACCACAGCAACTTCAGATACACAGAGTGAATATTGGGCTTAAATACGTGACTTCAAATGAATGCTCCATATCTGCTGTTTGTGTAAATAGGTTACTGCTTGCCAACAAGAGGAGATAATGTCAGTGTTGTGTTCACAGCTAGTTTCCCACTGCCCCCAAGGAGACGTGCTGCTCATTTTCAGGGAACCATTTTATTTTGGGTAACTGTTAAAATAGGTGTGCATGCTTTAATGCTTGGAAAAACATCACTCCCCCCTCCAGAATGTCTCACTCGGACGTCTCCACCACACAAAATGGAAAGGAACCTTCATTAACTGTCATTAGCCGTTTTTAGACAGGGCACCAAGCCGCCAATTTTGCCTGTTTTTTTGGCGGCTCGGTCCACGGTTTTAGACAGAGGCCGGCAAATTGGGGGTCTGTTTCGGTCCGCCGATTTTCCGCCTCGGAGGGTACACTTATTTCCACCTCGCCTATTATCTAAAAACTTTTTAGAAAGACAGGCGGGCACGTTGCCGTCCTTACCTTGGAGCAAATGTGCCGCCTTTTCTATCTAAAAAGGGCTTCTAATTAAACCTGTGTTGACCTTCTACTTCATGTCAATATGGCTGCGGTGAAAAAGGTCTATCTGACGGAAAGTGGAGAAAAAGAACAACAGGTCTCCTTTAAAATGTAATTTGACAACACCAAAAATAAAGCATGACGCAGAGATTTCAAACCTACACTGTTTTGATATCCCTGCTTCACACAGCACTTCAGTCGCGAGAAGAAGCGGGGAATGATCTACTCACTGTAGATAATTACTCTGAGTGTGCTGCTGCTGTAATGATGATACTCAAGAGCGCACAACAACCGTAAGTCACGATAGAAACACATCTCGCTTCTGCAATTGGGTCAGGTTTTTATTAACCTTTATTTATTTAGGTAAAATCTCATTGAGACCCAGGGTCTCATTTACAAGAGGTTTGCGGATCAACCATTTATGTAACTCACAGCAAAGCGCGTTGGAGCCAGAGCCCCATCTTGTTTGCTGGCAAGCTCCTTCGCTTTTATGCTCATCCATTGCAAATACAAAGCACAGCAGACTAGATTAGCCAGAGTTACAGAGTGTACTTCTTGGCTGTGTTGCCGAAGTCATTTAACAATGACCGGACCCAGATGATATAGGATCCGAGCTGCTGCAGCACACAACACAGAATTCAGATTGGAGGGCCAATAACTTGCTGTATGTTATTGTTGATTCCCTGAAGAGGAACGTTTTTAATGAGTACCCCAGTGATGACTTCCAGTCTCAAGTACAGGGATTCTTGTTTTTTCTTTTTTTTTTTTGAGGCCAATCATTTTTACCTTCGTATTGGAAATTCCCCAGCCAACCATGACTCTTCCTGAGAACTGTACTCCTGTACTTCGCTGAAAACATTACACCTCCCCTGCCACCAGATTTCATCGGCGGGGGGGGGGGGGGGGGGGGGGGACTCATCTGAATTTGAAAAACTGCGCCTTGTGAGAACGGAAATTCCCAGGTGTGGGGAGCCTGCCCTGGAATTCAGATTTATCAGCTTCTGCTGCGAATACAACCTGTATCAAAGAGGGAGCGGGGATCATTTGCCAAATAGTGAGAAGATGAGACAATTCCATGGAGCTGTAACATGCCTCCGAAGGCTCGTGAAATGAAAAAGAGAAGACGAAACAAGGTCAAAAATCTCTCAGGAAGATCGCTTTAGCCTTCAAAGCAGACCTGACAGTGTTTGTTGGTAAAATGTTGTTTCATTTGTTAAGTTCTTCAATAATACAGCAAAATAGAGGAAAGTGTTCATTTGCTATGCCGCATTTTCATTTTCTTTTTGCATAATGACAGCCAAGTTAAATATGCCTTGTAAAACATCCGCCTCTTCAGTAAAACTTGAGCTGTGTTTGCTGCTTTATTTATCTTTCAAATTCCTCTGGATGCTTAAAATGATGCATGTCCAGGGAAACTAACTGAGACAGGACATATGAGGAGTTAAGTTGAAGGTATCTTTAAAGGTCATCCTCTTACCGTATGACTTATTTCGCCTCAGGGTTTTGTGAGTTAGTCTCATAAAGGAAATTTCAGGTTATTTTCTACCTGAACCTGATGTTCCTATTTTCTGCCAAGTGTTTTGTGCATGAGAGAATCCCCCTGACGGAAGCAGTATAACAATCTAAATCTAAAGTATTAACTCTACTGTAATCAGCTGCTACAGTTTTCCTTATGGCTGGTTTTGAATAAATCCTTATTAGTTTGACGGGAAACATGTGAAACGTTTCAGGCTACAGCAACAGAATCCTTTTCCTCGTCTGTGCAGCAACATAAACAAGGACAAGCGTGAGGAACAGTTAAAGTCACAGCAGTGTAGAGCACTGCAATGTGAACGCTACTGAGTTGAAAGGACACTTTCAGGGCTTTTTGTGTTCTGCTGTTGGTCACACTGGGCCCTGTGGATGTGCACGAGCTGTGAGAGCAGCTCTGTCGGCAAACTGGAGGTATATAAAGCTCAGCAGTTTGGCAATTATGACACTGTTGTGATGGTGAGAGTCGAGGGAAAAAAAGCCAAGGACAAAAACAACAATTCGTCTCTAGATTTTTAAGTCTGAGCACCAAAAGCCCTTCCTCGTTAGCCTGATTTTGTGTTGCAATGTCTGCCTCCCTCTCATCTCCACATTCTAAAGCTGCTCTGGTCTTTACTTATCCGTCAGATGCACTCACAGTTTTTTCCTCCCGGTGCAGATCGCTCCACTCTTTTCTGCCCTTCTTCCCCTCACCTGAGCTTTACTGCCCATCTCCCTACCTGCACCAGTGTTATATAGTGTTTTCATGATACATGAACATTTAGCCTCTTTGCAAGACCTTAAACATTTTTTTATATTTGATACTATTTTCAATACCACAGGGAAAAATGTTACACTCCAAAAAGACTGAGCAAACATTAAAACTCACACTATTTTAACAATTTTTAGATTTTAACATTTTTCTCTGTTGTCAGAATAAATATCTAACAAAAGTATGTTTCTTCAAAACCACAGATGAGTTAAAACTTAACATTTCTTCATGGTGAAACTTCACGTTTTTTTAGGTTCAATCTTAAATTTCACCCTTGTCTCAACGTTGTGCTCATGCTCCAGTTAGGGTGAGGAGAACGTCACATTTTGGCTGTTTTTGTTGCCACAAACGTAGCCGGAGTTGTCCCAAGCTTTCCTTAAAAACATGTTGTTGCCACAAACACATCTGGAAATTGACCCAAGATCTCCTTTAAAAATATCCAGTGGTCTCTCATTTACAAATGTTGAAACGCAGATCTGAACTGTGGTCGGTGGTTTGGCAGCCTTGTCGCTGGTAGCCCTCCACCTCCCAACATGACAGTCAGGTTTTAAACATGTGATCTGTGGAAATATAAATACGGTACTTTTGCAGAAACGTTAACTGCTAACATTTGGTGTTTGTGTGTGTGTCAGCTATTGATAATAAGTATATTACAACACTGACTCATTCCCTCATCAGCTTCTCTTCATATATACCAATCGAGCCTCTTAGTTCTTCTGTCAAACCCTCATTGCTGCAGTGTTTGTTTCTTGCCTTGTGTTTTTTTGCTTTCGAGCGTCTGTGACCTGAACCTGTATGTGAGCCCAGCCTTGTACCCGCCTCTCTGCCCCTTGCCTGCACCTTCTTTATCAATAAATCACTGAAATCTCTCTCGACTGTCTGCACTCAGGTCCTTCCCCTGTTGCCTCACTAGTGTGACATTTGGATTATTTTGTTTTCTTGTTTGCCAACTTTCCTACTGGAAAACTTTACTTTACTCAAGATTCACCCACCAACCAGCCGCATCTAATACAATATCAACTGGTTAACATATTATCATTCTTGTCAGTTTATTACATTTTCAACAGCAAGAATAATGATAAGATGAAGAGATAGAGAGGCAATAACTCTCCAAGCTGTCAGTACAGGTTGTGGGTTTCCATTATGAGTGCACTGGACGTGCAGCTCATCCCCTAGGCCAGTTGTCAGCCACAAGCATGCTGACTTTGTTTGTGTGATGTGTGAGTTCTTCCAGGTTGGCCAGGCCGTGGAAAACACATGACAGGATGTTCTGGAATCTTTCAGAAGGTCCAGACAGCCGGTCCAACCCTGGATGACACGATGTCAGGCTGAAACATCGCCAGTGCAGCTACAATGGCAGATAACATTCAACTATAGGACATCAAAAGTCAGATTTTCTGTCTGATGTCTGGGCTGAAAATGGCTGCAGTAAGACCCCTGTTAGCCCAGAGTTTTGAACTTCCAATCTTAGCTTTGGGCTTACTGAAATCTACTCCAGAGTGCTGTGTCTATATTTGTGGGTTCGCTATAAAATGAGAATCTCTATAATGTAAGCTGGCGATCCTGTGAAATAAAAGCGACGGATATATGTTTGTTGTCCAAATAAATCTCTACCTTTCATGTCATGCCCAGGGGTTAACCCTGAACTGTGATCTTCAGACGTGAATCTGTAACCTTCAGTTTAATGTAAGCCCTCAGTCAACTCACGGCTTTCTGGAGCCAAAGTTCAGTTCAGCTCAGGGCGCGGAGATCCAAGAGATCAATACAAGACACATCTGAGCTTTCTGAGATTTTACTACGGGTTTGTTGGTTATCTGTCACACTTAAACAAGAATTCAAAGAATAGTGGACTGTGAGCAGCGTCTGGCCCAAAAATGAAAAGCAAAATGATTCTCAATTTGCATACACACAAAAACTGGAACTATGTGCGCAAGTCAAAAAACTTAAAACTCATGTTTCAAAAACAAAACTCTAGACTGCTAACTCTCTGCACAATTCTCCTGTTTTACACATAGAGTAGTTCTTAATCATGTTTTTGCGAAAATCTCCACACAAATCTGAAAAACACCGGCCTTTGAAATGCCACAGTTCTGGACAGAAATGTATATAAAGTTAATGTTACAATAAAAAAGTGGGGAAAGACAACAATTTGTTTATAGTTGAACATGTAGCATGGCCTCATGAAGCCAAAAGCATTTTGATGGTAGGTGTGGTATATTGATCACACTAGTCGATGCTTTGTATGTGATATTCACATGTTTGCTGTGTGTGTTGTTTTGGTGAACATGGTCTTGAGTGCAACGTTTCATCTCACGATATGTGAAGTCAAAGTGGCTGACTGATTGTTAGTTTTGTGTTTAGGGTTTTTAGAAATTGAGCTGAAGGTTCGGGAAGTTTGCTTAAACAAACGTGTCTGAAATGCTCCCTTTTCAGTAAGAATCACGAAAGGATATTTCATGAATCTATGCGAGCTAACAATAAAAATACAAGAGCCGTGATGACACCTTTGCATTGTGCAGAGGCGAGAAGATGAAATCCAATCTGGATGATATAACAGCTTTATCCAAGTAGAACCAAACCAGATCACCTGATATCAAACAACGGGGATTTAATTCTGCAGCGTTATTTCACAATCGAGAGAACTGCAACAATACTACCGTATACCATATTCTACAGTTAATAAAATGGAGCGACCTGGAACTGTCCAAGAAGGGTGACACAAAACACATGCTTTACTCTTCATTCTTAATTCTAACTTCACTTTTCACTTTCCAGAAGGACGTGATGTCTTATTTTTACTACTGCCTTCGACAGTAGCCAGGCTTAACATTAGACCTGATGAATCGATCACGGAGATAACGTCTGATCCCTCCATCTGTCCGAGTGTTATTGGGATGGCTATATATCGAAAGCCGGGCAGCTGCAAAACCCAGGACGGCTGAAGCTTCAGTGTCAAGAAAATGATGAAATGTCAACCAAACGGTGTTATAAATCATTTGAAAATATTCAGTCAGACTCAAGTGAAATACTGCAGCTAGAAATCTTATTCAGCAGCAAAATGTCATCTCCATATCTTCACTTCTCCTGTCCTATTTCAAATTGTATCGTCAATAGTCTAGGTCTAACAATAGCATGATAAGAATCATTAGAATCAATACTGAACTTCAGTTTTATTTAGACTTTCTACCAGATTAGCCTTGTTTGGATTGAAAAAAAATGTAATAATTTACATAAAAGAAAATGTGCACCTACCTCCTGTTAATTGTTGAAATCCAGCAGCGTACTCAGGATGTTTAAGGGGCAGTTGCAAAATAGAAAAGGCACCACATGTCTGTGGGGAGCAACAGTGCGCAGAAAGCTGTGATGTATTTGAAGTGAAGAGAGGGTACTGGTAGGGCATCCTGGAGGGCACCTGTGCAGCGTTTTTTTTCGAACATGGGGGCACCAGGGGGAGCAAGCGCCTACATCACAAATGAGTAAAAACTACAAGGAAAATACCAATATGTTATTAGCAAATACAAAAACTGTGCCAAGCCACAATATCAGTGAAGGTATTTGGGGGTTTGGGCAGTTGCACATTTGCTTTAATCACACCTCACATCCAATTTACAGTTACTCGCTTGCTGTTTCAACTGACTGAACATTGTCCTGTGTTTTTGTTCTCACAAACAATTCTAGGTCTGAAACATAAACCAATGCTATCAAACCAGAAATGGATTGTGTTGAATTGCAATGTCCTCTGTGTCAAGTTCATGTATAATCTTATTTAGCAAAACAAGTGATGTTTTCACTCCGGAAATAATCCATCTTTAACCAGGAATATACTGAAGGTCTTAAACATCAGCTTAACGAGAAGGTTGCTTAGTGCCACACGCTGTAAGTCGTGCTCAAACTCCTCCAGTCAGTGCAGTAATACAGTATTTAAATTAGCTGCTGGGTGATGTATGACAGGTGCTAAAACAGAATTATCCCATTATACACACTTTGTGGCACCGTTATTCCTGTGTGGTTTGGGGTTAACGGGGTTAATGCGGGACGTGGTGGCTTGTGTCCTGAAGAGAAAATTAGTTTTCCAGGTGAAATATCGCACAGAAAAGCCGAGAAGAACACGCAACAAGCAAGTGATCAGGCTATTTATGGTAAAGTTGTCTCACTCGTAATGAGTCAAATAAATCCTTCAATGTGAGGCATCATATTGTGAATCCTAAAAAGGTAGTTCACCTCAGGGGAACCTTCAGTGAGGTGTGCACAAGCGGCTGATGGATGCCTGCCTTTACTGATGGCCTTAAAAAGCTAACCTGGGTTTGTCCTAATGGCACCACGGTCTGATGAATACATATCCAGTAATAGAATGCGTGTGTATGACTGTGTGCAACGGTGTGTGTGTGTGTGTGTGTGTGTGTGAGATCACATGGCTCATGAGAAATCCTCCACAGGGATAGGTTCCAGCAGATTGGGCTGCCGTTAGGGAAAGCGCCGCCACATCCAAGAATTTAGTTCTGAGCCTCGATTTCCTCTCTGGGCTCGCTGTGTGTTTGTTTTTCCTAAACATTGTTTACTTTCTGGGGTGTGCGTGTGTGTGCACATTTGTGTTTATATTAGTTTTTTATAGATCTGACACTAAAACTGGGAGCCTGGCGGAAATAAAAATTAAATCCCAGGCGGCCTCCGTTCCATGAAAAATAGATTATCCTCAGAGTGGGTAACTGACAAGGCTTGCGTCAGGTATTTTTATTCCAGGTAATGTTTCCAATGACACAACTGACAGCGCCTCCCGCAAACAGTACAAGACCAAAGCCAATACTACTGCATGTAGTAATTAATGCAATTCACCAGCACACTATTTCTTATACGTGAAGGCTAGTAGAAATAGAAAAATAAATAAAGTCGAGGTCAGAGGGCCATTTAAGGTTGTTTATGTATGCAGCTGCCGAGTAAGTAAGTCATGCCCGGCTCTGTTTATTCGCTTTTTTAAATATTTGTTTTTCAAAGAGTAGCCTCCCTTTCCTGCACTTAATGCGACTTTCTTCTTTGGCCTCATCAGCAAATATGAAAAAAAAAATCAGCCCCGCTGGGTATGAAGTAGGTCAAACTGTTAGTAGTTAATTTGGGCTTGGCTCAGACGGGCTTGAAACAGCACTTATTTTTCTGTTCACTTAACTCGCACTCTCTGGATAATAGATGATGCTGTCCAAAGCCCTTAATCTTATAGCTTTCCAAAATGCCAAACTTATATATTTTTTTTCTCCAAAAATACATAATTTCATGCTCTCTCAGTTAATGTGAGGCGCAGTTGTTTGTACTGTGTCGTATGATAAAAGCACTTCATTCTGTGTGTCATTTACTCAAGTCGGTGTAATCCGGGATGTGTCAGACAGCGTTGTCACTGTCGCTGCATACGCATTGTTGACGCTGTTCCGGATCTGTCCTGCTGTGTGTGCAGCACATGTCAACCACTTGTCACGGCATTTCATACTCAATATCCGATCGTCTCTGCAATGAGGAAACTTCAACATCTCCTTTTTCTGACACTCTACCAGCTTCATACAGTATGGAAATCTGGAATGCAGGATGAGGCGGAGTAAGATGGCGGACATCGCCTTGATCACTGATGTTAAGTCACAAGTTAAGTGGGTTTATTAAAAGCTTACAACCATCCAACCCACACCCATGCTGTTGACCTCTCCGCCACCCTGCAAAAGGACAAAGTGATGAGAGAGGTAGTATAAAGAGTGAACCGTGTCTATGGAGGAGGCACTACTAAGTTAGTGAAGTGATTTTAACCAAAACCACAATGTTTTCCTACATTGTGGTTTTGGTTAAAATTGGGAGCCAGCGAAGGTGTTGCAGGATGGCTGTAACGCATTTCTTTGAGTACCATAAATTATCAAATAATAGCCGGGTTTCAATTAACCGCAGGGTCCCCTTTAAACGCCGGGTGCAGGTGTATATTTTGGTAAATAACACAATAATCAAGGAAGAAGACGTGACCACTGACACAGCACGTTTTTCTTTTTCGCCTTTTTCATGTATTGTAATGCTTCCTGTCCGTCAGTATCACATTGATGATCGCCATGGCTCCGGAGCAGCAACAAAATAAAAAGTACGACTTGACATTTAAAATTTCTGTCATACAATATGCAGAGGAAAACTCGGGAGAAGCAGCAGCTAGACATTTCTCTGTCGACCCCAAGAGAGTAAGAGATGGGCGAAAAAATAAAACAGAGCTTCAGTGTCTGTCCGAGGAGGACAGCAACAGGGCCAGGCTGCTTGGTGGAGGGAGGAAGAAGGCTAGCGAGGAGCCTGAGATAAACATGCGGGGATGAGTTATCAGCAAACGGGCACGCCACGAGAGAGTGTCCCGCAAAATTATCAGGGCGATGGCGAAACAAATGTACGCCACCGCGAGTGACAGCAGAGATGAGGAGATTGCTGAGAGTGCTAGTTGGCTGAATCGTTCGCAAATCACAGGCAATCACGCACATACGCACATGGACACCGATTCAAACGTTAATGTAAATGAAACCTCTGATATTACAATCCTAGTGCTTGACGCGTCTCTGTTAAATATAGCGTAACATTGTTTTTGGACGGTAAAAACTGCAGGGGATCAAAACGGCCTTCTGAAAAAGTGCAGGGGACATGTCCCCTGTGCCCCCCCCCCCTAAGTTACATCTGTGACGGTGACGTATGTTGCTTGTGGGAGACGCTGACAATCGACCCATTCAGCTCTTTCGGAGCGAGGATGTGTAGAATGAGGGATAATTGCAATTGATTCTGTCACGATAAACAAAAAACATGATCTGTTACAATGTTTGTGTCTGTCAAATTCGGAATACACAAATTGCAGTGCGTTTTTAAAGATTTCCTTTTAGTGCTCCAGCAGGAAATGCAACACATCTCAATCAATAACCTTTGTGTTGTGTGTTGAACATGCTAAATGAAAATGAAAATAGGTTAACATGTTAATATACAAAGATGTATAACATATCAAACGACATGTCTTCAGATGCCCTTTAGTTAAAACTTCAAAACTAACCCTAACCTGATAGATAGATAGATAGATATATAGATAGATAGATAGATAGATAGAAGCTGCACATTTAAGCATTTTATATACATCTTGGGTGATAACACAACACTGAGTGTTTTTTTATCAGGCACATAAGACTCCAATGTTATCTACTTGGGTTGATGAAGGATCTCTAATTAAAATGTGTTACATGATATATAGTTGTAAAGGTAATTACAGCTATTTGGTACAGCACAGTAAAAATTCATTTGACTTCAGAGCAAAGATTACTTGCTTTCTAAATACAATTTTAATTGGACATTCATCCAGATCCAACTGGATATTTCGGTCATTCACAGAACAGTCTGAAAATGCATGGACTAATATAGCTCATGTGTTCACTGCAGACTTAATTTAGTTTTTGATTACTATGACAAAAAAAAAAAAAAAAAAATCAACCAGTGAAATCATTTTAACAAAAACCATCTGTTGTCTGCAAAACACATTTCTTGATAAAATATGAAACATAGAATCAGTGTGAGTCACACAAAAAACAGATGACAAATAACTTCAGTGCTTGAGATGAACCTGAGGCTATATGAAGAAAAATAATAGGACTCAAATATCATAACAGACTCTCACAGTCGCTTGAGGTTCACAACCGTCAGGGGTTGACTGACAGTTTTTGTAACACTATTTGGATTGTCAAACATTGCTATTTTGCATTAAACTGAAGATTTAACGAAACCTCACTAGGAAATTGGATGTTTGTTTGAGAGATCTTGTCTTAACCATAAGACGGAATGTGGACAACCCTGTTTTTTTTAGTGACATTTATTAGACTTTGATTAACCTAATTATCCAGCTTTGAAATAAGAATTCACTTTGAACAATTCCATTGATTTTAAAATTCATCTTATATATCTTGTTTATTTTTGTTGTACTGTATTTGACTACGAAAGCAGAAAAAACCACGATACAGTATGTGTTCATCAATTAATAGACAAACATTGCACACGCAGACTATATTTCCATACAGTGCGCAGACTAACTATTGCACCACAGTGTTTTTTAGTATCCCCTGTGTGAGTCATGGTCATATGCAGCATGCACAATAAAGTTTGAATCAGCTCTAAAATCTGTCAGTTACATTAAGGTCTGAGCAGTACTTGTGTGATTTACGACATCCCAAGCTAATGCAGGCAACAGGAATGCCACACAGATGGGCTGTAACTTCCACTCTAAGTGACATATATTGGTTTTAATAGACTGGGAACTGTCTCTAACGCTCCAATACTTTGATTTAGAGCCTTTTACTGCACCAGGTCTCAGGTCTTACTTTGCTCGCAGTCAACATCACTGAGGTGGCTTTAGACATTTACTTATTTTTTTACTGGGATGTCAAGGATGATGTGTAAAAAAAGGAAGAAAAAAAACTGCCACACACCAGATATCGATCTGGTGAAGGTGAATTGGTGAAGTGTGCTCTTTTCTTACTTTCTATACTAGACCATCATACATGTATTACTGTGTCGTGCTGATACCATGGCTACACACCATTCGACAAATAGGAACCAGCGAGTTAACGGACAGCATAGCGTGTAAGCAAGTAAAAAAACTGTATTGTTGCTATGGTTACCGGCAGTTTGATATTGGTTGCTTATTGATGACCAGAAACGTGTCGTGTTCCAGTAAATCGGCAACCAATCAGCGATCAGACAGGAACAGACAAATATGTTAAATGCAGAATCATGTAAAAATCATTATATTATCATTATTATTAAAGGCCTCTGAAAGCCACAGTTATTTATCAGAACATTTGATTCATTGATTTCTGTCGGGGTGTTTAGAGATTTCCTACAAACATAAAAAAAAAAGTGCTTCAATCGATGAATCAGTCTTTATTTGATTAGCGCCAATTCACAACAAAATTCATCTCACGACACTTTCCACATTGGTCAGTTCTAAACCATCCTTCTTGATTCATTTATTGACAGGGGCTCAATATTTCCCCCCATGGGCAAGCAATTGGCGACAGTGGCAAGAAAAAACTGCCGTTTAAAGGGCAGAAACCTCGAAGCAGAACCGGACTGAATGGTGGGCGGCCATCTGCCTCGACCGGCCGGGTCGCTTATTCTACAATAACTTACCAAACTTGGCTAAAGGGGTGTCTCTAACATTTTGTCAACCTTGATAGTAATTATAATAATCAATAATAAGATGTGTGGTAGAAATGATAATTAGAATATGAAATTTAGCAAATAGTAATAAACATCCAGTTTATATGTCATCATTGCATGTTTATGTAATGCTTAAAAATTCTAATAAGGTCCCCCTTATTAGAATTTTTTACTGACTTTTACTGACAGATGAAGTGTCCTGCTGGAGGAGGATAAGCAACCTCAGCAGAATGGCAACCCAAAAGTATCCATATATTAATACAAACCTTGTACCGAGGGTACCTTAACAGAAATTGGAAAATCAGTACCAGAATCAGAATCAGAATTTCCTTTATTTGTCCCGCAAATGGGGACATTTCTTCATCACAGCAACCAAAGGACAGGGTATTGTAATAAACAATAATAATATTAAAAGAGTAAACAATTCAATAAAAAAGTAAGATGTAAAAAGACCTCAGAAATATATTTTGGCGTTCATTTGTATACATCAACCAAGCTACAGCCACATTTCAAGACTAACTGTCTTCTACACCAAGGAGCCATGCACTTAAACTCAAGCAGCACCCTCCTTAACATAACATATTAACGATGTCAAAAATGTCCCGTGTGACGTATGGTAAAGCCATGTTTTACAAGTATTACAAACTAAAATCTATTGTCATCTGATTTTGTTTTTCATTGTCCTACATTATTCAGGGATTTTTGTTTTGTTCTCACTCAGTCTGAACATATTTTTGCACACAGTTCTGTCTTTTTTTTTTGTAATTTACTTCACGTTGCGGCTGGGTTCTCTCACAACACTGCACTGTAGCGCTGTCCTTAAAAACACCCACACGGACACACACACACACACACAAAAGTCTTTGTCTAGCCCGTGTTTGCTCATCGACAGTATAAAATACCCCTGTAACTTCTGTACTGATATGCCATCCCCTCTCATAAATCCCCTGGCCCTATAAAGGGGTGCAGAGCAGAGGCATGAGGGTGAAAAATGAACTCCATCAGGAAGCTGGATAAAATTTCTCTGACACACACAACCTTGGTCCAGTAAGAATATCTCTGTATCCTGCTGACATGTGATCTTCTGAATCTATTTGGGACAGCTCGTCTCGCTGAACTCTAAACAAGTCCTTTCAAGCTGCATCATTCATCAATTTCGGCCCTGTTTGTGGGCTACAGATGATACCCCACAAGCTCAATAGCTGCCAGACATTTAACAATATGTCACACGGCGGTCTCTCAGACAGCCCACACTTAAGGCTCTTACTAATCCAAACGCTTCAGGTGTTGACAACATGAAGCGCTTAAGGCCGTCAAGCAAAGCTGATCACATGCTATTGTTATGATGACAGTACTTAATCAAAATCCATCGTAGGTGAGCTTCGTAGGATCGTCATTACCATTCCTGGCTAGTGAGTCAACCGGCAAAGGCACACATTTTCCTTTCTTTTCTGTTTTTTTTATTATTTTTTTTCTCTGGCTAAATCTGTCTTTGTTTGTGATGATGGTACAGTACCGCCGAAGCACTTTCTGCTGATGGAGAGGTTCAGCAGATAAATGATGAAAGGGATTTTCTGAGAACCGCTGTTATGGCTCTTTGAACTATTTTTACTGCCTTATTTTCCATGATTGCTGGGAGGTCCGACTCCTCTCAGACGACCTCGCTGCGGATGCTTATGAAAATTGTGAGGCTTGTTTACTTCTAGATGTCGATGTATTATGGTGTAGTAATGAAGGGTTGAATTAGTTGTTCCGCAGTTTTTCCCGATTTTGTGCTGTAAACTATATTTACTTTGAAATGCACACTAGATCAATCAGATATAGGCAACATGAGGCGGCATGTGGAAGAATCATTCATGGATTAACATTCCTACCTTTGGAATGAAAACAAAGTCAATTTATTATGCACTGAATGAGAAATTGTACTTCAATTCAACAATAATCAATTAACCATGATGCATCTGTTACCGCTGATGAAGTCAGAGACTGTTTATTCCGATTTGATTATGATTATTTTATTCCAAAAATTATTTCAGAACCATCGGTTATAACCATGATAGTGCAACAGAAATTGAATGGATTCCTCAGAGCGGAGAGCAAATGTGTTTGGTCATCACACTTCCCTTGATATTGTTTTCATTTTCTTAGAATAACACTGCCTTTACTGTCTTGTTGCTCGGGGTTCAACAGACCCCACAGCTCAATGTGTAACAATCATGATAATAATGATAATTGGAAAATCATCTATTTTTCTTCAAATGTGTTTTTAATTTGTTCTTTCTAACATTATTCCATCAAACCTTATATTAAACACTATATTAGCATTGACAGTGTCTCCTGTTCCTTTGCCACATACTTAGAAAGCACACGTGACGCAAATACAAAGATGACCACAAAATATGATTATTACACAAGTAAGTAAAATATTTCAATTTCAATACAATAATGTTCATTGCAGTTTGTAGTTGTGTTTTTTGTTTAGTTTTAATTCACCTCTGACAAGGTGCAGAATGTTATCTTACTTACCAGAGGATGGCAAATACTTGGTAAATCTTTCTATGAAACCTACAAATATGATGCATTATAGGACATTATGAACAAACCTATAATGCATTTTAATGCACCTACAGCATATCATAGTTATAAGGACTCGTTACTATTCATCATTCTTTATAACAATCATAACTCGTAATTACATTAATGTCTGTAACGAATTACAAACATTAAATGTGTTACTTCAAGCAAACAATGATCAATTATAGTATCGCGACCTATAACCAGCTTGCAATGTATGACATCTATAAGGCAGGGATTTCATTACTTTATTTCAACCACCCAATGGTAGTTGAATGATAACTGACTGAAAATTGACTGTATACACCAATCGTTGATATAAGGCTTATGAAAAGTCATTATATTTAACTAACTATTTTTTTTATGTCTGTGACATCCAAGATGGAACAGAAGAGTCTAAGGGCCATGGGTGAGAAAAATGATATATTTTTTACCTTTTTTAGAAAAAGTCTAAACAATTAGTCTCTACAGTTTTGTGAATAAAGTAAAAATTTTGAGAATAAACTTGATATTTCAAGATTAAAGTCGACCTTGAGTCAGCAAAATACCTTGTGTAAATGAATTGGTGAAACTTCAAAATCAACCTTAGTAACAGAGAAATTCTTTCTCTTTTAGCTCAAAAACACAGTGTATGTGTCAGTATTAGGACTTTGAAGAGATTGTGCCATAAACTGCGTAAACTGAAAACCGACACAAAAATCTCGTTTTTTTACTCACCTCTGGCCCTAACACTGTTCCGTAAGATGAGAAATAAAGTATCACGTTCTGTTACAAGTTCAATGTTGTGCTTCCAATTAATTTTCATGAAACTGGGGAAAAAACATTAATGAAGTGATAAATATATATTCGTCATGTTTTTTGAGCTTTTAGAGAGGCACACAAACAGTTGGTGTGTCAAGGGTTGTTTTTTTTATCAACATTTATAAATGTTCTATTCTGCATCTAATTGCACTCACCAGCATGAAGAAAACAACAAATGCAGGAATTAAAAATGAAAATGAAAAAAACTTTCTTATTTAATTTACAGCCCAGATGTAATTTATTTTAAACACTCTGTCTATGGAGTATCATGATGTATGAGAGTGTTTTACAAATCAGAAATGTTGTTCCTCATCGAACTGAAGAATGTGCTTTAGGAATGGTTTGATCTGCCACAGTGACACACTCGGGACTCAAAGGTTCAACAACAGCCCAAACAGAGGCTCGAATATTTCCTTTAATGAGTGCCGCTTGTAACATCAATGCCTGTTGACCTAGACCGTGTGGTTAAGCTCTTCAGCTCATGTCAGTGTTTCCAATTTCCATTAATATTCTAATATGCTGTATTGAGTTTGAGAGTTGTGAGTGCTCCTTTCAGCTCGTAACAGCTTGGATAAAGTCAGCAGCTCAGTTAGAAATCCACCAATGTCACTAACAGGTGTGATGTGAGGCTTTTTCAACTGCACAATTTTTGTGATCTCTGCGACTTCACCTTCAGTCACGATACTGATAATAATTAAATTCATGTTAACAGTCATCAAAATACAACTTTTACTAAAAAATGCATGTGTGTGTGTGTCTGCGTGCCTGTGTGTGTGTGTGTGTGTGTGTGTGTGTGTGTGTGTGTGTGTGTGTGTGTGTGACAGAAGAGGCAGAGGAAGTCCGGAAAGCTGTCTTCTACCCTTCACTGTTGTCCAGTGTCAAATTCTAGGCTTTCATTTCTTTGAATTTGCCGGATCAGTCATACAGCCATCTGTCATTTTATCAGGTACAGTGCCAGACTCATGAGTGCAGTGCTCAAAAAAAAAATAACCTGTAGTTGTTTTATGAAATAAAAGATTTAATTGTTCCGGTGAAACTTGCCAAATAGGAAGAATTAGTCATATGGCCTTGAGAGAATCCTGCCTGCCTGTTTTGTTTTTTCTCACACCAGAGAGATGACATGAAAACATGTGGGTCGTGGGAAAAAAGAAATGGAGATTCTTTGTGAAAGAGATCAAATGACCTTACTCTTTACCCTGCAGAGAACTAAGCTCACAAAACATGAACATTTAATTCTGTGCTGGTACGAGTTTAATTTCTGTTTAACGTTTACAAATGCCTCAGTTAAAATCATTTATATATATATATATATATATATATATATATATATATATATATATATATATATATATATATATATATATATACACCTGTGCCCTATTTTTGCTATTTTTGGTTCTAAATTACAATTTGAAAGTTTGGGAATAATTCAATAGATCGTCTCAGTTGGCAGTTGTCAAATGGCTGCAGTGTAATGGTTGAAGTAGGTCCACCTAAAGTGCTTGTTTTTGCCGCTGACAGGCTGCGACTGTCATTCTAAGTGTCCACCACTTCCTGATATCTAAATGACTGAAGCGGTTGATTGCCAGTGACTCCCAAAATGACGTTGTTCACCATGACCATCGCAACATACCAGCAACAGGCATATTGGACCTTTGCTGCACAACCGCAAATTGGTTAGGTTTAGTCACTAAAACTACTTGGTTAGCTTTATGCTTTAAAATGGCATGTTTATGCAATACAAGTATTTGGTTAGGTTTAGGAAGAAAATCATGGTTTTAACCAAAGTATAGCTAATTCCTCAAATTAACTATGTTATTAAGTTAAAAAACTTACTGTTGACTTGGTTTCACACAGGACACAAACAGCCTTCAACTGGATGAAATCACTGTTTGTTGACCCATCAATCCACCCAGTCCTCTTCCCTTTGCTAGATTTGGCACTCTTACACCACGTCCCCTGATTATGTCACATAATACCGCTAGTAGTTCGAAGCCACCAGACTCCATTGATAAAACAGCAATTTTACCTAGCACAACATGGTAGTTGCTGCCTCGATCAGTTTGTTTGTTTGTGTTCTGACTCAATCCTTCGTCTACCGGATTGATCTACTCGACCAATTCCAAAACATTTTGTCCTTATTCGTCATTTAGACATCAAAAGAATGTAGCATCATGGCCCAGAGTTTAAAGTACCATAATTACCCTTTAAGTGCCTCAATTACATGACCTTCGTCATGTTATAGACAATATTTTGGTTCCTCCAATACTTTCTGTAGTTGAAAATATGACCTCATGTAGTCTCTGTGTGGTATTTTTTTCAGCCAGTGAGGTTATTTGCTGTAAATGTCACCTGGGACGCTGAGTGACAAAATAATGACAACCTTTTTTTTAAGGCAGAGCAATTTCCCAGAATTGAATGAGGAGAATGTGTGCAGAGTGAACAATATGTGCACTCGCCTCCCGATTGGTCTCTGTCAATACCATTCTGACATCTCTCCAAGAATGTGTTCAGACAAATAGATTGGACGTCTCACAAACAGAAAGCTGAGAGGCAAAATAAGGATTTAAACACATACATGCGCCGAGCACTGGCCCCTGTTTATGTTGAAACTCTCTTTGGATAAATGCAATCAGAGGCAAAAATGGATCACATTAAGGCAATGTCAAAACACGCTGAACCGGGTTTCCAAGAAACGCATTTCTGCTGGGATATACTGTAATAGCATAAATCTAACTGAGAGCTGGCTCATACCTACACATTTAGAAAATATTAGTTAATTAAAGTGTCATTGAACCGGGTGGGTTGTGTGACAGAAAAATCCATTCATTCCATTAACACGGTAACTGTATCTATTTGCATGTCAAATGTCAAAGAGAGTATTGAGTTGTGACGTTGACAAATACACGTCTCATTTATTGTTGTCATGTGACACTTTTAGCCATGTAAAGCGGATCGTTGGAGTCACCGAAGGTTATTACTTTTGAATTTGAACCAATTACACATTATCAGCCCATCTGTTTTTCAGCTATTTGCACCACATTTTTAATGTGTTATTTTTAGAAGTGCAATCTTTCGTGTCTTTTATAAATGAAAATCATTCTCTGGTATTTTTTCATTTTTTTTCAGGGCTGAACACGGAGGCAGGTGTGTTTTTGTACGTCTCTGGTGTTAATTAAATGGCTCACTGGATTTGAAAATGAATTTAAATTTCAGTGACACCCTTGATCGGAAAAAAAACATGTTTTCTATGTGTGAACACAGAAAGATATATATACTGGATATTTTTTTGAAGTTATAAGCAGCCTTAAGATTTTTTCTTCTGTAAAAACCAACATTATTAAGTTTACAGTATGTCATTATGTAAAGACATTAAACCTGAGCAGTCTGCTCCAAGGTCATTACACTAATTCATTGTGCTACATTAGCAATGGGGAGAAGTAGAAGTATTCATATCCTTTGCTTCAGTAAAAGTAGCAGTAACACTTTATATATGTAAACCATAGTTTAATTACTATCTGTGATGCATTAAGCAGAATTTTAATCTTAATGTTGCCGCTAATTTAAACTACTTTACATGCAGTTGGGTAGGTTTTGTAAAACTATACATAATATTAAATGATTAGTTGATAAAGATTAAATCATTAAGCAACTACATAATTGATTTATTGTTTTTGAAAAGCCAACCAGTCCCTGATGATCTGTCGCTTCTCTGCTGTAATGATCTGCTGCTTCTCTCTGGTTTATATCATAGTTAACTGTTTAAGAGAAGACGTCTGAGGATGTTACTTAGGAGTCCAGTTCGTTACTTTTGGAATTCATTACTATTTTCTCATGTTTATTAGACCAAATGTTTATTTGATTAACTGAAAAAAAAGCTATTACATGAACTTCCTAGTTTTCAGAAGGCCTATCTGAGGGTTATCCAGCTTTGAAGTGATGCAAGTTTACATATTTTTACGCATTTTGCTCTTTGTACAGGCGGTTTTTCCCAACTAAGCGTTTGTTTGTTTTGTTCACAAAGTTAGTGTAAATAAGAGCTATAATGAGTTTATGTTTCTGTTACTCTCAGGTATGGGTATTCTGAGGTCTCAAATGTGGTAAGTGTTCAGTCGTGTCCATGAGCAGACGTGTGATGTGGGCTTATTGTGTTTTCCAACTAATAGAGGCAATTAAATGTCATCCACAGAAAAATATTTTGGTGTGTTCAAACTCCTAGAGATCAATGCCAGAAGAGCTTACAGAGAAAAGAGTCAGACTGGTTCAACAACATCTTTGAATTAACTTTGAGCTAGACAGGGATAACACCTCAAGGATCATTAAAAAAAAAAAAAATTATGAGTTGAAGCACAAACTCTACTCACTGTTCAATATGAAATATAATATTTAAAGTAACAAGTAACTGTAACTGCAATGTAGTAGAATAGAAGTATAAGGCTGTATGAAATGAAAAGACACAGAATTGTATAGAGCAGTGGAGTCATTGTATTTCCTCAATTTCCATTGCTTGTAATGGCAGACACTCACACACTTATAATGAACAGTGTATTATTGTTGCCGATTGAATGGCAGAAATGGGGCAAATGTAAAGGATATTAGGAATAAAGTACAATTGAGGGGTGTTGCGAGCGGTGGCTTTGAATGTCAAAAACACAACAGCATTACAGGAAACACTACATTTCACAAAACACGACACTTCAGAAATCCTTCTGGAAGTATCGTAATGAGCACAGAAAAGAAATTAGTGTGCAGGATTTCAAAGTGAAACTCTTCTCAAATTGCTGCTTTTCCTTTTCCTTTTTTCAAATTGATCTTTAGGTTTTAAATTCAAGGTAACATTTTCCTGGAGCGGATACATGGCATTTTGAAAAACGAAGCTCCTCAAATGTTAAGTGTGGCTGTGTGACCTGCCTGTGTGTGACTCCCACACTGTCAGATCCCAGCAGTGCTACAGTGTAGATGAGGTTCTCCTATCACAGTCTCAGAGCAGCTCTGGGAGGAACCGACATAAAAAGCAGGCAGTCATAAAACATTCAACATCATTCAAAGTCTCCTCTCCCATGCAGACAATGTGACATTCAAAACAACAAGAGAATGTCGGTCCAGGAAGCATATTTCAGGAAAACTTTTTTTTTTTTTTTTTTTTTTTTTTTTTAGAATGAGGGGGGGAACCTCTGAGGAAACATGCTGCAGCTTGACAATTTTTACCGTCATTCATTTTCTGGTGAAGAGGTATATCAAATGTTCCTGAGTTAGTTCCAATAAAGTCACAACATTATTCTTTGTCAGGCGTACAGTTTGAGTTAAACGTATGAATGTTCTAAAACTGAATCCTCTCCGAGCAAATCACGCCTCATTTAGCAGTGATGAGATACCTATGGCTACCTTTTAAGATACGTTTCTTAGCATTTATATCCAAATAAACAAGATGTGCTCCTGCCTGCATGCAAATCTGTCATTCACTGAGTTCATTTCTCTTCTTTATTTTATTGTTTTATGGAGTCTTTAAAATCTAAGCACCCCTTTTTCCTTCCTTCGCACCCATTAGAGGAACACAGCTGTGAGGCAATTCTGTGGGAAAAAAAAAGAAAAAAAGAAATCAGGTTACCATGTGTTGAACTGTTTAAGCGCTAAGCAGCGGGTTTGATGAATTACAAGTCAGTAAGTCCATTTTGCTGACAGAATGCAAATTTATTTATGACCCTGAGACTGAGAGAAAATGAAATCATCATATATTTCCAAACGCTCACGCGGTGTTTTAGATTAGGGGGAATCTATTTGGGATGGAAACACATTCTATGAATAAATTGTTTGAATTCTCCCTTTTCGAAACATCTCATGGAGCACCGTGCTGAAACATCACCCCTGTTTCTTTCAACAACGTGCTCTCAAACTTGCAAAAGAATGTGAGGAATCTGCACGAATGAGGAAGTCTTAATTTAAGGGTGCGAAGTCAGGACACCCCCTTTCTTCCTCCGAGTCAGGAGAGTTGTCCTTTGAATCGAACACACCAAATCAAGTTTAATTTTTAGAGTGTCTGCTTTTGATTTATAGTCATGGAATAAAATGCGGCCCATTTCATATGATTTGCTGGTTATCCCATTTTACATTTTCATCAAATCACATTCTCGGGCCATATCTGTAAAATTGAGAAATCGTCAGAGCTGAAGTGGTGGGATATTGGAAGTTCAGCTTCATCAGCAGTCTGTGCTGCTGAAATGAGAGACCTTCAGTGGGCTTCTTCATCCCCCCCTCCCCTCCGACATCCCTCCCCTTAACTTTCTTCCTCTCTGTTTTTTAAACCCTCCATCTCTCACTCTCATTTGGTTTTTGCTCTTCACTCAGCTGCACACGATGGGGAGAGAGATCACACCGAGGCTATTTTATCTCCACTTGTGTGACATAATTTAATTAAACAACGTCGCAGCTATGCAAAGCATTTCCAGATCATAATGTTTTTTTTAACGAGTGTGTTGAGACTGATGGGTACAATAACCTGGAATAAATGCCAATGTGTATTACTAATGTAATGATGATGATGGCTTTTATGGTAAGAAGATAACATGTACCTCCACATCTGTATCATATATATATATATATATATATATATATATATATATATATATGTATATATGTATATATATATATATATATATATATGTATATATATATATATATATATATATTTCACAGAGTGCTGAGGATGTGGGTCCCATATCTATTATAATCTATAACAGAGAGTGAAGGACCCACTGGAGATGTTATGATGTTAAAGTAATACCTACTCTTCCAGCCCTAAATGGGATTGTTAAGCTTCTAATTAATTTTCCTAACCCCATATCAATAATATTTGATTAAACTGATACACTATTGATCATCATGTACCCATTCTGCATGGTAATTAATGGCCAAAATGCTGTGGCATGCAAATCTGAACCTCGATTTCATTCTCACTGGACTGCATCCTCATAAGTGGTTTGCAATGTAATATGCAATCCGCTGATGGCTTATTAAGATCTTTACAGTCATTTAATCTGAGACTGTGGTCAATTATATCTCTCTGGAGTAGCATTGCAGTTTAATTTGATATAAACAAAACAATAGGCTGTGAAGCTGTGGTCATGATGGAAGTTGATACACCCACTCTCTCTGTCTCTCTTCCTCTCTCTCTCCCTCTGCCTCCCTCTCTATCCACAAGTTTGTGCTGGAATGCAGACAGTCTGAGGCTGCACTGCATCCTCCTCCAGGGACCTTCCGTGCTGTTTGTAAACAATAAATAATATTAATTTCATGCTGGACACCTTCGCCGGATCGATGCTCATCGACCAGGCGAATCAGTTGTCTTTATAGGCTGCATATGTCGGGGGTGTAATTGCACAGTTTATGGAAGGACCGGGGCCACACGAACACCATAACAATCTGTAACATACAAATGAGCCTCATGTTTTCTTAATCGGTCACTGAGTCCGGTCTCTTTGGATCGTAGCCGCCGTGAATAATTCAGGATGATACAAGACAAAACGCCTCGGTTCTGTCTTGGTTTGGTGATTGATTGCGGGAGAACACGCCGCTTCAAGTCTCAGGATATTGTAACTCAAGCCAGCTGACGGAGAGAAAATTAATTACAACATCACAAATCGATGAACAAGTGAATGTGTCAACTCCCCAAAGAGCTGTGATTGCTCATTGTAGTCTGATTGAGGGTGCAGGAGGGTGGGGGCAGGGGGCCGGACCCAGAGGAATCATTGGGGGGGGACACAAGGTTGTGCCCTGCTTTGACTCAGCAAACACGGCACAGCAAGAAAACACACTCTGATCATTCCTTTACACACAGCTGAAGCTAAAACTCGCCGCCTGTGAGAGGGGAAATTATAACTGACTTTGCATTTCTGTACACATATTCTCAGATCCTCATTTGAAATGCGTGTAGCTCTGGTGCTTTTTTTTTTTGCTTTTTTTTTCAGAAGCCGCGACTGGAGGAGACCAGCTTGCACCGCCTGATAGGACACAGAGCAGATTAGCAGAATGAGAGAGATCATTACGAACAACCTCACAAGTGACCGAGGCTGAGTCATTCTCTTCTTGCATTTGGCTGCTGTGCGTCTGCTTTGCTTACACATCGGCACAGAGCCCCCGTTAGGATTTGATCGTAAAAAAGTCCATAGCTGCGGGGCTCTGCATGTATACGCGTGTGTGCGTGCATGTGTCTGCGCTGTCACTGTGGCTGTGACTTTGACCTTTCGCAGGGGGATGCTGGATGGAGAGAGAAGGCGTAATGAGTTTGTATAATAGCCGGGCTCTATCTGAGGAATCATCCATCTACATGAGCCCCATAATTAGCTGGTAAGACAGTGGTCCAGTTCCCACTTATTATTCTGCTGACTACAATGAGGGAGTGGAGAAATAAGATAAACAAAGACCCTCCCCCCACCCCTCCTTCTCCTCAGAAGTGTATTAATAATCTGCTGTCGATTCTGGCAGCGTTGTAAAAAGGCATGGCTGAATGATCACCCCCCCCCCCCCACAAGAAAATAAGGGAAAAAGCTATCTGCAACATAAGTCACAATCCTGGTTTGCTGACAGGTGTACCCTGTCGTGGGAGGGCTAATCCTCATGCTTCTTCATCTGTGTGTTTAGTCCATCTCCCCCCCTCCCTCCCCCCCCCCCCCCCCACACACACACACACACACACACACACACACACACACACACTAAAAGACAAAGCAGAAGCATATTTAACTGGAAACTCAATGACATGCAGATGTGATCTGTGTGAATTTGTATGCAAAGCACCGATCTGATTCCTATCATACAAGGACTGAATGTCATATCCATCATTTTCATGTGAGGCAGAAAAGATATGAAAAGCATCGCTTGGAAGAGACACTGGTGAAATAATTTCCATTCTGTCGAGCATTGCCAGTATGTGGTTAGTTATGCTTATTCAAGATATGTAAATGTTTGCCCAAGAAGAAAAAAAAAGAGGGGGGGGGGGGGGGGGGGGGAATATAACAGCAGGGCGCGCGCCGAGGAACGCTCCGTGTCCCAGTGAGCACGCGGGATCCGCTCCTGGTTTTGCTGCTCGGGCTCATCGCAGCTCCTTCTCTACCTTCCCCGACTCTCAACACTCCAGCATTGCTGTGCAAGCAGATGTTCCTGCTCTGGTTGCCAATTCTTAAAATTTTTTCGCATTCGGGGAGAAGGTGTTCTTTCGCGGGAAGGCTACAAAGTGACAGGAAACAACAGAAAAAAACTGCCTCCCTCCTCTGCCTGGTGAGAGAGAGAGAGAGAGAGGGAGAGTTGTGAGCGGATAGCGGGTTTTTTTGTGTGTGTCTATATATATATATATATATATATATATATATATTTATATGCGTGTGTGTGTGTGTGTGTGTGTACGCGCGTTTGTGTGGACAAATACAGCATCAGTCAACCCCGCGGCTTGCTGGCTGGCTCGCGAGCGAAGGGAGCAGTTTATTTACCGCCACCACACCTGTGATGCGTTGTTCTGAGCAACGAGGACGCACGACCGGGATACTGATGGCCACGGTACGGCGGGAGGATATGTGTTGAGGAGAGAAAACAACCACACACACACACATACAAAAAAAGGACTTGGGCGTTGTGTGAAAAAGGCGTTTAGTGCTACAGAGGACACTCTCCGGACCTTAAAGAAAGCACCAGTGTGCCGGCGTCCCCTTCTCCGCTCCCGTGTCTGTTTTTTCACCCTCCGAAACTTAAAGCTGATAAAGACCCACGAAGATGCCCTCACTTCTGGGCCCCTTTGTCCGCTGTGGGTTCGGCGCTACGCTCCTCGTGCTCTGCCTCGTCCTCGCTGGCTTCACCTGCACTGGTGAGTTATTTAAGCAAGCCTCTTGTCTGTTAACGAAGCTGTTAATTAATGTGTGTGTATGGGGAGAAAAGTGCGTACTAAAAAGGCTACAAGTGAGAAGTTGTTGGCTAATTGTTGTTTTTTTTGTATTTCATCTCAACGACGTGTCGCCGCGGCTGACGGAGCAGGTTGTTGGTTTTATTGTTCCAGCAGTGAACTAATGCGCCTTCAAGGTTACATACACGCGAGGCTCTCTGTAGTAGCCCTCTGACGTGTCCACCAAGGTTAAAACTTGAGGGGGGAAAATGTCGGCTAACCATCGTCCAGCTGTCTTCTCGTGCCTACTGGTGTGTTAAGATGTGGGCAGCATGTGTTTCATCCCCGCCGCCGTGAAGGGAAGTTGTGGTTGGCTCACACCTGCACTTTAAGAAGAGGTGTTTGAACAGACGGGCCCGTGGACAGTGAAACTAAAAAAAACAAAAACGCAGTGCTCTGTATCTTCTTTCCACACTGTCACATAAACAACCTTTTATTGCTTTTTTTTTCTCCTCCGAGTCTAATTTCCAATATAGGAAGATATCACCCCCCGCTAATCATTCTGTTATTAAATCTTTTGAGCTATGTGACCGGGCGAGCCGTATATCCAGAGTCGGTGCGAGCGGGATTGTTCAGCTCCACGTTTCTCTCCCCCCGACCAGGACTCATTCCTGCTGCATTTGCAGTATATGGTGACAGCTTTACGGAGTTGGTTGGACGACCTACTCGCACTGATGAGTTACATTTTATGATGCAGCCCCCCTTCTTGGCCAGACATTCCCGATTGCATGCAAATGTGCAGTGATGTACAAAACAATCACCCAGCAGTGGAAACGCGAAGTTTCCTCCTCAGCTGCTAAAGGTGAGTCCAACGAAAAAGCTAATTCAGACATGGAGTTGTCACTTCACACATCACATGTCCTCATAATGATGGGTTGACAGCAATACATTTTTAGTTTCTATGCCAGCGTGACAGAGTGCTGGCTGTTGACCCTTAATATAACAGGTCACTTTGGGGCACAGGCAAGCCAGTCATATCAGATTCAATCAATGCGATCAATTGCCCTTTTGACCATTATGCACCACTTCACAGTTCAGCCTTTTCCCTGTTTTTGTACACTTTACTCATCCCGCCTGACGCTTAAATATCACCCTAACAAAGCCACACAGCTGGGAGCAGCTGGTGAGGTTCCAAAACGCAAGAGTTTCACACATCATTTGCCTCTCGTCGCTCTCGTTTCCGAACTGTTAACCTTGCTTTGGACGGAAGGCAAACATGTTAAAGTTGGTGTAATTGTGTCTCTTGCTCCAGGACACTGAGATGATGAATTAAGAGGGCTTTTCTCTTGCATTAATTAGTGTATAATTATGAATATATTAGGATTAAATAAACAGTCATGCTCCAGGGACGTCATAATTCAGGCTAAGTAAGTAGCAGTGCGGTGGTATTTACAAGTCATTTTGTGATGCATGTTGATACTGATGTATTTTGGATACTGGCGTACAGTATATGGGTGGTGTGGTGGTTTGGGTGTGGATGCCTCACAGCAAGAAGTTGCTTGCCTCCTCTGTTCTGTGCGGAGGTTGCATTTTTTTCCTGTCATTACGTCAATTTAAGACTCCCACAGGTGCAATATTGTCTGTGTCTTTGTTCGCTCTATGATAGACAGGAGCTCTGTCCAGGGTGTTTTCCTGCCTCTCACTCAGCGCATGCTGGGAAAGGCTCCCAGCCCTTCTGTGACCCTGATTAGCAACGAGTTCATAAAATAATTGAGTACAGGTATATTGGTAAAGTCAGTTTTTTTTTAATCCTATATCTAGGCAGACCCCGCTCTTTGTTTCACTGTCACTCTCTATCATATATCAGGTCAGTACAAGCATCCTCATAAGCTCCCATCACAGTTTACAGGCTACTTTGTTATAGGACAGAGTGAGTTCCAGAAATGGATCGGAAAGGTAATTTCTAGCCAATTCTTTCTACATCAGGGCTGGGACAGTCTCAGCTGAGATCAGTCAGCGAGCTATCCTCTGTAGAGAGGCAAGGCGCTGACTCGGCATTCGTCTGTATCAAAAGCCGACTTGTCTTTTTTGCAGGGAAACATAACTCAGTCAGTAATAAAGGTAGGCCTGTCAATCTAGATTTGAGCTAGCCGAGCACTTTCCCTTTCACTGTGTTGTGAGTGATCTGACGGGCTGGACAGAGGGGGTAGGTACGCTTTCAGCCTCAGGAACAAAGAACTGTACTGCTTTGCCTTTGTATGTGTGTGCACGCCACTTGATGTATTCAGGATGCAAGGCGTGTGTGTTTGTGCATGTGTGATGGAGAGGGTGTCTCCACAAGGATTTGCATACATGCATTTCTGCTGTGTATGTGTGTGTGTGTATGTGTGTGTTAGCTGTTGTGTCTGCAGATTATTCCAACTCCTGTTGTTTCTGTTGTTGCTATTTATCTAAACTTTTCTGTTAGTCTGTTGCCCGTTGTTAGTCCCCTGTTACTTTCTCAAGAAAAAGACCAGCAAAACCCAACTATCCATGCAGAAAGAATAAAAATCCTGGATTTTCTTTGTTTTTCCCTCTGCCCAATGAGAGTGTTGCCAAGCAATTGTTGTCTGGTTCAGCGAGGGAGCATGGGATTTGGTATCAGGCACCTTCCTACTCGTGTGAACAGTCACCTCAGAGCAATTTCCACGGGGTGTAGACCTTGTGATGATGTAAGGAGATGGTCATTAAATGACAACAAGCTGAAATCTGTTGCGTAATACGGTAATTTGCCCAGTACCATTTCTTGGTACAGTAATATAAGCCTTTTTTTTTTTTTTTTTTTTTTTTTTTTTGCCAGGCGTCTCTCTCATCATTCTAATGTGAATCATCCCAGAGTTGTCTTTCTCGCAGCCAGTTTTGTCTCTCCTCATTGACTCACTAAAGAATGCGATAAGGAGGGCGAAAGCTGAAATTAACATAATTTATTGGGGGAAATTGCCTTCTGGTCAGAGGAATTTAAAACCACTTCATTTCTGTCCCATAGCTAATGCATGGCAAATGATCACCATGTATTTGCAGGGATATGGTCTTTTACAGAGAAGTGATAATTTACTACCAGAAAGAGTTTTTGTTCCCTCTAGTCATGGGAGATGAATTCAGATGACACAGACAACGGGAAGAGTTGTGCACTAGGGGAGGGAAATATTATATAAAATTATTTATTTTGTCAACTGCTGATACTCACCCAGTAAATTAGCATGATATACAAATGCAGAATATATCGTGCAAGGAGGCAATTACACTATAGAGAAAAAAGGTAGGGGAAAAAATGTTAAATTATTTCACTCCTCAGGAGTAGAAATGCTTGTTATGTATTGTATGCTACTTCCTGAATTTGAATTGGGCAGCATCACAGTGAAAGAGACTTGGAATGACTTATTTGATAGACAGAGCAGATCAAATGTATTACATTTTTAAATGTACTTTTCATCAATTTGTCAAAAAAAAAGAGGATGCAGATAAACTGAATCCTCTGCCTGTCTGTGTCTTGTAAAATGTAATTTCTTCAAGTAGAGCTACTGTGATTAATGGAGGTAGAGATAATAGTTCAGCGTGAATGAATAAAAGGTAAATAGTGTATGTCAACACAGGTCAGCTTTAAACAATGGAGGAGCACGCGCCATTTGGTGACAAATGCCCAGGCACCTTATCTTTCAGAAGGCTATGTCCCTGCGCTTATCATTTGCAAATGGCAATCTTGAGGAGTACTGGAAGGACACAGGCGTTGCCGAGGACACACGGAGGATGAACCTTGCAGAGGGGAGGAGTTGGGTGTTATTTTCTGCAGTCTGTGCAGAGGCCTAGCGAAGGCACTACATCTCTGTCAAACTCTGCCCTTTTGTTTCAATTACCCCATTTCTATGATTCAGGTCTATGTGAGAGCGCTTAGGGGCTGAAGTTGGGCTGTTTCCTTCGTGAAACGTGGTGCAACGTAGTCACTATATATGCTTTTTTTTATCTAGGTAGCATAAAATTGACCTTTAGCCTCTGATGTGGGATGGGATTCCCCTATGTTTCAATGGGAACCTAGTCTCCCATTGCCAGACCTACCTGCACAGCGCTGTGTCAATGCTGAAGAAGGTCTGGCTGCACCCGTTGTGGCTTGTTTGTGTTTCTTTTAACCGATTACAATTGTCTTTGTGCTGGGCAAAGCACAGGATGCAGTGATGGTGCCCCTGCAAAATATTGTCGGGGTGAACTTTTTTTGGTGGAACATTTAAATGTGACTAAATCTCTTCAAGAAAAGAAAAAGGGACAGCTGCTTGCTTGTTAAAGTTGTACTGTTAAGGTTAGGGTAAGTTGCTGTTTTCTACAATAGGTGGTTAGCTTGTAGGTTCCTGTATTTGTTTCCTGTTTTGGCAAGGATTTTGAAAATGGTAACATGCATCCTGCAATTGGCCACCTGAAATAGCCATGCAATAGCAGGCTTATACCTCCAGCCTACATCCAATAAGTCAGATCAATGGGAACCAAGACCATAATTCATAGAAGGTCGCAGTGTTCGACATTGTATCAGCAATTGACAGATTGCCCTCAATCTCTACTGTTGTTGTGTATCTGTGCTGCCAACCATCATGTGCCAGCACTCCGCCTCATATAACCAAGGGCCACCAATGAGACGTCAGAATGAGCTTGTTGAGCTGAGTACTGAGTCTTTTCCTGGAGGGTCTAATCGAATGTTCTTTTTCCTGGGTCATTGTCTTTTTTTCTCTCTCACACAGAGAGAGAGAACATGC